>NC_143017.1:155480226-155780226 GCF_055824585.1 Amblyomma mixtum | reverse complement strand
ACGCAACGGAGCCCGTATCTTTGCTTGTTCAGAGCATTGTGAATAAGGATTGTGAAGAAGGAACCAGCATGGACTCCGGAACGTCAATTCTATATACTCTGATATGGTCATCTTTCAGTGCATTTATTTGCTTCAAAAGTGAATATTCCTCAAAGGTATAGAATCAAGTTACGAGTGTAAATAATAATAAAAATATTAATAATAATCTTTATGTGTCACTAATAATTTTGCCACAATGCACACTACCGCAATAGAAAAAAAGTTGGGTACAATACACCGTGAGGACATTTTTCTATCAAAAGCGACACTAAGAGCAGGCACGCAGTTAGTTACGCGTGTCGTGATGCATAACCAACTAGCCCTATCGTTGCGCTTCTCAACTACAAGACAGTCTAGATCCGCGGGCTACACCTTTAGTTATGAAAACTCCGTATAGTTGGATACAAGTCAAGAACGAAGCGGCAAATGACCCTTAAAGGAGACCCTCCAGCCAATGGCGTGGACTGATTTTCATGTCACCGCAGTTAATCCGTTAGAACTGTGGTTAATCCCTGTTGACCTGCCACCCACCGTGGTTTCACTCTAATAGGTCCAAGGGGATCAGCAAAAGGGGAAAGAGGGAGAATCAAAAGACGCCGTTGGCTCCAAGGGATCCGTTGAGGGGCATTTGCCGCTTAGTTCTCGAGTTGTATCTGACTACAGACGATTAAGATACTCGGTAATGCGAATTTCCAGCTCAGCTAGCTGCTGACGAATCATGGCGACGTCGTTGTAACCATCTGCGTTCAGCTTACTCGTGAAGCCAATGTGTGTGTAGCAGCATAAACGCAACAGACATCTATACACCACAACGCAGAGTTGCTACACATTCCGACTGGCATCAGTACTTGGCCACAACTAAGCTGTCGCTGAAATTCGTATACGCCATTACAAGGACACAAATGACATATGCGTGCATCTTTGCCTGTGCCGCAAGCGCCGTGTGGCCGACGCATAACGGAGTACGCACCAACTGTATGCATACATCGTATTCCTCGTTGTAGCGAAGTCGATTTCCCGGTGGACGTTCCTCACAAAGATAGAATTTCGATAGTATTGCAACAGAGTGCAGCAAACGAAATACAGACTGCGGACCCCGCGCGAGCAGACCTATGCGGTCATAACTATGAGTCACGCGATTTATACAGGAACATTTTTTATTTTTTTTGCCAACAGGGAGCTAGCTGCATGTGCGTCAGCTGTTGCGAAGTGCTATGTTTGGAGCCACTGCGCTGCAATAATCTGCTCAATATTAACGTATACCTCTGCAGCGTAGCGACTTCGAAAACAGCATATTTTTCACGCGTTTCAACATGCGAGTGCAGGGAGTCCTGTCTTAGAGGAAAGCCTTAGGAGCGCCAAAGAAGCGATCAGGCTCCAGCGACACCAAACGGCAGCCCTTACCTATCTATAGTACTAAAGATTACCAAGCCTTTTAATTTCGCAGCGACGACGCCTGCCGCTAATGCGCATTGATATCGCGCTCTGCACAGAAAAAAACAAATAGAAGATGAGAGAAAGGGAGAGGACGAAAGAGTTGGCGTTTCGAGAGAGAGCGCGCAGACACCTCGTCTCGCCATCTGTCGGGGCCTTACAAGGAACCCGCGTCGATAACTTGGCGCCGTGCAGTTTAGAGCAGCACTTCGACCGCAGGGTGGGGCGGTGCGTTTTAAGCGGCCTAATGAACACCTTGGCGCGCGCGAACTGCCCCGTTCGAAGCCGCGGGCGTTTCACTTCACCGTGTGTATAACGAAGATTAACGGTATACAGGCGGCCGCCACGCACCAGCGGCGGAAGCCTCCGAGCCGCAATTATACGAAAGGGTTGAACTGCGAGGGACAGAGGGCGGGGAACGGAGTGGAACACCCTCGGGGTCCACCGAGGCTATCATAACTCGTAAGTCGACAAAGATTACCAGCCAGGGGCGTGGTCAACAGATCGATCCCCGGTCCCGCTGGCTACTGGGCGGGGCGCTCACCGCGGAAACGTGTGGGATTCCTTTGACGCTAAGCAAAACAAAGCGGACGGCTAAAGAGATTACGTGGATATATCTCGCGTGCGCTGTCAAAGCAGCCAAGGCATACTCGCTGCTGTTTGGACTTCAAGAGGACCTTAACAGTCACTGGCTATCATCATTTCGCAGCCTGCTTGGACCTCTCTGTGCTTTTCAGGCTACAGCAAACGACCTCGCGCCGGGTTGCAGCTCCCTTAAAAACATTTCAGTATAGGCAGTCCGTAGCTGTCGATAGACTGTATAAGGACTGTGTATAAAGTGTTGTAAACAAACAGCTAAATCAAAATGAATTGAGGATGCAGTAATCACGTTCCCATATTTTCTAATTTATAAGCTTATAAACTTTATAAGCCTGTCACCAACATCTTGGCACTCTAAGCAACGTTAAGCTAGTGATTTATCTCTTTCCCCCGGATAACGCTGCAGGCTTATTATTTATTTATTTCTAGTTCTGTGAAAAGCACCGCATGATCAGCCGAGTCATAGAAACGTCCAAAGGAAAAGTAAAACGATCAGACATAAAGTGCAACAAGATCCTAAATTTTCGAGCGTCTAGTTTCATAAAAGGATTATGGCTGTAGTAAAAAAACATCACTAGGTCACAGTAGTGTACGACAACCTTCTTTCGCATAGTGTCGGAACCGCCGGCCAGAATGTCGACTTCGGGCACGCCCTATTATATATTGCTACAGACAACAACTAGGATATTAATCGGCACAAGTTAACTCTGTTTAGTAAAGCGAAGGTTGGCACAGAATCGAACGTGTCCAATCCAGAAGTCGCACGGTATAGACCTTCGTACAAAGCGAACATTTTTAATACCTTCTTAACTACCTCCTAGATGTCGAAAACAAGCTCGCGAAAAGTAATCGTCACGTGGTCGCAAACATTGGCAGCCGGAAGACAGCCAGACTACCTCAACTTCTTACTTCAGTTCAGTTCAGTTCAGTTTTTTTTTTTTCAGTAAAATGTGAGCACAAATAAAGACAAACAAAAGAGGACGACTACCTCTCCTCTGTGATTTGTCTTACGATTGCGCTCATCTCTCTCCGTAAAAATCACGCACCAACTATACAGTTGAAACCTCGTTATAACGAAGTTGAAGAGGTCCCGTGAATATTTCGTTATAGCCATAGCATCGTTATACCCCATGTCGACCGAGCTTCCGAGGGAATCGTCATTCCTTCGTTATATCAATTATTTCGTTATAAACCGTTTCGTTATAAAGAGGTTCGACTTGTATCCTAAATCGACGTTCTACTGAGGTCCCCCTTTGACGGTTCGCCCATCACTGGGCAGGCAAGCACCCTTAGCTGCACTACAAGGCGGCTTTTACGCTGTTCCCGTTGTCTGTTGTTTCCGGAAGCAGAAGGCTATAAAAGAAAGATCATGCCACCATGGTTATATCTAGTAAGAAATAAGTCTTGTATGCGCAGCCATGTGCACCGTCCGACCCTCTACAGAGCCCCCAAAACTTCCCACCATTGTGCATCTAGCTCTGGCGTTTTCATCAATTCGTTAGCGAGGTGTAGCCTAGCATTTGCCACTCGCTACAGAAGTTTTTCAGAAAAAAGATGACACCAAGGAAGCAGGCATCATAACTTTTAAGTAAACTGGCTTCCCCTCTGACGCGTTACGTCTCAGATGTGTTTTAAGAGCTTCGGAAGCTCACAAATATACTCTGAGCCTATACCTACTGGCACATAACATCTATTAGAATTGTCATAGAAACTGTATTGAGGCTTGCATTTTTTTTCTACTTCTTCATTTCTAAGCCCACCAGGATGGCATTTAATTTTATCGCGTTCTTTTTTAGTTATTACCGGCTTGTCAGCAGTAAACGTACCTTGTGAACAAAACAAAAGTAACATTAATAATCGTAAAAGAAGAAACTCCAGGCCATTCTAGGCTAGGGTAGCATTTAAATGCCTTCACGGAAGCGAACTCATCCAGCCGCCAAAACAGCTCGTACAGGTTACACATATGCCCTCGAGTACGTATCTTATGCTACACATAATTATGCCCTCGAGTACGTATCTTATAAGTACTATAGTAAGAAATGAAACGCGAACAAGACAACTGAGCCACGCACTGGAAAATGCGCAGCTCATAGCCAGGGGAAGCTGTATACTAGCTCCTGCTATTTCAATTTCGAAGGCATGAAGACTCTTCTTTAGAGGTGTTATTCAACCTTGCTTGTATTTCCAATACAGGAGCTAATACGTTGGTGTTTTTGTGTTGCCACCTACGTTTTCTTGTTCGCGTTTCATTCGTTGCTGATAGTATACTTAACGCGTTGAACGAAGTAGCACCATGTTGACTTCGCATCTTGGAGTGCATGCCTCATTCCCGCAAGCGTTTTCCATGCACTGTGGATACACATTAGCATAATCGCGTCTTATACGGTTCACTCAGGCAAGTGTTAAGAGAAGCCCGAAAAATACTTCGCGATAATAAAAAGAAAAATGCAAACGAAGTGAAGCCCGCCCTTGACCTGCAAGGGCCCTGCCGTCGGTGCGCGCACGCACGCACGCACGCACGCACGCACGCACGCACGCACGCACGCACGCACGCACGCACGCACGCACGCACGCACGCACGCACGCACGGACGGACGGACGGACGGACGGACGGACGGACGGCTAGCTGTAGGCGGTTGGCGCGGGCAAGCGAAGACGTTTGCACGCCGAGCAACGAAGCGAGAGTGGCGCGAAAGGTCGGCATCAGCAGCCGCGCACTGAGGAGACACACATGGATCAGACGCGCGTTAGAGAGGTGCGGTCACCTGCCTGGCGTCTCAGGAAAGAGCCGTATTTGAACTGGTTTAATTCGAAGTTCCGGTTTATTCGAACCGACGCATCGGCCACATCAGCAGCTCGTGCATTATGTGGATCCCAAGCATAATTTGCACACATATGATGTCCTCTTGTAGTTTGAATCAAGGACATCCAACTGAATACAGGTATACAGTAAGACTACATGCATCGTGATCGACATGAACTCACTCCGTTAAAGGTTGATCTAAGGAAATAAGCATATACTGCCCCTAGAAAGCCCCCTCTGATACGACGGTGTACCAACACCTCCACGCTATAGCATACAGCAAACGCTCTTACCAATGAATGGAATGAAACGTTGAACGGCAAGAGAAAACCATGGCGGCAGCCAGTTTCGACTATAGACATGCTCTCGGTAATTTCAAGATGTGCAAAAAAAAAAAGAAAAGAAAAGGCTTTTTTGACAGGTAAAATATGCGCGGATAGAAAACGCTGGAGGCGTAAACGCATGCACTCGCTCTATAGTGGGGGCTGACTTTAATTGCTCCGATAAAAGAAACGCTAACGTTGTCTTTTTTGCCTCGAGGATTAACGGGTCGTTCAAATTGCGATGCCTGCGCGGTCGCTGTCGTGGAAATGAAGAACGTATACATATAGATTTCTGCATTAATTGGATCAAACGCTGTGAGTACGCAAGGCTTTTTAGTCATACTCTAAAAGCCTCACGTTTCGGGATCGGCGTTTCGGCTCGCGAGACGCGGCACATTTTATTTCTGAAGGATAGAACAAGATGGCCTCCATGGGAAAGACAAGAAGACATAGGGAGAAACGCAGAAAGCACGGCTGGCGGTGCATCCTTAGTAAACGAGCTTTACCAAAACTACCGCGCCCTGTGACGTATAGCACGGAGCTGGCGTATAAGGCTATGGGAAAATAAGCTAACACAATTCTCCGGCAATTACGCAGTTCAACACAACAATTCTGGTGATTGCGTGCACAGCGAACAAGACGCGAGCGGCATGCACCGAAACAAACATTATATATAGACGGTAAGTTTTGCTAAGGAAGTGAGAAGCAAAGGAAACCCGACTAGAAACTGCGATTTCGCGAGAGATGATATGCACGCTTTGCTTCCAAACCTAGACACAGCACGGGATATGTTGCAAGTTTCTTGTCGCGGTGGTAATAGGGAGTCCAGTGAAGGTATCATCCGCGAACAAACAGCTGTTGCAAGTGCGTCTGAGCAGTCGCGTTCCGTTGCAAGAGTCGATTTCGCGAGAATCTATTGACGTCAGAGCCGTGTAATCGTGCAGCCTCGGTAAAAGTGAAGAGCGGGAATGAGAGAAGAGGAAGCGAATGGCGAAAATGCCCACAATGCAGCACGAAAGCTACACAGTAAACGAGACATAAGAATTTCAGACTCATGTCAGCTATGCACTTTTAAACGGAAATGAACGCCGCACGTGCAGAGTGCGACAATGATACTAAGCGAATAGCTAAAGTGCAACTCATATAATGCTGGAGCCGCTTATTTATAGTGCAAATGTAATACTTGTATACTGTAACTATCTCCCCCCTATCCTTTCTTCCACTTGTCCCAACTCTTTCATTTCGCTTCTCCAGTCTGCCTGCTGTCCCTTTATTTCCGCTGTCCTAGCTCAGGTGCTTCCCTAAGCGATGGCAGATGCGGGGGCTAGCAAAATCTTTTCCTTCCTTTTATTATCATTTTTAAATAAACCACCACTACTACTACTACTAGCCACTTATTCATTAAGCGTGCAACATGTGTCTGCAATACAACAACCGGAAAAACGCAAGTATAATAAGACTTGTTAAACCAATATCAACCCATACGGGATGTACACCCTCTAGTATTGCGGGAGAGCCACGTCGTATATGCAGCGTTCTATACAGAGGTGACGAGAAACTCCAGATTGTAAACAAGCATGGCTTACCGGAATGCAGAAAAGATGAAGCGATGACGTATGTATATCCAAGCTTGTATGACGATCCACGCAACTCGTCGACTTTGTCCGGTCAGTCACGAACGCGTACAGACCTGCAACGAAACGGGCGACTGTTTAGAAAAGAAAGACGCTTTATATGCTTGAACACTACCAACTAATCTCAACGGCACAAATGACAAGCACGTTCAAAAGAGACCACAGCTATTACGCTTTTCTCTCCTTTCTCTTTTCTGTTCGCTAAGTTCAAAGGCACGCTTGCGGACAGAGGATTAAATGCTGCAGTCATTGTTCACGTGCCGAACGCAGTGAAAAAGAATTCACTGCCACCTTTTCGAGATCGGACTTGGCCGGGTGTGCAGAATGCACGTTTCGTCGGATTTTAAAGAACGAACAAAAACAAGAGTATACCTTTCCTGGAATACACAGGCATATGTTCCCGTTCATTCCGCTCTGGCAGTAAGAACCACAGCTAACGACCGCATTCCGGGCCCATAAACTTAAAAGAGCGGCGAGAAATTGCTCTGACCAGCTTTCGCGCGCGGCCCCGCGCGTATGAAACACTGACAATGCTGCTCTTTTATCTTCCCTGAAGTCAAGAAGCCCAAAGCGCCTTACTGCCTCTTCACTTTAATGAGATTAGCATTTACATTTGGTACGCGAGCCGTGCCTCGTGAAGCCGCAGCATTAAATACCGCGAGAAAAAGAAAGGCCGCCGGATGAAGAAAAAAGAAAAGGGGGGGGGGGGGGGGGGGGGGGGACGAGAAGAAAGCAATCGCAGGCCCCGACGAGGCCTGGCGAGATTGCGCGGACCTGTCAATAAGGTTGGAAGACAAACATACAGCATTGACTCGCAGCGGCAGCATGGAAATCGATTCCTAGTGAACTAATTAAACGCTGTTTGCGAATACCTACGCTTCTCAACTGAATTATTGAGATTATTACGCCACTTCTGAAAATATGGTCTGCTCGTTACCGTACGGGCGTCACCCATATAAAAAGGTGGTCGATAGACAGTAGACAGATTTCTTAGACTCTATTGCTCAAATGTTTTCCCCTAAAACATTTGACCAACACTGTTCCCACTTCGAGTTATTGATCAATTCGCTCTCGCCCTACCATAAGCTTGCCGTCCCGGTTAGCTCAATTGGTAGAGCGACTGCTCCGGTGTAGCGGTGGTCCCGGGTTCGAACCCCGGACCAGGACGAATTTTTCTTTAACTGCGAAGTTTCTGAGAAAGCTGTATAGCTTTCCTTTGTAGCCGTATGGCTGCGCTCGGGTGGATGCCAATGAGTAATTACTCCCTTATTAGACTCTATTGCATTCCTATAGATATTTCCTTTTTTCTATTGATAGCGTCTATAGACAAAAGTCAACTTAAAGTGTATTGCCATAAACGTATAGATTGTCTATAGACTGTCTAAAGAATTTGTATCGTCTATAGACTATTCCCTAGGATTTGTCTATAGCCAGTCTATAGACTTTATAGACAAAAGTCTACGGACAGCCTAAAGACTGTCTAAAGAAAATTTTGTAAGGGACATACGCCCTACAGTGCTCGCAGACTGCTTGTAAGTACCAAACACACCGAGCTAAGAGTCAAAGTCAGCAGCCTCTTTATGCACCGCAGAGTCGAAGACTTAGATTGCGTTTCTTGAGAGGTCCAAAGGCCTGTCTGCGCACTGGGCTTAAGCCGAATTTCTCATGTATAATCACGATTATAATCATCAGCCAAACTAACAGGCTAATATCACAGTCAATCTAATCTATTAGCTAACAATTAATCTCTCAGCAGTCGTGATGTCAATTTCCAGTTTTCTCTGATAAGCACCCGCAATCCACCCAACGACCGTGAGCCATGACAAGCGGATTTCCCATCCCAATCACGCCATCCCCCAATTCCTCCCCCACACACACACACACACATACACACAAACACGAACGCAGTCCCCCCGCTCAATTACTCACGCGCTCTACAACCGCATTAGACCACTGACCATCTTCCTTTCATTTAACCTCAAATTTACTTTTACGCCCACATTTCTGCCAGAATATCGTCAAAGAAGCGTTGCTTTTCAAATCCAAGCCGCCCTCTACCCCTTCGCGCTCAGCCTTATTACATAAAAAGCACGCACACAAAAGGACCGTACTTCCACATGCGCTCATGTTTCCAGCCGCCAGAATTTTCCGTTCTCCTCCCAGCACTCTCACCTTCCTTTAACACAAGTCGGCATAAAAAAAAAGGAAGGGAGAAAATGACAACGGCGGCGAAAGTACGCTTCACCGCAGACATCAAACGCAGCGCGCGAAAGTGAATCCGCGCAGCCGGATCGGGGCAACAGCAAGACATGAGCGCTCGCGCAACCTCCGCCGCCGCGCTCTTCGCAAAGTGCTCCCACGTGAGAGTGCGACAGCGAGCGTGGCACAATGGCCCGGACAGGGTATGAAAAAAGCACAGAAAAGAAAACGAAGCCACCGGGTGGCCCTCCGTTTGTAGGGCGCGCCTGCACACTCATCCCGTCGCCGCGGACAGCCGGAGAAGAAAGCCAGGTCTGGCCCTCCTCCCGCCACACGGGGGAAAGCTTCCTTCCTTTTTCCCAGGAGCGCTTCCGCGTGGCCCGCTTCCTCCGCCCCCCCCCCCCCCCCCCCCTTTCCTTTCATTTGCCGTTGTTCCCGCGGTACGCGGAAGAAGAGGCCAGCAAGGGCGCGCCGCGTGAAGAGGGGAAAAATAGATCAGCGCCCGACAGTGAAAGGAAAAAAATAGGGAGGTGGGGAAGGAGATCCCTTTTCTTAGTCGGCCCATTGCCCCCGCTACGGGAGCGCGCGGGGCGCTGTCCCTTTCCGCGTGCACCACGTGCCTGCTCTAGACTCTTCTTCCTCGTCTCCCCCTCTACCGTTTCTCCCCGTTGTGTAAGGAGAAAGGACCCGAGGAAAAAGGGGGATAGATTGGGAGGGAAATGAGAGCGCATTTTTCCTTTCGGAAACACCGTTGCCATCGCCGGCTTGGTTCGTTGTCCTCGGTACTTCCTCTTCGCGGCAGCGGCGGTGACGACGACGAGACGGGGAAGCGGAAAAGGCGACCCTTTCCAGGGGGTTGGTGCCGCGTTTTCTTGGATGTTACACCCATCGCTCAAAAGTCTGCATTCCGCCAAATGAGCTCCAGCCCGTGCTGTCCTGCGTGCGTGCTTTGGCCGCCAGCGGCATAACTCGCCAACCTCGGAGGTGCATTCTTCTGCTACGCAACTAGGTGCAAGTGACACAGTGAAATTTAGAAGCACTATTGGCTCACCGATCACGTGTGCAACTGCTTGGCCCGAGTGACGTCATTCATCGACGTGAACCAACAGACTCACACTGCCTGCAACGCGCTAGAGAGACGCGAATACGAGTCCGTGACGCCCATAAGCAAATTTCACCGCAACTATTCGTTTATAGACGAATATAGAGTTTTAGCACAGCTGTGCGCTAAACATGGTAACTGCGGTAACTGCGACCGCACGCTAGATGCGGCTAGGCAAGCTGGAAACGACAACCGTATTTGCCGTACGGCCGTCCCGCTATGCTAAAGCTCTCTACTATCTCCAGAAGATGTCGTATCGAATCGGCCCTAGAAGATCTCCCCGTATCTGTACTGACCTGTGAACAGTATGGAATGACAAGCACGCTTCACTGCGACAAAGAACCAGTACCTGAGCACCTGAGAGGGATGATACTATCTGCGAAGCGATAAACAAAAAGTTCGGACTTCCGCAGAAAGAGGCGAAGCTTATATGTAATAGGGAGTAAAACGCGGTACCAGGACGGGGCGCGCGAACGGAAATCGCGCACGGTGCGCCGACAACAATGGCTCATACGCGGAGAGGTTATACCTTCCCGGGTCAACGTGGACGGGAGGGAGCAAAACCAAGGAGGGGGGCCCTCGGAACAAGGTCAGACGAAAGTGCCGCAACTTCGCTTTCACTTATCACAGGAGGCGGGAGGGGGGGGGGGGGGGGGGGGGGGGGGCTGCAAGAGCAGCCGAATGCGCGGGGGAATTCCCGGTTCCGTATAGGGGGACCGCAAAAGAAAGCTCCAAAAAGAATGCTCGTAAGCAAGTACAGCAGGCTCTGCCGTGCCGCAACGCAGTGAGGCGCCTCGGCCTCGGACGGAAAATTACGGGGTAGAGAACAAGGACAGGCGAGAACGGGAGCATGCAACATTAGCGACCCGTAAAACTGAACCCAGTGCCCGAAAGTAACGAGCGAGGTCAAGAATCTTTTCTTATGTTTTGAATAGTGCCTGCATCCATACGCTGAGGACACGTCACAAGCCGTGCATTAAGTCAAGAAAAACGAATAGGACTTCAGTGACGACAGTTTCGGTTTTACCTACTCTATCGCGCGACTTTTCATCGGTAGCCGAATATATTCGGGTTCATACGTTTTCGATCGACTGAGTTGCACTGTATGAAACAGGCGCAACCCGAGCAGGTGTGCTTCGATTGGCCACGAGGATAGCTCTCAAACACAGCATAGGCAAGCGCGCAGTACAAAACGACGACAGCGCCACCTTCCAATTTGAAGGTACACGGAAAAAGAGTAATAGGCAGTTTTAGCTAAGCCGCACAGCCATTAGCAAATGCGCTAACGTGTTGTTGTTGATATCGTTGCTAAGCTTGCCTGGCCACATTAGCCGTACAGTAGCAATTCGCCTATAGTTGCCGTGTTTATCGTGTACGGTGGTGCTGAAGCTGGATAATATGTGTTGGCGAAGCAATCGATTGTGTTTTCGGTCCTCATGCGCTACTCACAGTAAAAGTCTGAAACTAGCTTTCGTTGAACTTTCCTTGAGCTTTCGTTGAAAACTCAACCAGTTTTCGTAGTTTAATCAGCATGGGCATACCCACCATGTGCTTAGTGCATGGTGGCTTTTAACGGCTATGGAATGCATAACTTTCAGCTTCCTCCTGAAGACTCATTTAATACCGTCTCCCCGCTTTTTCTCTCTCTCTCTCTCTCTCCCATTCTTTTTTCCTCCAAACGAAATTTCTGGTTACAGAAACATCAGTGCTGATGCGCTGGAACCGATAGCATCTTCAACAGCATATGTTATACGTTGTGATGAGCTCATATGACGCAGCCGGCAGCTCATACACAGCTCGTATGATGCAGCACACAAATCCTTCGGACTTGAAAGTCGCTGTTCACTCTCTGAACATATCAAAGTAGAGCTTCCTTCGCCAGTGGACGACATCGCATCTTCGTGGCCTGACTTCCAGCCAAGGGCCCTTTTGTAAAAGAAGGTTAAACGTATTTCATTTCTTTACGAACACGTGCTTGGCCGTAGCAGCAGTAGAAACATGGACCCTCGACGCATAGAAAGAGACTTCAAGCTTCCGTGCATCCTTAGGAGCAAAGCAGAATCACGCTTGTCAATGACACCTTTCGAACGACGAAGACGACGAACAATGACGACAAAAATTTTTACTCACGAAGATTGCACGCGACGCTAACTTAAGTATCCTGGACATTCGCTGGCTTCTCCATTCCTCATTAATAATTACCAAGTGACGGGATCAATATCACTGCATATCTAAAAATAAATTTCGGCCTACCGACAGGCACAGACTGAACACAACAAATACAGATTACAAAAATCCCGTCAAGCTGTTCGGCAGAAATGTCTCGACTGCGGTTAACCCTCGTACAACGGCCTGTCGAGAGACATATGGCGACAAGAGAAGCTGCTGCTCAATGTGCCCTCTGCGCGACATGAAATGAAGAGGACGGAAATTTACGCGAATCGCCCAAGAGACTCAAATAAACAATTTCACGCCCATGCCGTCGCCGTCAGAGTACGGCTTCTGCATTGGAGAAATTTAGCATAGGGGAGACGTATCAGCGGACGGTTTTAAGTACGTAAAACCGGTATACGTCTCCGCTCATACGTCTCCCTGTCGCGCATGCGCAGTGGGTCTACCCGGTCACGCCCTTGCCACTGAGCATGCGCAGCTCCCGTGCGTACGCTTACAAAAAAGTTTTAGAGAGTCTATAGAGTGTCTATAGACTTCTGTCTATAAAGTCTATAGACTTTCTATAGGCAAAAGTCTATAGGCAATACAAATGCCATAGACAGTCTATAGACAATCTATACATTTATGGCCATACACTTTTAGTGGACATTTGTCTATAGACAGCCTATAGACTATAAATAGACAAAAAGCAATATCTATAGGAAGTCAATAGAGTCAATAAGAAGTCTATAGACTGTCTATAGACCATTTTTATAAGGGATAAACCCGTTATACGTCTCCGCTATGCTAAATCTCTCTATTCTCTCGCAAGATTTCGCACACACGTGGATACGTCCCGTCTTCACGGCTTCGCCGAGCAAAAAAAGAAAAAAAGAAAGCGGCAAAGGCAAACACAAAAGCCGCCGCCCGTTCCGCCAACTCCACGCCTCAGACAGAAGCCGCTGAGCACAAACGGCGCGGAGGTCCCGCCGACAAAACTTCGTGCGCAAGAAACGATGGCAGCTGGAGATAGCGGCTCGCCTGAGAACCGAAAAGAAGAACGAATAGAGAAGCGGCCCGGGAAAACAAGAAAAGGAAAAGGATTACAACCCAGAGAGAGAGGCGAAATGGACGCGGAGAGCAAAGGAACAAAGAAAAAAAGAAATCGCTCGCGGGACCCGCTTGTCTTCACGAAAATGACAGAGGAGCGCGAACAAGATGCCTCGAACACGGTGGGAGGAGTCGCCATTATACGCTAAATAGTCACGCAAGCTCGGGGTGCGGCCTGCCTCGCTCCCTCGGAGACGGCGTGTGGCCGGTTGGCCGAATGCGCCTCTTCTCTTTTCCCCCTCCAGTTTTCCGCCGTTTCTTTATTGTAAGGAGAAGACCACCTGTGCAAAATCTGGGGAAGCCCTCCGGGAGCGCTCGCCAACAGAGACGTTCTAAGGCGCGCAGTCCGTCTTCGAGAGACACGCATAAGAAAGGCAGAATTACTCTGCGGTGAGAAAAACGCTCACTCCTTACGCAGCTGCAGACGCGCCAAAAAGGACTAAGACAGAAAGGAAAACACTTCTAAGTGTGCGTGCGTGCGTGATGTCTGGAATTTGTCATGAGTTCATACATACGTCTCCATTGTGTTGTGTGGAAATTTCTGCGCGCGAAAACACTTCAGCCCCCCCCCCCTCCCCCCCTCCATAGAAAGTACGCAAGCACTGGACAGACTTTACATTCTACGCTAATAACACAATGCGATTCATTTTCATTCCAATTTAGAGCAGTGGCTCGATTTCTTAGCAAGAGGAGGAGTACCTGGATCCCGTGAATAGGATGGCAAGGCTAACCCCACCTGTAGCTTACAGCACCTCAACTCAACTCCAGGAAAATAAATTCTGGAAGGAAAAACGTTTTGCCCTGCATGACCAGGTCAGTCATACACATGCGAGACAGGAGACGCCGATTAAGTCGAATCTGCAAGTATACATAGCTCCGTCCGTCATAGTGGATAGTGAGGTTTTTTTTTTACACGCTTATTTTTTTCCGCGCTGCTCATGCGTACTGTAAAATTTTGTAGTTTTGCAAACGAGCACGGATTGCTCGCGGCACTGTAAGCGTATATACTTAAATTTTCTAGGTGAAGACTGAAGAAAAAGCATGTCCAGCTTTGACCTGTGTGCAAACTTCCATGCATGCAGATTGCCGAGGCTTTCATTAAGCTACCTTAAGGAAGGCCTCGTTTCTGCCATTCATGATGCCATAGGTAGCATAAGAGGGTTCACGCACAGCTTCCGCCCTCTCCGTTCGACCACGTTCCTACGTGGCACTCGGGGTAATAAACAAATTAATTAAATACAAAGTTATGAAGGCGTCAATGCGCGACAAAAAAGGATCAATAAATGTTCAGCTACAGCCTTGGCACCCCCCCCCCCGGCAACTTTTTTTTGCAGCGCCGTTATGTATAACCGTCTGAGAATGGCCAATTATAGGCTAGTTTCGTCACCTTGAGAAGGAATACAGCGCAGAGACGCTAGCTTTTCTGCGCTTCCTTCGTCCATGTGCGAGCTATTCCTTCTCGAGACACGTTGCTGGTGTGGTTACTCAGATGGTATGGTCTGGTTTGGTATGGTATTGTAGGGTAGGGCATGGCATGGTACGGTATGGTATGGCATGGCGTGGTGTGGTGTAGTGTGGTGCGGTGCGGTGCGGTGCGGTGCGGTGCGGTGCGGTGCGGTGCGGTGCGGCATGATATGGTCTCAATGTCTCAAAGTGACATTTCCTATGAGGGACGGCGCAGTATAAGTCCGGATTCATTTCGACCACCTGGGATTTTTTAACGTGCACTAACACCGCACAGTACACGGGCTTCTTCCATTTTGCCTCTATCCAAACGCAGCCGCCGCGCTGCCAGGATCGAACCCGCGTCCTCAGGCTCAGCAGCCGACCGCCACAATTAGCCACCGCGGCGGAGCAATCATAAGACAACAGCACCCATTGAAAGCAGTATATATTTTTAAACAAGTTCAGCGGAAGCTCCAGCTTATGTAGTATACAGACGTAACTACATACACTGTATACAATACGACTCTACGCGCACATCAATACCAGCGACGCGCTCCGCCATGCATGGAGACTGATAAGAGGAGTTGATTCCCCATTTTTCATCGCGTTATCTCTCACCGCACGGACCACCATGGTCCTTCGTCAACATCCTAGGGAACCATCAGTGCTCGATCGAGTGCCGTCTGTGCACAAATAGAGCCACCAGCTACATTCTCCACATCCGGCACGAAGGTTCGTATGGGTATGCATCATACGTGGTATAAACACACATCCCAATCGGCCACAGACACGAGCATCTCTCAGTGAATTTGTGCGTGGCAGTTAAGCGATGAAACTGAAGGAAAACTCTGTCATTAGTGCTTGTATACCAAGAGCAGGGGTGAGTATATATATATATATATATATATATATATATATATATATATATATATATATATATATATATATATATATATATATATATATATCAATTAGCGATCGATATATGCAAGCGCGATGCCGTTATCTCGAGACGTGTAGGGTGCAAGCGCCTGCTTAATTAGCTTGACCGGTGGTAGGTATGCTCGCTCGAGCTATTACACGGGGATAATGAGGCGAAGCAAACAAACAAGTATAAAAAGCTAGGGACGTTAAAGAAGCCTTATACTGCCCGATGCAATAACCGCGGCCGATCTCGAAACAACAGTGCCCCGGCATCGTGCTGTTCTTTTCCACACTGTTCTATTTTTTTTTTTTTTTTACTGGCTCATATCGTTGTCTGTCGGCGGTTGGAAAACAAGCCCGGTGTTCCACTCTTCAAGGAAAACAAATATGAATGCTCCCAGCTAGCAGACCATGATACGGAAATCTTGGTCGGTGTAAAGTACTACTAACTGTAATTTTTTCCGATGAACATCGGGATACTTGAGCTACCAGGACACGTATCCAGGCGGTGCTCAGACACTGTATTCAGATGCGGCAGAAGGAACGATGTGGCGAAAAGATATCGGTATGAAAATGGGGAATATATATATATATATATCAAAACTCATTCGAAACAAGTATTCGAAACAAGCAGCTTTTACAGCATCCGCGGGGTAAAGGAAAAAGCGTAAAGCACAAATGCAAACAATGGTGACAGGGAGGAATGAAAAAAGAAAGAATCGGTTACAACTTGAAAAGGCGATCCCCTAACGTGGATGCAGATGTTCGGAAGAAGGGAACGACAGAAAAGGGGCGGAAAGGAAAATTTCTTTCCCCACCACCTCATGGCTTTCTTAGAAAGACAGGGGAGTGCCCCTCGAGGTGTCGCTCATTAACCCAGGGCTGGTGCTCCAGCCGAAACGTCGTGAATTAAATCGTTGTTTTTCGATTTCAGGTGACATATAAATATAATCTTTTGCACTCTTGAAAAAGATCTGTCCTGCGATCGAAACGTCGAGTCAAATAAAAATGTTTCCTTTATCGAAGCGTATACTTCGCATGCTCTTTGAAGGAGTCAAGCACTGCATTACACACACACAGATTATATATATATATATATATATATATAATCGAACATTCTTATAACTACATTATAGATATAACGAAAGAATGGCAGTTATGCTCGAAAGCTCGGTCAAAACGGGTTATAACGAAGCTTCTTCTATAGCGAAGTAACCACCAGGCCCCTTCAACTTCGTTATAACGAGGTTCAAATGTGTTTATATAACGAGTGGCCCGCGAAAGCCGCCGAAGTTTGTGCACGGTCAAGCGTCAGTGATTTATGGTCTCCCCTGTCGCCTTCGCCCAAAACGAAATTCATCAGCCATTACCAA
Organism: Amblyomma mixtum; assembly: GCF_055824585.1. Lineage (NCBI taxonomy): Eukaryota > Metazoa > Arthropoda > Arachnida > Ixodida > Ixodidae > Amblyomma > Amblyomma mixtum. The sequence continues at coordinate 155,763,088 of NC_143017.1, read as the reverse complement.
GTCTCCATCCACTTCCTGCACACTTCGTGCTAACTGTTTACTCGCGCGATCACACAGAAGGCCTCTACCCTTCCATGCATATAAAGTGTTTTTTTTTTTTCAAAATCAAAGCATGCACTCAGTCAGTCGCACCGTCACACTGGTGGAACCGCGATTATTGACCGAACGCAGAGCGTAATTCTCTTGAAATACGCGAAATAATATTCGTCGTTGCTTTTCTGCTTGCGTCTTTCTCTTTTGTTTTTTCAGATTTAGCGAACACCCCGCCCACGTACTGCCTGCTTATAATTACTTTCTTCCCTGAAGTTTACGTGTTTCATTCACAACACTTTTGGTTGGTTTGGTTTATGGGGTTTAACGTACCAAGCGACTCAGGCTATGAGAGACGCCGCAGTGAAGGGCTCCGGAAATTTCTACCACCTGGGGTTCTTTAACGTGCACTGACATCGCACAGCACACGGGCCTCTAGCATTTCTCTTCCAAAGAAATTCAACCGCCGCGGCCGGGATCGAACCCGCGTCTTTGGGGTCAGCAGCCGAGCACCATAACCACTGAGACACCGCGGCGGCCACAACACTTTTGTTACAACTGGTTTACTTTGCAATGCGCCTTTTACTGAAATGCATTACGATGGTTTCCACGTCAAGGTTTTTAAATGTTCTGTGGACGATTTTCTTTTGTGTTGTTTATTCCTGCCCTCAATAATGCCCTCCGAGCAATGATGACTATGAATGAAAAAAAAAATACTTGTTTCTCTATCTGCTGTTTTGGAGAACGAGGCGCGCGTTTGGGGACCTCGAGCCACGTCGTAACTGGATAGCAATGCACGCGTACTGGCATTTTAACGAACGGGATGACGACGGCCGCCATGACTGAAGCGAGGACTCTCCGTCCAAGAATACAATAAGCCAGCGCGCACGTTCATTAACCTGCAGCCAAGTGCCGGTGCACACGATCGGGATATATGACGCAAGGCGTGTTTTCTCAACAGTGCTCGAAGGCGCACTCGCGCTGCACAACGCGAAGGGACGGTTAAATATAGATAGCTCGAGCGCGATACCACGAATCCCGTCTCCTCGTCCAGGCGGGGGATGTATCGTGGATCGAGTCAGCATCCGATTCCGGGAATCCACGAGCGTCTGCAGGGGTATATATGCATGCAGAGTGCCTCTTGCATGCTCCTTCGATGCCTCTCTCCCTGCCCTTTCCCTCCATTGGCATCTTCGTTTGCTTTTTTTTTTTTATCGTAATGCAGTGCAGGCCCCACGAGGTAGTGTTCGGCGAAGTTTACGTGATTCGGCTGTCGGCACAGCAGCAGAGAACGCCGCTGGGGGAATCTATGCTCCTTCTACCTAAATCTATTTATTCACTGCGTAGACTGAGTCAACAAGAGCTCGTGTACATAAGCTGCCAGACTACGTGATACAATTAATGGCAATGCCCTCCTCACGACCACATCAACTCTGCATGCGCAGCCTATATGTTAAATGCAACAAAGAGTACAGTCGCTGAAACCGGGGAAAGCACAGGGATAGTTTCATATTCGTACTTGACCGCAGCGGGGAAACGATACATGTTATTTACTTTTCTACCTCGAATACTGAATGAAGTGTCACGCCACCGAAGGTGAGGGAACGAACCAAGGATCCCGCGCGGAGCTCGGCCTGACCGCTGAAATTTTGAAACGGATGCCCACACCCTTCGATCCTTAGCTGCTCTTATGAGTACAGCCAACAGACTTGTTAACCAGCTTTGAACTTGACGTTCGTCACTTTACAGGCAGCTCCACTACCCAAGGGATGTTGTTGTTGCCCACTGGTGTTTTTTTTAACTTCACAATGCTTGTGTCTTCAGATCACTGAGGTATACAGGTGTACCAAGATGACATCGGCACTGAGCTACATGGAATTAATGAACCGGTAATGACAGCTGCAATATATATATATATATATATATATATATATATATATATATATATATACATATATATAAACAGCGTGCGCGAAAATAATGACCTCTGGGAATAATTTCAGTAGAGATATACTGCCCCTGGAACGGCAAACATTTTATTACCCTATAAAGACGCGAAGCCATCAAGTTAAGTTGCTTAAGAACTTTCTCAGCACTTGGATAGCGGCTGTTGACGCTTGGAAGTTTCAAATTACAGAAGACTGTGGTTATGAAAAAGCGCTGGTGACTGCCGGCGATGAATGAGTATAAATGAGCGTCGCATGGACGATGCTGGCCCGCATGCAAAAGTTTCAGACTGCCGTGCTTCGTCGTGACTAATGCAAACAAGCAAACAGCACACGATGAAGATGCGAAGGCGAGCTCTGCTTGAAACAGGAGCACGCTGAGGCTATAAGCCAGTATCGGTTCAGTGAAATGCACTGAAATCATGAAATTTCAGTGATTTCTGGTGTACATGCCAGTGAAATTTCTAATGCTGCGACTGGCGGTTGTTGCCGACAGTTGACCGCTCTGTTCAGCACTTCCCTTTCGGAGGCGAATTTCCGGTCTAAAGTCATTACGTATACGGGAGAAACCCAAAGTTTAACAAACAAAAAAAGCATGTTTCCTGATTTTACTGCACTGTCAACAATGCCTGTATTCAAAGACACCACCTACTGCCTTGAATCTTTGTTTTCTTAAAGGTTATCGATGGAAAGACTGAGTTCCTTTTTCAGCCACGGAAATTTTATAAAGCCAGCTGAGATGAGAAACGAAGACTGTACTTCTCTGAAGCGACGTTCACTGTAGCTAAATACCACCATAGAAGTCGCAGAATGGAGACGCTGCATGATTTTTTTATCAGTGCGTGCGATACCAATGCCGCCTGCAATAAAGCCAATGTCAACTACCGAGTCAGGCGATCAAGCTTTGGCCGGAATACGAAGCCGAGATACCGGCCGCGAAAAGACATATAGTTAGCCATGACAAGTTCAGAATTTTTCCGAAAGAACAAATTACTCTTTTTGTTACTTCCAGCTCCAGGCATGCACAACGCTATACGGACGTATACCGACGAGAATGTGTCGTCCTTCGGAACCCTGGAATTAACAACGACAAAAGAAATATGTCCTCACGAAGTGAATTTGTTCTCACACCCCAGGCTGTCTGTGGTATACTGTATATATACGACCGCACAACGCTCGTCATTGACGCCAAGTATATATCTTGAATATACAAGGCACGACCGCGAGTCATGTACTGGACGACTCGCTTTATGGACACTTTTGCTCGGGAACCAAAGTGTCTATATTAACGAGACACGACTGTATACGAATCAAATTCCACATGTATTGCCTCTGCTCATTTGAACGCTGAAAATATTTAATGACGGTAAGCGAGTGCCTCTGTAACGGACCCCACAGCACCAATCCCGGCTCTATAGAATTTCGTCCAGTACAGAAGATTTATAAAACTGCAAGAACGCAATATAAACACTCAACTAAGTTTATGCCAAGCAGAACTAGGCAATCAGAGTTTGCCAAGGTCGGTGCTGAAACAATGTGGAAGTAAACGTCCCCAAAATACACAAGCTTCTTGTCGGGATGGTATTGACGCTAAGCAGCGACCCTGCTGTCCCGAAAGGCGCGGGTTCGATCCCGGCCGCGGCGGCTGAATTTCTTTGGAGGAGAAATTCGAGGCCCGTGTACTGTGCGATGTCAGTGCACGTTAAAGAACCCCAGGTGGTCGAAATTTCCGGAGCCCTCCACTACGGCGTCTCTCATAGCCTTAGTCGCTTTGGGACGTTAAACGCCATAAACAAACAAACTAAGCAGCGACCACCGTTATATGCGCCAGCTAAGGTTACAGTTCCGACAAGTTACACAAGGTTACTCGGACAATGCGATAAGTATCGAACCGAAAAAATCAGTGCGTACAGTGACATTGCGAGTGTATTATACTGAAATTCGGTCTATTTCCCTCGTGTGACAAAATCAGGCCACCTCATCTCTGAAATTGACAGGTGTAAAAGCACGTGTCATGCAGATAAACTACTGTAGCATGTACGCTCGCAGTCAGAAGTTTATAGAACGCAATATCAACGAAAAATTTTAATTTCACCAAAGCCTTTAAGCAGTGCATCCTGGAAGATATGCATGCAGTCTAATTTATTGCATGAATAAAGCAGAGTACCAATAAAACTCGGACAATACAAGTCTCTTTCGAATGAGTCGTCTTTAGATATTTCACGGCGGGTGCACATGTACAGTCGTGAGAAGCATAAGAGGGAACAAATTATGAGTATTCATTTATTGATTACTGAATAAATACGTGCGACAAGCGTAGTTCTTTCTCCTTTCGAACTAGACTTCCTCGTGGCGTATAATATCCAAAAGTCATTCTCAAATTTAGTAAAAAAATAACCCGAAAATTCGCAATATTGTGCAAAACGTTTGTTCCCTTCCATACTGCCCACGACTGTAGACCTTGGAAAGCGAGCCTGAAGACAACTACATCCAATTAATGTTCTCAGTGAAAATTTATTCCCTGGCTTTCTCTGGCTACTCTTACGTTAGTCCTGCAGCAAAAGACGCATTTATCGATGAGAAAACTGAATTTAAAAACTTTCCCGCAACTCGATTCGAACTCGTGACGTCTACGCCGAGAAGGCGTGGTTGATGCCGTTCTGAAATGAATGGCGGTGCAGCATAGCCTCTGGGATCCGTGTCCCCAATTCGGTGCCGACGCAGACAGTTCAGTTGCGAAATCGACCGGCGATGGCGGCACCTGTATTTTCGTTATTTTGCATTTTCTAGCTTACTAAAGCTGTTTTGTCAGCGAGAATGGTCTCTTTGTCGTTAGAATGCCATAGTCTATCGATACAGGCTCTTAATTTGTCCTGAGTGTCCCTTCGCGATAAAGGGGTAATGAAGATATATTTTCCTTACAGTTTACGAATTCGGGACTACGCCATAAGACAATAAGGGAACCGCTAAACTGAAAAAAGATTTTTACGCCAAACAGTCATGGTCAGTATCGCTAACGGCGCCACAGTGCTAAGCCAACCTTGCTTTACAAGTCAAAGCAGACATCAGCGTTTAAGCTCCGGCCCCACATAAAAGGGTTTTCTTATAAGTTAAAGCATAGAATGATTTTAGTTTGCAACCCATTGCTTACACTAGGTCCTGCCAATTCTGTTAATGCATTCGTACGCCTTCAATCATATTGCTCGGATTTGCAGACTAACCGGCAGCCATTGTATCCATGGAATTTGAAATGATTCAAAATTTGATATCTTGCAGGACGAATTAAGCCCTGCGGCTCATTCTGCCGGAGCAACGGGTGCTCCTTTGCAGTTATGGGTTTAACGTGATGGCACTTCTGAATTCCTTGTAGCGAACGGGAAGCACACATTTCTCAAGTTCATCGCAGCCCCAGGAAAGCGCGTCAAAGATGTACACAATCCTAACCACGCCCTTGTAGGACTGCACACCCTAGAAACGGCAGCGTCAGCTTATTTCTGCTCTCGAGACCGGGGGTTAGATCCACGACCGCGAAACCCAGCGGAACCATGACTTAACCTGAAATGGGTGTTCGATTAAGGATCCTCGATTGGAGGTAGCCTTGGCAATCAGAAGACAGGACGTTGCAGGGTTATCAGACATGTTACTTCTTGCATGCAATATATAGCCTCCCTGCCCCTTCTAGTCATACCTTTCCCTCCGGCACGTGACCTTCCCGTCTGCAGATGGTTATATAACCAAGATCGAGAGTATCCGATTTTTTTTTTTTTTCACGCTATAAAACGTTTTCAATCAACAACCCAGAAGTGGTTAGTAAACCAGGTACTGTGGCATGAAAACGCAGAATGAGTAAGGAAATCCTACGATACAGGTTAAAACTTTGGAAATAACATACAGTGCACAAAATTGAAACAATGTTTTCCCCGCTGCTAACAGTATCTCACACTTAGAAGTAGTTCTACGCGACTTGCTGTGGCTATCTCTCCGGACACTTATCAGCACAACAGCAGGCTACTTCTTGCCCCTTCGTGAGTGCCCCGGCACAAAAAGAGAACAGAAAATGTGCCTCGTCCTCAAAAGTAAGGCAGAAAAAACACATGTGCAGAGAACTCAGCGTGCGTACCGGCTAGATTGCGAGTTCACGCAGGTAAACGTGGCACCGTTACAAACGAGATAACTTACCTCCAGTAAAACGCGCACAGCGCAAGTGACAGCACCTATTAATTTGTTGGAAGCTAGTAACAAATGGCGACCACAGCGGACCGCCCGCGGCAAAACGAGGGCAGAGGCAAAATGGCGGGAAATTTCCCGCCACGCGTTAGGCCTGACTAGAGCGGCCGCGAGGATACGTACGATTCTTACAGTGTAGCTGACGCTCATGGTGGCGCCACATTTCCTCATTTCCAAAAATATAAAAGATTAAGGCTGATAACAATGAGATAAGGTGCTCAAAGTCAACACGGGGAAAGTATATACCACGCAACAGGGTGCGTACATTACGGCGCAGGTGATACACGTGTGCGCAACCACATCTGTTGAATGTCGGCAAAGCGCAGGCACTTCCGTAATAATGCTGATTAAAGCCTACGGCGTGGATATTGAAGGGTTAGTTTACGGAAACATCACAAAGCGGTGGCCAGTGGCGAGAACAAAAAACTAACGACCATGGGCTCGACTGAAGCTCCACCTTAACGTAAATCACTGATCATCGCGATAGCGGAGGGATTTAAGGCGGTATAACGAATGTGGCAGCCCGAGGGTCGGACTAAAGATGGCAGCATCGCGTACCGCGCAGCAAGGCAAGAAGGACTCACGTCTCGGTACGGCCGATCGCACTTCGGCCGCGCGCCATGCGGTCTGCAGCAGGCGTTAACCGCGTACGGTCGTCATGGCCGCCGCCGCTCACCCACCGTGCACGCATGCACTGCACTGCACTCGCCGGCCCAGCAGACAGCTCAGACTGCAGCAGCAGCAACGGGCATGCACAGCTCACAAAAGGGGGCGGCGGCAGAGGCAACCAGCCAGCCTGTTGCCGCAGCAGTGCACGCGTCCCCCTGCAGTGCGAGTGCGTGCGGTGGGCGCGAGCAACGCAGCAAGGAGCGGGCGGCCGCCGCTGCATAGACGGGGGCTGTAAAACGCCCGCCAGACAGGACAGTCCCACTTCGCCAGTGCGCGGGGAGGGGAGGAACCGGTGATGACGACGACGCCGGCGGCGGCGCCGCCATGGTGTGGTTGCTGCACGCTGCTGCCGCCGCCTTCCGTAGCGGAGGTGATGCGAATGGGGGGAGGAGGGGGGAGGCGACGACGACGATGGTTTCCCGCGCGCGATCGCGCAGCGTGGCACATCGAGCAGCACTGCCCCGACGAAGCGTACTGCCCCCCGCCGTCCGTACGTGGGGGTGTGAAGCTGTCGTGTCTGCACCGCGTGGCCTGTACGGCCAGCGGCCCCTCCCCCTGTTCTCTTCCCTCCCAACTAGCAGCCTTTGATAACTCCTTTTTTTATGTGCGCGGACGGTGAGGAGACAAAAAAAGTAGTTAAGATTCACAATATGGTACACCCTTCCTCGAACCAGACTACAGAGAGAAAGTATGCGGCTGGAATACCCGATTCGGGCAACGATTTGCATGCTTCGCGCGCCAAAAAACGAGGAGAGTGAGTTTCTCATCGGCGGGGAGTCCAGTGCCCGGAAATGAATCGCACGCGGTCAGCTATACGGCGCGGTTCAAGAATAGCTGCGCAGAACTTCATCGCCCCTGCACAAGAGACAAACCGTACTATCCTACGGACCCGGCAGAAACTCCACATCCGCACGAGGCAACAAGCTTTCGAGGATCAGCCACTGACTGTCATGGACCCTGGGAACTCTGTAGTCACGTTCGCTACTGCAGATGTATTTCGCGTCCATAAAATAATGGAGCATTATTCTTACCATCCTTGACTAGCGCATGTCTTGACAGCTAACCGCGAAGAGAAGTTGCGAATGGCATCTCCAGGTACGGCAGAATGGACGGCGGACAATGCTTCGTGTGTGAAACGCCGGCCTGCTATAATTCCTTCTCTTGCACCAAAACGTATTCCAGCCGTCTATGGGTGGCGACGTTGGTGTTTATCGGTCACATTTTTTTTTTGTTTTCGCCTCTAGGAGCTGAAACTCTTTTACTGTGTGTGCGTGGCATGTATGTATACATCAAGATGGTCTGTTTATACTTGATTAACGAAGAAAAAGGTAACTGAAGAAATCACAGGAAAAATGTTTAACTTCGCGTATAACGCCGCGGGGGACATATGAAGGAAAAATTCGCATCAATAGAGAGTTTCACAACCGCCGTACGGTAAACACGGTAACTACGCTAACCGTGTCCATGCAGATACGGCAATGCATTACCGTATTTGCCGTACAGATTTCCAGTTGTGCGAGAACTCTCCATTCAAAATCATCCTTGCGTGTTTTCTAACAGGTGCGAATATATACATCTTTTTTTGCGCGAATGTAGCTGCATTTCGTGCAACCCTATACGGTAGAAAGCATGGGCCCAAGGTGTAAAGGAGGCAACAAGTAAGCAAGCCTGTCAGGCTCATACACAGAACTCATGAAAGCGCGCGGCAGACCAATTGGCAGAGCCTGCCAATTTAGAAATTGGCAGGCTCACCGTGTCCCAGATGGCCACGTCTGCCAATGTCCATGGTCAGGAGGAGGATCATCACTTTGAACCAATAACTGTATCGGAGAACATCGACTTGCAAACGACATGTATGACACGTCCAGTAAACTTAGCTAAGCACATGCTGCTAAACAGGCCTTGCCTGTTGGAACCGACCATGACAGAACAGAATCCTGCCACTGCATGACCGTTGCTACTGGAACTAATGATAACACGAATAATTTGACTCCTTATACCTGTGATAAAATATGCGATGCACCGGGGAAAGCCGATTAGTTTAGAGGTGAGCGGCCCTCATTAATTAACAGTGCCTGCCCTATTACCATGACCAGCTAATTCATTGTTAGGTGCAGCTCTATCAGAAAGCATGGCTTAAGCCGATCGCGTGTGGCCCCCGACGGCATGCGCGCAAGGGAGGGTCTTAATGAACACCTACTTTAAAGGTACACTGAACACAGCTGCATCCAATTATTGTTCTGCGTAACAACTGATTCGCTGGATGTTTCTGGCTACGGTGACGTTTGTCTGGCCGCAAAAGACGCATTTATTAACGAGAAAACTGGAATCAAACACCTTCCCGACAGCCCATTAAAACTCCTGGCGTCCTAACCGAGAAAAGGACGAGTTGTCACCGTTTTAAAGTAAATGGAGGTATAGCATAGCCTCAGCGATCAGCATAGCACAGTCGACGTCGACTCACGCATTCTACGTGCGAAGTTGATCAATGATAGCGACACCTGTATTTCATTTTCGCACTTTTCCAGCTTATAAAAGCTCTGTTTTCTGCGAAAGTGCATGGTATTTTAATCGGTATACGATACCGTAGCCTATGATACAGGCCGACTTAAATTTGTGCCGGGTGTCCCCTAAAATTTCAGCGCTTTCTCCACATAACCACTCAATACATGCTCCGCAACGGCAACAGTCTGTAGTTGGGCTAGTTGGCAGAATGTAAACGTGTATGACGTCTCCTTCATGTACCGCGTCCCCGCGCTGTTCTCCATCTTGCTCAAATGCATCATTTCTCTCATACGGTATTATAGGGCCTAAACATCGAGACATGCCTGAGGGACACATCGCATACGGCATGCAGTATATACGTCTGTAGTAAAGTGCAGCGTGAGTACGCCAATGTACAGGTCGAAGCAATACGAAAGGCAAGACATGATAAGCACGGCGCCCACGAATACTCTCCGAGTATAACTGAGAATGAAACCTTGAGAGAAAGGTATACTGCACACTACTTTAATTTCCTCCGCCGCGCTCAGTTCGCCCTTTTCTTTTCCGTATCATATACAGAGCTTAGCCGTTAGCGCCATGCCCGAAGACGAAATAAGTCGAAGCGAGAGCGACTCGCAAACGTCTCGCGCTCGCCCATTTCATCACAGTTGGCACACGCAACGACACCACGGCAGACCAATCGGGGCGGCCTCGCGTATCCGGCAACCCCCTTTTGGCGCCCCAGCAGTCGACAGCAGGACGACATCCCTCCTCTTCTCGAGTAGGTCTTCGCAAGAACAAGAAGCCAGCGAACAGGCAGCAAAAGCGCGGGAAAAAAAGCGCGCGCGCGGGCGCCGCCGTCGGCGACGCCTCCGCAGCGCTTCGGGCCCGGCGGCGTACGCAGCCGTTGGCTGCCGCCGGTGCTGGGACGTGGCCGGGCTCGACGCCAGCGCTGCTGCAGCGAACAGACCCCGCCTATGGCGGTCCCCTCCTCTATTTTACGCTCAACACGTCTTCCACGGGCCTGTCTTCCTCCTCTTTTGCTTTTTTCCCCTCTTCTGTCTCCTCTTTATCTCTTTTTGTTTCTTTTCCCCGCGTGGAGGATGAGCTCAACACGATATACGTCGGCGCGTGTTCCCGCGCCAGCGACGGCGGCGACGGCGTCGCTTACGTGGCGCGGTTTCCTGTGGTATAACTCTCGTCCGACCTGCAGCATCACCATAACCAGAACTCGGACACGGAACGCCCGCCGCTAGCGCCTTCTGCGTGGGAAAAAAACAACAAAAAGTAGTGGAGGATTCCCGGCCGAGAAACGCGTGAATACGACACACCAGTACACAGAGGGCGCTCCTTACACCCGGGAAGCATGCAGCTGGCTGCTACGCAGCGAGACGGACGCAATACACACCCCAAGGTCTGCGGCAATGGACCAGTGGCGAGACACATCATGTGACTCACGTGCCTCTCACAAAAGGAATGCTTCGATACTGCATAGTTCTTGACAGTCGTGTCACTTGCGTTCCAAACCGCGCAGGGAAAAACGGCTCGCTTGTGTGCACAGCAACATCATGCGCGGAATTCGCTGGCACCACGGTCTCCACGCGCGCAGGCTTTTCAGAGGACCCGCAGCAAACCTATGTATGCATGCAACGCAGCTCCTTCAATGACTGCCTTCAGATTACGAGATTTTATCTTTACAGCTGTAGGCTACCCCTCCCCAGTATCCTACAAGTCGCCATGTAATAAAAAAACTGCAATAAAAATTAATTTACCAACACCAAAATATACGCGACGATGATGAAAACATTTTAATTGGAACTAATATTGGTCGTCGTTCCCCCTATTCCTGCAGTCCATTGGACCTTGCAGCCGCTCTTGCCCTTTTCGCCAGCTCCTGCTGAACTTTCGGGTAGGACCTGGGCAGCCTTTAGTATACTCCCGCTGAATCGCTGGTTCTTTTATCCATTCTATTATTGTGTTGTTTTGGCAGGCCCATACAACGATGGTATAGGTCCGCCTCTATATCGCAGTGTGTGCATTGAGGCTTATAGTCGTCCGGGGAGACAGCGTGAAGTCTTTCAGTGCTTGAGTATGAGTGTGTTTGTATTCTTGTCGGTGTTATTCGGCCTTCCCTGTCTAGTTCTTCAACCGGTGGCTTATAGTGTTGTACGATTTCTGAGTATGTGCATGGTTAGCATGTTTGAGTAGCTGTGCTCGTCGTGTGTTGGGGTGGGCTGGGGTCGGGGTGCTGAGGCTGCGGCGTGTACGCCTTCGTTCCCCTCTATGGACCGACGTACTGGTGTCCTTATGAGCCTTCCTTGCCTTCCGGCCTCCTTGATGTGCTTAGAACCCTAATGGCTGCGTGTCCTATCCTGCCCGTAATGTTCATGCACGCTTCTGCATGCGCGACCAAATGGCAAGAAAGTGGCACGGAACAACGACAGTGTCCAGGGCCAAGCCCTCAAAGATACATCTGTTCACAGGCCGTTGACCCTGAAGCATGATCAGCGGATTCCCGATGCTTCATTCGCTCACACTGCACCCAGTAGAGAGCATATTAAGGCATGTATTAGATTACTGCGGTTATGTCAGCTTGCTACAGTCCCGGAACGCGCGAAAGGTAACCGGACCAAGCGATGCGACTGCGTATCCCAAAACGTGCACACGAACTTCAGCAGTTTGAAGCCCTTCCCTTCAGCGCTCAATAAACGGTTCGCGCGTACAGGATAACTGTAATTCAACATCCATACAATGACAGCTGTGCGCTATTCAAGGTTTTCTTCCGTTAACCCCTGTCAACAGTGATTTCTACAGTGTCTCTATCGGTTTCCGCGTGCGACAAGTACGCCGCGGGACACTTGAGTCATCGCAGAATCCACCTTCCTCATTTCACAGACTTCATCGCGCTCATGCAAATGCAGGAAAAAAGACACGTCCACAACTTGTCCACTTACGCATTAGGTAAGGTGCAAAAAAAAAAAAAAAGTTGAAACACGCCTAAGCAGTGATCCCAGTCGGCAAAGCCTCTGAGCTCTGTGGCCATGCAACCATAACCCGTTCCCACCTCGAACCCTTTGTCCGCGAGCTGTACACCTCGTTAGGAGGCATTGCGACCCTTCAGACACGGCTTCGGAATGCGACGGCAATTACGACGCATCTCTAACGAAGGGGCCATGCCAACGCTCCAGAGGAGGCAGGGGGGGGGGGGGGGTGCAGTGCAGCAGCAGGCCCGCAGAGAAAGCGATTGTCCCCCTTTCCCTCTGCCCAACCGAACAGTGGACAGACTCTGCCAGCAGCACGGACCAACGACGGCAAAGACATTCGGATGACGGGGGCGAGCAAAAGCGGGGGCGTGAAAACGAGACTGCCCCGCGGAAGCGCCAGGATTGGCTCGTCGCACGTTGCTACGGCTGCCCAGGATGGGGCCAAAGAAGGGGGGAGGAGGTCGCACCGCCAGTGGCCGAGGGAGAGGGTCGGTTTTGTGGCGTCGTGTCGCCGCTCCGCAGTCACGACACAGGGGACCCACCAGGACCAGCACAGCGGTCCCCTTATCTGCGCACCCCATGCGGCCGGCCTCTTGTGCAGGGAAAGACCACTGGCGAGGCGTGCTCCGGCCGGCCCTTCAACGACCGTCCACTTCCGCCGCGAGCCTCTCGGCCACAGCGAAGCGTCCGCTGCGATTGTGCCTTTCCCTGAAACGCGCCTTTCCGTCGGCCGCGGTATATCTGCACCAAGTTGATGAACAGTCTGTTCGGCAGACACCAGGATGTGCTGAAGCCGATTTCGCACTAATACATACATATATATATATATATATATATATATATATATATTACGATGAAAAAACTTGCTCGACTGCTAACAACATAAGTAAAGAGTTGAAGTACACTTCTTAAAGAAACATTTATTTACCGACGGTTTCGGACGGTGGACCGTCCTTCATCACAACAACCTTACCCTGATGAAGGACGGTCCACCGTCCGAAACCGTCGGTAAATAAATGTTTCTTTAAGAAGTGTACTTCAACTCTTTACTTATATATATATATATATATATATATATATATATATATATATATATATATATATATATATATATATATATATATATATATATATATATATATATATATATATATATATATAACTTTTCTAGTGTGCGCAACTCGTTGAAATAGGCCGAATTTATTGGGCCACAGCGCCGAGAGTAACAGCATTTCAGTAACTCTAAGAATTGACAGGGATATTATTTACGATGGCTACACGCTTCATAAATAAGGAGGCGAACAGTAATAGTTAAAAAGTCAACTATTCCGTATAGGTAACCAGCCTACTAGTTAGAACGCCTTAGCTGTATTCTGATGCGTTACACGGCTGACAATGCTATTCCGGAAAAAAAAAACAAGCACTCGTCTAACACAAAAAGCTTATGTTTAAAAATTGCAGAATATCTTGGGTGATGTATGAAAGCTGCAGTGCACCGGTTTTTAGGTTCAGTAGCCAAGCCGGGAATTTCAGTGAAAGTTATCTGTGAATACTATTCGGTTATTTCCCTTATAGATTCCAAATCATTTTCTAATTAGTTGATAAATCTGTACCAGATAAAACGAAGCCCCTTGTATGATCTAACCTCTGTGTATGATCTAACCAGACAACATAAATCTCTAGTTCACTTGTTACGCGATTTGTTCTATCAGAGACACCTGAGATTATAACGTTGTTTCAAAGAGTACGAAATACTTAATTTTCTTGAAGAAATCGGTGCTCTAAGACGAACCTCCCCCCCCCCCCCCCCCCCTCCCTTCGTCTGCTTATATATTTACAGCTCCTTTTAGGTAGTTTTATCTCCTCAGCAGGCCAGCTAACGTACCAGGAATCGATACTTTTTTAAAGTAAAGATAAGGGCTATAGAGTTTTCGCTGCTGAAACACCGCGGCGAAGAGCGTGGGGCATGCAAGGCAGCAGTTCGAAGAAAATTAAGTCGCAGCCATAATATGAAGTTGCTGCGTAAACTTTGAACCAATGGCGCAAGGCTGCAAATGCGAAAGCGCACGAAGCAAGAAGGGCTCGAGCACTTAGGTATTTATACATCCTGGATGCCGGGTTCCTTTCCTAACACCTGCTATTTGCTACTGCAATGAACAGAAAAAAATATGCTGCAATAAGAGCACTGCCGACTGAATATTAAATGTAGACCCTATATGCACATAAAACGTATATGTGCATCTTTTTTACGCCCGCAAACCCCGAATACAAACGGTTGATAACTCAGTTCTCGCGCGTTCAGCTCAACCTGAATGTTGCATTAAACAATGAAGCCTCCCCCCCCCCCCCCCAAACACACAGACAGACACACACGCGCACAGTTCACGGCAAAAGGGGCAATACGGTATAACAAGAGGGAAGATATTAATGTAGGTCGTGGCACACATTTCTTCCCATGAAGCTTCCCTGTTCAGTACCCGTATGTACATGCCAGCTCTGCGTGGCTTCCTTTGAGAGACCTGGGGTCCCCCGCGCGCACACCCAGCATACACGTAATCCCACCGTCGGTCGAGTCAACAGAGGCTGCAGGGACCGCGCCAGTCGTCGCTTTTGACGTGGGCATGCGGGCAATCCCACTTACACCTCTCCGTTCTTTCTCTATAGCCTCAATATATCTATATATCGGAAGGGGGAGAGGGGGTATTGTGGGTACCGGTGGCAGTCTTTACGAAGCAGCGCACGCGGGCCACGCATGCCAGCATCCGCGACCTTGAGGGCGACCGGTGACAAACGACGGGGACTGTATACGTGCCGTCATATAACAGCTCGGTCACGGGGACGGCGTCGTAATAACGGCCCCTTCTCCTTCCAGCGTACACGGTGCACCCGACACACGGGTCTTTGGCGACGACCCTTCCTTTCTATCCTGCCCCTCCCCAAGCTCCCCCGTCGTTCTCCCGAATCTATATCTGTAGGGAGTATGTGACAGCGTGCGGCGAGATTGCGACGTCGAGTATTTTTTTTTTTTTTTTGAGCCACTCGAACCGCCGCAGACATCCGGTACTGTCACTGTGTATACACATCGCTGAGTGTACGGGCCCTGTGGTCTTGACCTCATTCCATAACACACCACGCAAGCGGCGGAATTGGGGAAATATTTGGGGCGAGATTGTTTGAACACTACAGTACTGCGCGGCTCATCAGCCGTCTCTGTCAATATAGTACCTATCGAAAGCGCTACAGCAAGAGTTGTCAATAAGCCAAACATGTTGCCGGGACCAGATGCGTTGGGCAGGCGCTCTTTTTGGTGCGTCTTGACAGACTGCCCTTATGCACAATAAAAGTTGCATGCAGTACTTTTTCAGAGCTGAGAAAAAAAACTGCATCTTCCCCAAATGCTAGTGTGCCCTGCAGAGAAGCGGGCGACAGAGCAGAGAAAAGCGCGATCATGGATTTATCTGGCTGGCTGACAGCTCGTAGAAAGGGAGGCAAATGATCCATTTCACTTATGCTTTCACAAAGAGCCGCGCTCTCGAGGCGTAGTCACCACCATAAGCGAAGTGCCGCGAAGGAATGCGAGCAACAGGTGTCTCCGAAAAAGGATACGCAAGCAAAGCCCACTAAGTATACTGCTCGAAATGCGCTTAGACCATGCACCACTTGGGCTGCTCAAGAGACTGAACATAACTGTTATACAAGCTGAGGTTGCTTTTTGCCAGCCCAACAGCAATTTCGCAAGATAAAGAGGATAGGAAGGGCAAAGAAGTGGACATACAGCTGGGTTACACTGACGTAACAGTGGCTTCGTGTCTGCGAGCAAGGCAAAATGTATACAAACTTTCCCTGGCCTGGTTATCGACTTTCTCTAGGGCGAAATGCTTGAGAAAAAGGGTTGTTGACTGTACCCTATGCGGACCAAGTAGACGTCAGCCAACGCGCTGTCGGCCAAGCTGACATTCCGCCATTAAAGAAAGAAAAAGTGAAGTCATCAACGTCGCCGAATTCGCTCATCACAACCTCAGTGCATAGACACACCATGCTGAACCCCAATTTTCCGACAAAAAAAAAATACATTGTTCAAATAAGACACTTCCCTCGAGTGCCCCCACCAAGAGTAAGTAACCCATCAATACGCCTCTCTAGCCGAGTACAAAGAAAGGCAGGCAGGTGCTGGGGGTGGAGGCGTTTCTATGAACGCGGTATTAGCCTTGGAGTGGTCTGACATCAATTCCTCCGTATGTGCCTGCCAGTAGTATGAACATTGTCTCTATACCTCTTGTTCCACAAGGAAAGTGCGCTCTAAAAACTTCAAGAGTATTTTTTGCACTGATTGGGGCTCAGATCGTGATCTCACAGGGTGCACATCAGGCAGATCTCACACTGATGCTGAAGTGACGCGCACAGGAGATGGCAATACACGCGAAAAATAATCGTAATAAGTAAAAAAAAGAAAGACAAGATTTGGTGAAGTTTCTTTACAGCATGCCACACCATTTTCGTTTTTCTATAGAAAATAATAAACAAAAATGCAACATTTAATGCACCGAAGAAAAATGAGCGCTCGTAGCAAATCATGTTTTAATGCAAAAAAAAAAAAGAAACACCAGGAAAGACGCTAAAAAAAATTTACTCTATGCTTGTAATCGAATCGGACCTCGAAACTATCACCCGATTTCGCCCCTAAAATTTGGAAAAAATAAAACTCGAAAGGAAGGACCTTATGCAACTAGTGTACACGCTTTCAAAGATATGGGTGCTTTTACTTCGTACGTCTGAGCTTATTGGAACAAGCTGGTTATTCATGCAGGGGAACTTTTTTATTGCGGATGGAAAAGGGTAGACGCGAAATGCGGACGAAAAAGGGTAAAAATCTGGCCTGCATCGCCGCAAGGATGCAGAGTCGAATATTGCCGTTTCAGTTTTCGGTATACAGCAAACAGATGGCAGCACTATGGCTCCGCCGGAAGACTCAAAGCTCGACACTTCACGGTCGGTCGTTGTTTTTCCGGTAAAACGTATCAAGGCATGCTATCGCTTCTCATAATGAGAAAAAAATAGGCATTTTCTTCCTTAAAATTTATTGGCCCCTGTCATGTTGGGTTGATTCAAGAACCACTGCGTTATATCGACCATGCAGGTCTATAGTGTTACCAGACCGAAAGAACGCTCTGCCTACTTGAAATCCAGACACTTTTTCAAGGACTCAAAAAGCGTGAAATAGAAATTAAGAATGGATTTGCGCATAAAAAAAAAAAGAGAAGTCCAATGCAATATGAAAGCGCACGTGATTCGACACAAAAAACACACAACATCAGAGCGCGGGGGACACATCGAAACGGCCGGTGTTCCGTATTAAGAGAAAATTCGAAATAAACGGCAGTCATGGATTATCAGGTTTTATTACCTTTAGGGCTACAGAGGGCGGAATGAACGCGCCTACCTGTTACAAGGTGTGTGAACGAAATACGTATACGAAGGAGCAATGGAGTGATGTGACTGAATACTGGTGCTGTTACCTGGCGCGCGTGAACTTGGTATAGTGTGCTTTGGTGTGGTACACAGGCCAGAGTATATGTGCTATACATGAGAGCATGTCATGCATACGGTATGCACAGCAGTGAAGGTATGAAATGCATATCTGGGCATCATATACATAGGGGTGAGGGGAACCGAAACGGAGGAAGGAAATAATCTGAAGGTTATGCTTGGCTGAAAAAAAAAAAATTAGATATATCCAAGGCGTGGCCGGCTTCTAGAACTCACGTGGCAGACCATCATGGTTTCGCAGAGACGTCAGACTGATCAGAAAAATAAGTTGGATGACGTGATCACAACAACAGATTCTTGCCGAGAAATACGAAACGCCTGCAACCACGGATATCATTGAGCAGGATGCTGCAGTTTGTTTTATATGTGCTGGTCGTGCCATTATTTACAACAGAACGGCGGGTGCATCGATCGAGCATTAATAGCAAAATATAAGACTCACCTAAGAGTTGTCCCAATGTCGCGTCCGCAGTCAGAACTAAAGCCAAACACCGCTAATATGTCCTAGCAGTTCAATAGCTAACCACTGTTCTTATCAACCATGGGCGTATAGTATTAACCAGTCCTCCTGCATGCTGCCAGACTGCAACAGTGTATCCTAAAAGGTTTACGCACTACCAGCATCTCGATCACATTTAAACGGCTCTTAAGTGTGATGGAACGATTGTGTAACCAAGGACTGGAGGAAACCGAAGCAAAAATGACGCTAGAAAAATCCACACGGACAGCGCAACGACCATAGGCCTCTAATGAGAGGAGGTGCAACAGAACACCCATCACGAAGGGTGTCGTGCAGGAAAACGCAACCTGCTCTATGTTATTCGTCGTAGTTTCCAAAAGGAATTGAGAGGGCTTGACGCGCAGAATACCAGTGCAGCTTCCAATTTGCTGATGGCGAGCACTGCATCTTGAATAAACAGCGCGAACGAAGACGAGCACAAAAGACAAGAAAACGGACGACAAAGCGCTGTGTCGTCCGTTTTCTTTTCTTTTGTGCTCGTCTTCGTTCGCGCTGTTTATTCAAGATGCTTAACCAACTAGCCCGCCAAAACGTGTTAGAGCACTGCATGCTCTGCATGCTAACAAAGGACGTAGTGCAACACATGCACGCTAAAGGACCATACCAGTGCATGCCAAATAGAACGGTATACGTAGTCATATGGACTAGTTGAAGTGGAGTACCATCTACATATATATAGTTCATGTATTAGTCGCGACAGCAGATCCGGACCGTGAGAAAGAAATAAGTATATGGTGGAGTGTATATCCGGCAGGCATCCTCAGATTATGAAAAAGAGCTAACCAGTATCCTTAAAAACAAAAGCGCAAAGAACTGCCGTCCTGCAAGAAAAGAATTGAAATTAGACTGTCAACAGCACAGTCAGCTGTATACCTAGAAAAAAGAATAGGGGTGACGTTAAAAGACAGATGGAGGACAGCGCGTCCGAGTTAAAAAACGAACAAGCCTTAATTGTATCCTACCCGAAATTTGGAGGGGGAAAATGGACCTCGGAACAACAATTGAGTAATGCGGGCGGATAGCTTAGCGATTATTAGTTATACGGAGTGTAAGGTGGAGAGACAAGTTTAATAAATGTGCAAGGATTGGGTAGCCGCGCCGGACGTAGTTAACCATAGCTGTGCCGAAGGCAATATTCTGTTCCTCTATTGGTGTCCGTAAAATATTTTGATGTGTCATGCACGACTTGTAGCGCTTATGTACGCTTGTGCACAATAAATTAATGTAACATATTCGATTTTGCTTTTATTATTCTTTAAGCAATCTAGGATACATTGTTCACAAAATGATTTTGAAGTGATAAAACAATGTTGATAAGACTGTTGTACAGTGTAGTTAACACAAACTTTTCCAAACGTTGATAAGTTGATGTAGCAATTATACTTTCTTCGTACTTGAGTCTTTTGAATAACGGTGGCCAATTGTCGGAAGACAGTTGGTAGACATTGTTGGTATGTGGTTGATAGGAGGTGTAAATAGTTTCTATGTGCTTGAGTCTTTTGGATAACAGTGGCCAATTGTCGGAAGACCGTTGATAGGGCGTTGGTAGACATTGTGGGTAAGTGGTTAATAGGAAGTGTATAGAAACTGTCGATAAGGGGATCATAGGAAATATAAAGACTTTCTACGTACTTGAGTCTTTTGGATTACGGTGGCCAATTGTCGGAAGGCCGTTGATAGGTTGTTACTACAAAGTATAAAGACGCTTAAAAGACTTTCTGTTCAATGTTGATAGGTTCTATTAACATTTTTCTAAAGACTTTCTAAAGAATGTTACTAAAAATGTTTGTAAGGGACATAGTTAGCAGTTAGTGGAATCCGTGCCTTTTTATCCTGCAGTACCTGTAACAGGCCTGATAAAGATAATAGTGATAAACCTTTATGGGTGCCGTATACGCTCTTCAAACTTGAGAATATACAGAGCAATTTATGTTGAAAAAAAAAATGCAACTGACCACCAACCGCGGTGGCTCAGTGACTGTGGCGTTCCGCCGCGGCAGCCTAATTTCGATGCAAGCAAAATGCTGAAACGCTCGTACGTGTGCTGTGCATTTCACTGCGCCCGCTAAAGAGCCACAGGTGGTTTAAATTAAGAGTCATCCACTGCGCGCTATATCTGACAGCCCAGAAGCTACTAAACGTTTCAGAACTGCACTCTCTGTTCGGAGATCAAACTGGGATCCGGATTTATTTCGATTAACTGGGGTTGGCTATCGCGCTTCGGAGTCTCAGAAGACGAGCATGCGACTCCACACTCAGCTCCAGTCGTATAAATGCGGTGGCCTGGAATTCAACCCGCAATCTCGCGGTAGCGCGGCACAGTCGCTGAACCATAGCGAGGGAGTAAAAGGCGGCTATTGGTCAGTGGAGGATGAAAGCGGTGACGCCTAAGGTGACGTCACGCCCTTTCACTGACAGGCACGGGATGAAATGCGATGGCTGAGATGACCTTATACGGCGGCGCGGCGCCGTGGCTTATCGCTCGCGTTCGGGGAAAAAAAAAAAGCTGCGGCGACGCACGCAAAGCGGGGTAAGCAACCGCAGCAATGTGCTTATGCATGCGCATAGCTCGTGCTTTCTTGCACAACCTGGCGACGAATGCGCGCATTGGCCCTCCGCGCCGGCAGCTTTCGGCCAATGCCGAAAGCTTCGCGGTGGTCGACCCACCGCGTGCCTACCGCGCCGAGAGAAAGCACTCGAAAAGAAGCCAACAAGCGGAAACAACAGAATGCGAGCGAGAAAAAGTGAAATGAAGAAAGGAAGGAAGGAAGGAAGGAAGGAAGGAAGGAAAGAAGAGGGGGAAAGAGAGAGCGTTCGCGCAGCGGGCTTCGGCAGCGTGCGGCAAACTTGGAGTCGGTCCAGTGCCGGGCCGCGGTTCAAAATAGTCGCACGGTCGCCGCTGCCGTTTCGCGAAATACCCGCGAGTGACCCTGTGCGCAACCCCCGCGCGCGTTCTAGCGACATTCGCGAAGTGAAAAACGCGCGCAACTTTTCGCGGTATCAGAAGCAATCGCTCGCTGCGCACTACATCCCAGTCCGGGTGCCAGGCAGCACTGTATTGTATACGGGTTTGCGCCACCAGTCTCAACCGTCATCCCGCCGAGCATCGGAGTTCATTAGGCAAGAGTACGACGCCCCAAGCGTGGGTCTGGCACCAACTCCCAAGTGCATGACTGGCACGCAGCGTGACTCTAAATATCGTCGCAAAGTTATGCCGCGCGCATACTGCTGACAGGCAATAAAACGTCAACACACACGAACACTGTCTCGGTTTTAACCTGCACCTTTGTGAGGAATCTGCAGCGATATCACAACGTCAAGAATCATGCCTGAAATGCACGTTGAGCAATTTTTTTTTGTGGTTCATATAATAGAGGAATAATTTTATTGAAGTACATGGCTCCTTGTTGATGTCACGAGCGGACTCGAGTGTTAATGCATAAAGTATGTGCAGTCTTTGTCAAAAGTAACCGAGCACAGGTGGTTTGTTTCTTAGCCGCGTAGCGATTTCTGTGTAAAGTAAGGGGATCCTTTGTCCTCACGTTTTGACACATTTCGGTCTCTAGAGGGTGGCGTAAAGACTCCACTGTGCGGTTAAGTAGGAAAAACCTGTTGCTCGGTTACTTTTGGTACAGGGGTTACATCTTCTAACTCCGTTCGTTTGCGTTTCGTTCAGGCTAGACAGTGCGAAGTGCGCTCAGCGACATGTTAATTTTTTTGGCATCACGTGATCACGTCCAAACAGCCGGCCGGAAGGCGTTTAAATTTGGTGCAAGCTTAAAGGAAGCCAAAATCTCTCGCGAATTCTTCCCCTGATTCTTTCAATCCCTCCATATGAGCATCATGATGATGATGAGGAGGCGATGGAGAAAACAGAGCGTTGACACTGGACATCATAGGAGGAGACAAAACCCAAGGCATTGTCAGTCAGGTCAACGCGCTGATTTTCTCATCATACTTGTATTCTCGAATTTTCACCAGCCAAACCAGACACAGTTATGTATTTCGTGGCTTGTGCTACGTCAGCGAAAATAAAATTAAAGTTAACATACTTTTCCCCGTACTGAGTCAGTTAAGCGCCAGTTAGTGCAGTAAATGGGCCCGTCATGGCCTCCCGTACCTCCCCTCCCACTTGTTAAGAGCACTCTCCAGGACCAGAGAAAGCTTACTCTCAAGACCGCCCACTCGAGAGCTAAGCACAAACAACACGTAGACAAAAATAACAAAAAAGAAAGCACACGTAAGTGTTTCATGAGACCAAAAAAAAAAAAAAGAGGTGGCGACAATTAACTGTTTCATACTCGGTGCACATCGAAACCGCGCCAAGCGGAAAGGCTGACATTAAGATATTTTGGGAAGAGGGTTAACCCAGGTGTTTTCAGCGACGGTCGACATACTAGGCCAGCGAAGCTATATCTACTCAGGAGGAAGTCCCGTATACAGATAATGACGCAGCATGATGACGTACTTGCGATGTGGCTGAGCATATGAGCACACGTACGATAAAGCTTTTCACGATGAGCACAGAAAGGAGAACCAGAGCACGTGCTCTCTATGCAATGTGGCAAACAAGTTCAGAATGCTCGCGCCTATACGTACTTTGTGCCTAGAGGCGCATATACAACAGCAGTGCCAACAGGACTGGCGACGTGGAGGCACAGGTTTTCGCTATAAGGTCGGTGCACTGGGCCTACCCGGTACGTTCCATGAATTTCTATACACAGGAATGCGATCATCATCATCATCATCAGCCTGACTACGACTACTGCAGGTCAAAGGACTCTCCCACATCTTTCCAATTAACCTTGTCCTTTGCCAGCTGCGGCCACCGTATCCCCGTAAACTTCTTAATCTCATCCGTCCATCTAGCTTCCTGCCACCCCCTGCTACGCTTCCCTTCCATTGGAATCCACTCTGTAACCGTGAAGGACCATCGGTTACCTTGCCTTCGCATTACATGCCCTGTCCAAGCCCATTTCTTCCTCTTTATTTCAACTAGGATGTCACTAACACGCATTCGTTCCCTGACCCACTCTGCCGGATTCCGGTCGCTTAATGTCAGGCCAGTAATTTTTCTTTCCATAGCTCGCTGCGTTGTCTAACATAAGCTGAACCCTTCTCGTTAGCCTCCACGTTTCTGCCCCGTAGGTGAGTACCGGTAAGAAACAACTGTTGTATATTTTTCTCTCCAGTGATATCAGTGAACTGCCATTCACGATCTGAGGGAACCTGCCATATGCGCTCCACCCCATTCTTCTAGTTATTTCCCTCTCATGATCCGGAACAGCAGTCACTACCTGCCCTAAGTAGATGTATTCCCTTACCACTTCCAGCACCCCGCTATA
Organism: Amblyomma mixtum; assembly: GCF_055824585.1. Taxonomy (NCBI): domain Eukaryota; kingdom Metazoa; phylum Arthropoda; class Arachnida; order Ixodida; family Ixodidae; genus Amblyomma; species Amblyomma mixtum. Next base: position 155,739,336 of record NC_143017.1, on the reverse strand, counting down.
AATACTGAACTGCTGTTCCCTTGCGAGACTGTTAACATTACTTTGGTTTTCTGCATGTTAATTTTTAGACCCACCATTCTGCTCTGCCTGTCTAACTCAATGACCAAGCTTTGCAGTTCATCTCCTGAGTGACTTAGCAAGGTAATGTCATCAGTGAATCGCAGATTACTTAGGTATTCACTTTTATTTCCAACTGCTCCCAATCCAGGCCCCGGAACACCTGTAAACAGGCGGTTAATAGCATTGGCGAGATCGTGTCTCCCTGCCTGACACCCTTCCTTATCGGAATTTTATTGCTGAGTTTACGAAGTACTATGGTAGCTGTGCAGTCGTTAAAGATATATTCCAGTCTCTTCACATAAGACTCTTCTACAACCTGATTGCGCAATGCCTGCATGACTGCTGTTTCTACTGAGTCAAATGGTTTCTCGTAATCAGTGAGGGCTATACTGTATATAAAGGCTAGTTATATTCTGCGCATTTCTCAATCACCTGTTTGATAGCGTGAATATGGTCTGTTGTCGAGTACCCTTTACGAAAGACTGCCTGCTCATTTGGTTGATCGAAGGCTGAGGTTGTCCTCACTCTATTAGCGATTGCCAATACCTTGTATGCAACGGACAGTAAGCTGATCGGTCTGTAATTTTTCATCTTCTTGGCATCTCCTTTCCTATCCTCTCCTACCGACCTCCGATCAACATGATAGAGCACCCATTTATGATAGCCACAGCAAGCCGGCAGTCTTAAGCGTTTACGGCGGAACGGTTCATTTTCAGCAGACCGACTGGCATATAGCAGGCGTAGCCTTTCGGTGCCCCAGCCAACGCCCTTCTCGTAGGAGACAAAGCAGCGCCAATGGCAGAGCAAAGTTTCCCTGCCGCAGCCGCAGAGTCACCTCGCTCGCATCTTACACTGCGGAAGCGAGGCGGCAATCAGCGCCCGCGCGTCGCACGAGGCGTTCAGGGGAAGCGACGGCCGAATACGCAGGATTCACAATACAGTTTCCGGCAGGACCTCCTCTGCACTACCCCCACCGGCTGTGACGTGCTGTCGCTTCCCGTAGTTCGTTCGAGGAAAGCGCCAATGGGCGGGGCCTGTGGACCACGAGGAGGCCTCCTAGCTTCCATGGCGACGGCCGCTCCAGGCGGCCGATCAACGACGCCTGGAGAACACCGCGTGCGCCCACGGAGTGGGAGGGGGCGAGAGGGCGGCCATGGCCTCGAGCCAGCTCTTCTCAAAATACACGCGCGTAAGGCACTGTCGAACGGCGACCAAATACAGGGTATAAGGGGGCAGCAGTTTAGGCTTAGCCTGCCGGCACGCGAGCCCTGTTGCACTCGCGTGAACACCCACATTCAAAGCCAAAACTGCGTGAATGAGACAGACAGCACCACTTAGTCCTCGCCACAAACTGCCAATCTGCGGGGATACTAAATGACGTTAATGCTCCTTAGCAGATCATCGTTAAAGTTGCAATGATTGCCATTTAACACAGTAATGGCTGTGCGATGTTAGCCTTCCAAAGACAAATGCCAGATGTTGCCCTCTTCGTTTTTTTCTGGATCAGAGTGGTGATCCATGCTTTACACATCGGAGGATTGAGGACTACCAGCAAGGCCAGTAAAGCGAAGAGGCCACTGCACTGCACTGCAAAACGCTCCACTGCAACCGTGCTCCTGGACAGCTTATTTCCCCCCTTATAAACGTGGTCGATAGACAGTCTATAGACTTCTTATAGACTCTATTGCCTTCCTATAGATACTTCCATTCGTTTGTTCACAGTCCATAAACTTATTATGGACAAAAGTCTACTAAAAGTATATAGCCATAAACCTATAGATTGTCTATATCCTGTCTATAACTATCTAAAGGATTTGTATTTTCTATAGACTATGCACTAGGATTTGTCAATTGTCAGTCTATAGACTTTATAGACAAAAGTCTATCGCCGGTCTATGGACTGTCGAAAGAAATTTTTGTAAGGGCCACGCCAACAGATCACACAATTGGATGGCATGACTGCGGGTTGTATTGTACACTGCCACTGCCAACAGGTGCATACACGACAAAGTTCAGTGCTCACTGGTCCGAACGTAACCATGTGACAAGAAGCGGTCACGTCGGTCAGAACGTGATCATGTGACACGAAGCGCGATCACGTCGGTTAGAACGTGATCATGTGACACGGAGTGGTCACGTCGTTAGTTTTCTAAGACACAAATTCTGCACGGGGCGGGCAAGTCGTTGAGTTTTCTAAGACATACAATTTCTGCGCGGAAAACAAAACATAAGACTATTCGGATAAAAGTATTGTCTATCGCGCAAGATACGCCGACCAAAAAGTCACAAGAAAACGAAGCACGGTTAAGCGTTGCCAACATGTGGCCTGCACCAAGATGTAATTGCCAACCATGAGGATAGGCAAAAGTGGACGAAGCGTCAGAACGGACAATAAAAGCACGGCACAAAGCCCACAGGTGTGAAAAGAATCGCTTCTCCAAAATCGTCTTGATACCGATAACGCGTCCCAAGACGTTCGTGCAACAAACAGAGGAATTGTAACCACGGAGATCATAGAAATGTGCGTTATCACACAGAAGTTATGTGCATTAGCAAGAAGTTAATTTGGGTGAAGCCGAGTGCTTACACAAATCCGCGCACCTTAAAGTACGCGGAAAGAATGGACAGCTTTTATGAAAAAAGTTAGGAGCTCTAAAGGTTCGTGCATGCACCTCGTTGTGCATCGACAGCGTTCTGAATCTTTTGCAGGCGAGAGAAACTCTCGTCCCCGCCTCTCTGAAAGTTAGGACTTCCGCAGACGCTGCAAGGCATCCTTACTTTTAACACAGCTTGTGCCTCATAAGTCGGCGCAGTGGAAGCACTGCACGGAACTTGTGAGCCCGAGACAACGAGTCGCAGGGTTCAAAGCGTTTGAGCGAGACAAGAAAGAAGACACGACGACCTTCACATAGCTATAATACTGGAACAAGAATGCGCAGGTCAAACAAAATCCATTCACTAATTCACAGTATAATTTGGCACACCCGCCAAAAGTTTGCTAACCTTTGAATAGTATTAGGTATACTCGTGACTCGTAAGCTCATGAGCGGGTGGTTGGGGGGTGCCAGTAAATTATCTGCGCCTATTTTTTTTTGTAATTACACAGCGTTCCTCCACTCTGCCAGGCAAAAAAAAGTATAAAAAAATTTATGCTCCCAGAATTTTCTAAACTGCTGTGCACTGAACCCGTCACAGACTGCGTTATGTACAAGGCACACTCCGTGACGTGTGCATGGCGTAGTAGCTGGACCAAAACGCGATAACTATGCTGCTTAATTCATCGCCATCAGCCTGAGCACGGCCAGTGCAGGAAAAAGGCCTCTTCCATCTCTAATTACCGAAATCCTGCGCAAGCTGCGGCCACCGTATACCCGCAAGCTTCGTAATCTCAACCACCCGCTTAACTTTCTGCCGCACCCTAAACTAGGCTTGCCTTCTCTTAGAATCCAGTACGTTACACTTGACGACCATCGGTTATCTTGCTTACGCATCACATGCCCGCCCATACCCATTTCTTGTTGTTGATTTAGACTATAGGATATCATTAACTCGAGTATGTTTCCTGACCCAGTCAGCTCTCTTGCTGTCTCTTAACGTTACACCCATCATTTATCTTCCCATATCTCACTGCGTTTCCCTCAATTTATGTTGAAGCATTTTCGCCAGCCTCTACGTTTCTGGCGCATAGATGAGTATCAGTAAGATACATCTGTTATATATTTTTGTCTGGAGGGATACTAGTAATCTGCCATTCATGACCTGAAGGTACCTGCTAAATGCGCTTCACCCTATCCTTATTCTTCTAGTTAAATCATTCTCATGGTCCGGATCTGCGGCCACTACCATGCCCCTAAGGAGGTGTGTTCCTTTATGCAGTTCCAGCGCCTCGCTACCAATTGTCAACTGCTGTTGCCTTACGACACAAATGAACATTACTTTATTTCTGCACATGAATTTTTAGACTTGCCATGCTGCTTTCCCTCGCTAAGTCACTAACCATGGTTTGTAATGCATCCACAGGGTCACTGAACAAGGCAATGTTATGAGTGAATCGCAAATTATTAAGGTATTACTATTCATTAACTCTTCTCCCCAACCGTTCCCAATCCGGTTCAATTAATACATCCTGTAAAGACGCGGTGAATAGCAATGGCGAGATCGTGTCTCCCTGCCTGATACCCTTCCTTATAGTGTTTCTTTTTTACTTTCTCTATGGATGAGTATGTGCAGCCGCTATAGATTTCTTCCAGTATTTTGACATATGGCTATTCTAAACCCCGATTCCATCATGTCTGCTAAGGTTTCGACTGAGTCAAATGCTTTTTCTTAATGTAAGAAGGCTATATATAGCTCCTTAATTACTGCTCATTAATTGTTAATACACCGGCTATTAATGTTATAACTAAAGCTACGTTGCATTCGCTGACCAGTCGCTTCTACTAAAACACTCAGCAGGTAACATCGCCTTCCTTGTCTAATCGCGACCATCTTGAACCCGCCTACCCACACGAACACAAAAAGGTTCGCCTCGCAATATGACAGGGTTGCAGGGAACAAGAGTCGTGTTCTAATACTTGGCCTAGTATAACACCTCCCCCACCTCACTTTCTTCCAAGATAGCACGCATACACCACGAACGAAGACAACCCGAAGTGCAAATCTTGTCACCCCACAGGCCGAGGCAGTGTGCGCGAGGCACACGCACGACTAAGCACGCCACGTGACAGCCACCTGACCTATGATATGGAGCAGAGCGCCCGGCAGGCAGCGCTCGGCGGCCGACCGATGCCGGTACAGCGGCGGAGCTGCTGCTGATGCAGACGCACTAGACGGCCGCCAGACGCAGACAGACACCTGCTGCAAGGCTGCCGCTGATCGCGAGCGCTTTCTTTTTTTTTATCGCCGGAGGCGAGGACGAGAGAAGGTGACGCTACGGCACCGCGACCCGTGAGCCGTCGCATGCGCAAAACAGCCCCAGCAGCCGGCGTAGCAGCAGCAGCGACCGTACACACGAACAGCATGTCCGACCGAGCGACCGCGGGCTTCTTTCTTTCCCGCTCTTTCCATCCATGTGTGTTCCATCTATTTCCTTCTTTTCGTTTTCTTTTTACGTGGAGTCTTCCGCGCAGATGTGCGCATGTGCGGTGCGCGGTGGTCGCCGCCGACGCGTCTGCCGCGTGCTTTTGAGTCTTTTTTCTTTGTTTTCATTTGGATCTTTTGTCAAAGGGCTTACCTCTGACACGGCTGTCCGCAGCATGCTCCTGAGCATACACACACACTCGCGCGCGACTATGCGTGCGGCTGGCCTCTCCATGCATGCTTGCATACGCACACACATATAGGAAGAGGCAGCGCCTACGCACAGCAGCGTCAAAACACATGGTCTGTGACACTGTGGCGTGCGACAGTGTCGGAAAGCCGATGCTTGCGAGCGCGGTCGAGATGGGGAAGTCAGAGCCCTCCGTGCCGGCAGCGGCTGTGCGAGCGAACTGGATCAGCAGGGCCGCCTGGGGACTGTGTTCATGCAGAATTTTCGGTGATGCGAACGCCAGGCCAGAGTGAGTGAGGGACAAAATGCACAAGCAACCTCCGCGGAGGCTCAATGGTTAGCGTCAGTCGGCTACTTAGCCGGAGTACCTGAGTTCGAACCCGAAGTGGCGGTCGCGTTTCGATGGAGGCGAAATGCAAAAGGCGCCCGTGTGCTGTGCGATGTCAATGCACGTTAAAGATCCCCAGGTGGTTGAAACTATTCCGGAGAGCTCCACTACGGGACCCCTTCCTCTCTTCCTTCTTTCATTCCCACCCTCCTTGTTCCTCACGGCGCCGTTGAGGTGTCCACTGAGAAGTGAGACAGTTAGTGCGCCATTTCCTTTCTTCAAGAAAGCAAACAATACGGAGGGAACTTAAGACTGCTTAGAAAACTTAAGACAACTGATTAAGACAACTCAGTGCGTTGACTTCGGATATCGCGAAGCGTACACCCTTGGAGTTAAGAAACCTTAGTGTGTCAACCTCGGATATAACTAATATTTGGCTGCAAACGCATTCAAACGATCCACTGATTATCGCCTACAAGTTTTTTTTCTCTCCATCTCTCAATCTGCTGCCTTCTTCATTCCCTCTCTCACGACGCGGTAGACGTGTGCAGCGCGAGTGAAAGTTTCATATTTCCTTCCCCCAATCATTATCATTATTATTACTATCACACAGTTCCGACTGGAAATCTGAGTACCGAGCGAGGCGCACAGACGACGTAAAGCCTGCGTACAGAGGAGCACGGACTTAATAAAGGCATGTCTCATCATTCAGCAGCATACGCGTCATCAAAAGCCTCGCCAAATGCTCGGCTGTTGGTCAAGATGCCGCACCACTCATTACTTCAGTGAAATAATACCCTCAGGGAAACTGGTGTCTTTATGTGGCACGTGTCATGAAACAAAAGCACAAAACTCGCAGCAATGGGTGACGCATCACGGATGGAGAGACGTACGAGCCGGGGGCATTGCACGAACGCAGCATTTGACGTTTTCGGAGACCGAAACCGCCCTCTCCCCTTCCTTCCTTCTCCTCCCTCACCGAGTTGGATTGTTTGCACTGCCTCCTTGGAGCCTGCTCTGCGTCACAGCTCCGACATGTGTTACTTCGTATCGCGGCCCGCTCGGGTGCCGTGTCGTTGGCGCGCATAGTGCCGCGTTTTGTCGATTTACGAGACGGGCCGTTACAACTACGAAACCCGCGTCGCCCTTGTGTTTCTCCAAGAGCCGGGCGGCTATATGCAGAGCCGCGATCGTTCGTTCGGTTCAAAACAGAAGCCTCAGACCGTCGCAAGAATTCATCAGAACCTTTTAAATATACAAGAAAAAATGGTGGGAGGGGGGGGGGGGGGGAGGGCAAGAGAGCGAGCAACATGGTCTAGTTTGGAGGGGTTATGAGGCGAAATGCGGTAATTCTCCCATACTCCACGGCGTCCTTGCATGTTAAAGAATCACCGCTGGTCAAATTAATCCGGGGCTTTCCGCTATATGCGGAAACTTCACAGCGCGCGTGCATCTTCCAGGTGTTAAACCCCGTGACAGACAACGGATTCACTGAAGGCACTATAGGAAATTTACCTGATTAATATACTCCCTCATATATAAGAAAGTCTCCCGATGGCTACATTTCTGGCTTGGTTCTCGCTCGCAGCATCACAAGGCCTTACACATCTCATATGGAACATTTCCAAAGTGGGCAAAAAAAAAAAATAGAAACAGCCCACATGGGTCCATACCACGCACATGGACCCACATGGATCCATACCAAGTGATTCCTTCGCGTAATCGAAGTGCGAGATTGTTCTCATGTGCGCCGTTGATGTAATTGCCCTTTAGTGCCAAGTGCCGAAGATAAGTGAAACATGGACATTCACCGGTGAAACCAATATAGTGAGCTATGCCTAGGGGTTAACTTTTTCGCTTTTTTTTCTGAAAATTCGGCAGTATTTATGCTGTGCTTATTACAATTGTTTGTTTATGCACGTATTATTTCATCCCAAATAATTACCGTTCTGCTTTTCTTTCGGTCATATAACGTGATATTCCTGCGCGGTCAAACGTCACTGAGAGTTTACCTTGGCCTTTTTGGCAGTCTCAACATTAGATTAATCAAATTATGAAACTATTATACAAACCCGCAAATGGAAGTTGATTTCTAAAAGGTCGGTTGCCATATCATCGCTGGGTTTTTGCTCTGGCTTGAGTAGCCACCGTAGTCTGAGCGAGAGGGTGCATGGAGCAGCACGTGGTCTGCGTGTTGACGACAGCAATGGAACTGCCACTTAACCGTCGCGGTAGCAAGAACATGACTTTGTCGGGACGTTTATGCCTGTTTCCGAGCGTCCTTTTATGCAACTGGAGAAACCTGCTAAACGTTCGCCCAAGCAGCACGGGTAAATTGGCCCAGTATTGGAAATGGATTGTTTTAATCTGGCCCGTTGTAGGACCAGCCATTGTCAATGCGTTTCCAATATTGGGCCAATATTATATATAATATTGGGCCAATATTACCTGCGCTGCTTGGGAAGCATCTGCACAAAGCAGGTGATGACAGCGAAGAACGCTATGCGCTAACAGGCGACGCTAGGTGGCGTTTACCGACCTTCAAAGGCGAGTAAGGCAGCGCAGCTATAACTCGAAACGCTCAATTCACTCTGCTACTTAATTCAACAGTACACCATCTCACCAAACGCCCTCAGCATTTTATTAATTTGCTGCTTTCCTTAGAAAAAAGTTTTAGACAGTCTATAGAGTGTGTATAGACTTCTGTCAATAAAGTCTATAGACAAATCCTAGAGAGCAGTCTATAGGCAATACAAATGCCATAGACAGTCTATAGACAATCTATAGATTTATGGCCATACACTTTTAGCAGATTTTTCTCTATAGACAATGTATAGACTATGAATAGTCAAAAAGCAATACCTATGGAAGTCAATAGAGTCAATAAGAAGTCTATAGACTGTATATAGACCATTTTTATAAGGGTTTGAACTCGATAGTCAATTAACTGCAGCGTGCATGTCAAAACTACAAACTTTTTTGGTTAAAATCGAATTTTTAAAGCTCAATTCGGTGTACTTTCATCATTTTTTTTTAGGTTCAAAACCGGAAAGTCCGATCCATAGCTACGAGGTACGGAGTGTAATGGTCGAGGGCTCCTGAATAATTTCGACCACCTAGAGTTCCTTACGTTGCCAGTACCAAAAACTCTGTGCATGGATTTTTTACACTTCGTCCCCATTGGAATGTAACCACCGAGAACGAACCCGCGAATTCGTGCTCAGTATGAAACGCCACAGCCACGAACCACCGAGGTCAATAATGGGGCTGCAAGACAACCGACCTAGAAACAGCCACTGGAACCATCGTGACAAGGCATGCGCAAATGTGCCAAGAGGAATCATTCAGGCCTCGTGCAAGGTTTGATGTTATATACAGCATTGCACGTTGCGGTCATAAACCTGATCCCTCGCCCAAACAAATTCACAGAGGGAAAAAAAAAACAAAAGAACAGCCAATAACTGCACGGTTGCGCAAGCAACCACACAGGTAGAATTCATTGTAGATAATAAAGTCGTACGTCACTTTTGGCACGGTCACTTGATGAATATTGTACATCACCATTAACGAGTGGAATCAGTTGCCACCATCATCAACAGTTGACATTGATGCCATTGAACAGGCCGTTCATTGATTTTTTTTACTTGCCTTGTACTTTTTGTTTTGTGCTTTTTTTGTATTGTGTTTATTGTGCCCCTCCTGCAAGGGCCCTTCACTGGGCCTGCAGTATGTCCTAAATAAATAAATAAATAAATAAATCACCGCTGATAAAAAAAAAGCATAAAACGTTAATTCATTGCGTCTTTCGCGCAGCGCAGTTAGGCCAGCGCTGCGGCGGTGTTGGATTAACTGAGTTGGATTTCATAACCTGAGTCGCGAGAGAAATAATAGAAGCAGAATGAAAACGAATTTAATTACGGCCTCCTCAAACCTGTCATACAAGCATATGCTTTACCCGGAGGCCAGCAACCCTTTCAGAGTGTCTAACAACTGATTCTGCGCGGAACAACAGCTTAGTTAGACAGTCAGCAATGCTATATATCTGCAAGTGGAAGTAAAAGTGAATGGGTGTCATTTTAGCTCGTCAAATGCTTGCTCCTTCAGCCACGCAAGGGCTGTCACTGACAGGGCAGTCACTCTATACACTGGACGAATTCTGCGCGCTATACGGACCGAATGATGTCCACCAATATCTCATACAGTGACCCAAAACCGAGACACGCTAACGTCGTCCCCAATATCAGCATCTACTTCATTTATTGCTGATGATATGACTTGTTTTTATGTGTCACGTGTTTTGCTAAGCACTTTGCGTTGCATATTATTAAACTTTCTGCGTTATTTTTTTTTAATTTGTCAGGAATTTTACATCTTATGTGCCAATCGAGCCGGGTTTTCTTTCGGAGCCATTAATTATCAAACCAAACTTTTTCCTTTTATTTACATTTTGGAGCCTTTGCGTCAATTGTGTAACGAGAGGAGCACTATTCGGCAGTGAAAAAAGGAAGCCAGCATCTCCTTGAGACCGATTAGAACAAAATATTATAAAAAGGGACAAGCAGTCAAACCGAGGATCGACGAGCAAAAAACCCACGCGTAAAGTATACAGCACAGAATTACGGCGATGTGGCCAAGGAATTCTTTCAGACAGAACCGAAGTGTAAAGCAGTTCAAGGCGAAAAGCGTAATTTCTCCATTCAGCTCCTAATGAGGCATGCAGATTTACGATGAGGGAAAATGAGAGCACACAAGAGCTGGAACTGTACGGCAACATGCCTTTCGCCGCGAAGTTTCCTCTCCGTCGCTCTCCCTGTCCTTGCGGCGTTGCGACATTTCAAGGGCAGTGCACGTCGAGAGCTGTGTGGAGCCGCTGTTGTTGCGTATGCACTACGTGTATTTGCTCGCGGGGAGAGACACGGTTTGAATAGCACGCGACGAGGTCGGCGACATTCGAAAGGGTGGCGCGTATACGAGCGCATGCTTCTCCCTTGTGAGTGCAATCCTTTTTCCTCCTATTGCTTCGCAAGCACTTTGGGAGCTTGAAGCCACGCGAAACCACAGTACGATGCCACCAAGTCCTGAAGACGGAAAGGCCTTCAGAGCGTATGAAATGCGCCCCTCGCTCGTTTAAAGGCAGCACGATCGAATCCAAGGATCGAACAGATATCAAGTCAAGCCGCTAAGATTCTGCCTTACGACAAGTGGAAGCAACGCACGCAAGACACCACGGCAAGTGGTCTGACTATCGAATGGCCTCTCAAAGCGTGTTCTATTTCACCACGTACTTATTTACTGGCAATCACATTTAGTCATAAGGATACTCGAGTAGGTATTGGTAGCGCTATCAGGCGAAGGTTTCCAACATACTCACAAAAAAAAAAGGGGGGGGGGGGGGGGTATGCAGGGTAAGCCGCCATTTGTGTTTCAAGAAGGCACCTCGCAAAAATAAGAAACCGGCAAGCACGTATCGCGACAGATAACTGCATGAGCTTCGTTCAGTCGCATATATCGACAAACTAGATCTCGTAATGACTTTTTGGTGAGCAGATAGATGCTCGTTCGCAATGAGGCAATCCCGTAGCTTTTCAACGCTCCTACAGTGTATGAATTCCAAGCAAGTCATGAGATTGGGTATAAGGAGAGAAAGCGCGTAGCAAATGATGTCACACGGATGCCGTTGAATAGGCGGCCCTAAAACTTTCCAATTGTTAATACAGACAAAAAGGTTTCTCGAAGGGAATTATAGTACACTGAATTAAAAACTCGACAGACTGCTAGTGCATGATACCGGCAGCTTTGTCAAAGAATATAACTGCCGAGGATGCACTAGCCGCTGATGCGCCGCCTCTCGTAGCAAGCCAGAGTGACAGCGCGGATACGAGACATACTTAAAAGTCGTAATGTTGTAACCCTTGTTCAAAACCGAAGCGCCGACGCCAGTTCGAGCGTGATAAGGTCGCTGAGTCAGAGGGTATCACGTGATATGTCTAGACCCTTAAGTAACCCTTGCTAGCATGCCTGGCTAGACGAGTGTCCGTCCGCTTTGCTGAGTGTCCGTCAGCCGTTTGACTTTTAGAGGGATTGCTATCCGCACATAACGTGGAGGCTCTTGGCGCATTTAATGTATGTTCTTCACTCAGTATAACCCGGGGAAGCCTACAGAACACATGACGAGAGCCGCTCAGGAGTGTGCAACGTGAAAACAATGGAAGGGTCTGCGAGGACATTCGCGCAACTATGAATGCAGAACTAGTCCTAGAAAAGGATGAAAAAAATGAAACCTGCACTCTGTGATGCATGTGGCCATGCAAGGCCGGCCATCGGTCGGGGACACGCCTCAAACTTGTTCTTCTTCGCGCTTTTCCTTGTACTCCAGCCATTTACACGCATAGCATAGAACCACGAAGACAACGCCGTTTAGGGAGGCCGACGATAAGTATGAATGTCATGATATGAGGTTGGAAGCTTCGAAATGTGACTGAAAAGTCTGTCGTGACTTGCAAAATCACAGCTGACAAGTCTTAACTGCAAGTCTTGCTGAAATTTGCAAAACGATGTAGAGAGTCCACAGAAACGTGAACGAACACCAGATAAAGTAGAAAAAACATTTTAATTGAAATTACAGCATAAAGGCGTCTCAAGAGTACGGCATTCCATTACGGTGAGGGAGGCATTGGCAAGTGAAGATGTGCCACGTGGTATACGTTGGGCGAAGTTAACAATGATGTGATCGAACAGCGGCACGGACAAGCCCTCAGAAAATCAGTGGTCTGCCTCAGCAAAGTCTCAAAGCGCTTCTGTGCACAACATAGAAGATATTGGGAGAAACGTACGAGTATACTAACGGTCTTCAAATGGGGCACAAAACAGGAAGACAGCTTGAATAGATAAAGTGATCCCTGCCCACCTCGTAAACTTGTGGTTGTGGTGCAACGAGGCGACAGCATTTTTAACGATAAGCCTCGCCAAAACAGGCCTTATTACGACTGAGCTATCGTGCATTCTATACTCAGCAGTGTATTTATTTATTTATTTACTTATTTATTTATTTTACCCTCAGGGCGATTACGGCATTACAGAGGGGAATGGTTACAAAAAGTGAAATTTAACAAACAGGAGTTAAACAGGCAAAGTACAAACATGACTACTACACATACATTGTTAGCTAAGGCGTTCAGGGAAAGAAAAAGGCAATAACACAGTATAAAATACATCCTAGTTAAACAATGTTTGCTATGACATTCTTGAATAAATGATGATTGGTGATGGTGACCGTCGAAGAAGGAAGGTGATTCCACTCATTCGATGTGCGTGGTACGAATGACTGAAAAAAAGTGTTTGTTCTACAGAAAGGGATGCCAACCTTATGAATGTGATCTAGTCTTGATGATACGTACTGAGGGGGTGAGATAAGTTCGGTATGAAACTGCGGGTGATAGAATAACTTGTGAAAAAGGGAAAGGCGAAAAATTTTGCGACGTGATGATAAGGATGGTAAGTTAAGGCTAGATTTCATGGCACTGATGCTTGCTGTTCTGGTATAGTTAGAAAGAATGAAGCGAGTAGAGTCTATGGATATACATAGACTTCTGCCACTATAGAAACAGTGGAAAACGCGTCATTTCGCCTGTTGCTTTCACCTAGGATGAATGCAAATATTGATCCACTGAGAAGCTAATTATTATGACACCATCGTAGAAGTGGAATCGATCGTCATGTTACAAAACAGGGACTCCTTATATTCGATGGGCTAGTAACCAACGTGAAGCCAGAAGTTCGAAACCTGCGGCTCTGCTACACTTTCTGGAATCTTAACGAGAGCTCAGGGTCTGCCTCTACCCCACCTTGTAGTCCGTCGCGTGTTGCAAACGAAAGTGAGCCGTCCTGAACGAACTGAGCGGAACTCGGGTGCGAGGGCACCTATCGTGGAGATCGATCTGGTAAAGACTGGGAGACGCATATATGCGGATCAAGCCCGCACACATAAGCTTGATGTGCGTATATACAGCTACGAGGGTAAGTCACCATGATGTGGGGCAAACCCCATTTCGACCACTGCCTGCGCTTCTGCGTCACTCGTTTCTGTACATCCCCTCACACGTCGCTAGCCGGGAAATCGCACGGGAGGTTATAACCAGCTCAGAAGTTGGTACACTCTTAACAAAAAGGAGTAAAAAGGGAGTAGGCTGTCCTCTTGCGGGACTCCCTTTTACAAAAAGGAGTGCACTAGAAGACAGCCTACTTAATTTTTACACCCATATAGGCGTATTAGTGTTTAGAGTGTATGTGACATGACCTGAACAATCTACTTCCTCGAACTGGCTTGAAACGACTCAGGTCAGTGCTGTAGTGCCAATGTCAGAAGACAGGTGAACAGGCCGAGTCGCTGGCATGCAGGGCACACGAAAACGAACGTCGATGCGCGCCCGCGTCGTAGACGAGAAGGGTCAGCGCTGGGGTGAGTACTGCATAGGGTAGAACGGAGATATGTACCTGGAATCTGTTAGCGATCAAAAACTTACGAAAATACGATGACAGACGATCAGATTAGATTTGTGAGGGTTAAAATCACCGCTCACTCGTATACTATAGTTTCGGGCTTCAACAATTGTGTGTGACAGTGGGTGTCAAACCGCGGCACAGGATATCTAAAGCGCTAGTGGAAATTACTAGTGGGGCTGTTAACGTTGTCATAGAAGATTAAATCATAAGAAATGTGAACACCAGGTCATTGCAGGATTGATTAAGGTCCATGGGACAAATGTCAACCGTTAGGGAACAAGTAGCGGTAAATTAACCACTCCATCAAGTGGTATCGGCGCTAAAACCATGAACCATGGCCTACGAGTATTACAGTGAAGCTGACCGTCTTGCAGTATGCAACGTCGAATTATTCACTGGGGAGTGTATGACACAATCGTCAGCGAAACAGAGGAGGAAAAGAAGACCAAGATCTTTGTCTTCGGGCACCGCTCCAAAAAGTGCAGGACACATGGGAGACGACTGTGGATATGGAGGACTCCAGCAGAAGCTGTCACGTGAGGCTGAAACCCGGAGTCGGAAAGAATGTTTCGGCGAATGGAAGAACGCAAATCATGAAGGTTAACAATGCTTTGTTTGTAGTATGAGTGTCATTTAGCAAAAACCGCGTTGATTCTTGTCTGCTCGCATCCTAAGTTTTGCACTTAACCTGTCAGCTGTGCTGCCCATAATCTAGGTCGTACGATCGGTTTTCAATATATTTGATACAACAAATAGGCTTCCAGATGTAACTCAAGTCCAAATATGAAGAACAGTCACCATGACTCGAACGCTATATACATTTCTGTTCGCCACAATCAGTGCAGCCGGCTTTCTGCGTCGCCTGGGCGCCAAACTGCATCATATCACTTTTTTTTTTTTTTAGAAGCAGATCATGAATCTGGTCGTAGCCGCGCTTATAATGCAGGCGTGCCTACCTGTTGCCATGGAAACGGGCGTGCCAGAATAAGCTGCGCGCATATATGGCCATGTTTCCTTGGAATACAATGGCTACGCATACTGTGAATGACTTTATTTCGCTGTTTCTATGTTAGCCGTACAGCTTCTTGTTAGTTATATGCGGATAGAAGGAGCTTTCAGAGAAATTTTAACGATCAGCCCTAGCTGCGGCCAACACCTTGCTCGCTGCTCGTCTTTCAAAATTCCTACAAAGTTATTCCTCTTTTTCGTGCTCTTTATATAAGCGAAGTGGCGAAATAAAAATGGAACAATTTTTTGCAAAAAATATTGGCGGCATGATCGTTCCGCTTTTCAGACATGTGAAACTGTGAGCATTCGACTGAGAGCCGTGGCGTGTTTGTGGTACCATGAACACTTGACAGACGCCTCCTCTTCAGCGTTACGTTAAAGGGAAGCTGAAACGGTTTTTTGAGAATTCGAGGTTATCCAAGAATTCGAATCTGTCAAGCTTCTAGATAAAGCATGCAAAGTATTTTTGCACTAGCATTTAAAATGGTGACATAATCGTCGATTAAAACCGCGATGATGTTTAGGCTTCTCCTCACTACGTTGGAGGAGTGCGAAGAAACTCGACAGTGACGCCATTGTTGCCGAAATTTCAGATGTCCGCTGCCCACGCCTGCATGCTGCTGTGCGTCGTCAGATGGCGCCAAATAGTGCATCGTGAGCTTCACCTTCTATGGCGTCGGCTTTCTTCCATGGAATAACCGTTTCTTCGCCGGAAACGTAGTGCCGTCATACGTGACGGCATTATCGGGGCCTCTCCCCGTCGCTGTGTACTTCAGAGAAGCCTGAACGCCGAAGACGACTTTATTCGGTGATTACGCCACCATTTCAAATTCTAGAGCAAAACTATTTCGCAGGCTTTACCAGCACATTTCACACATTCTGCAGCCTTGAACTCGTCGAATTCTAAATCCGCTTCAGTTGCCCTTTAAAATGACGCCGACTTTGTGGCAAAGCTAACTGGGAGGAGAAAGTAGGGAATGTGCACTATGCGCAGAACAAAAGCATGGATGGTGGACACGCCTCGAGATATTCAACATTGTTCACGACGCACACGGCTGTCTCCTCACCTCCTGAGAGTAAACATACTCAATTACCCGACGCACTAAAAGACAAATAAAAAACGTGCTGTAAACAGTACACATGCCTGACGCAGTTGCTCTCTGGTATCAACAAAACTCATTATTGGCCTTACGCTTTTTTTGAGGGTGAACAACGGGTAGATATTTATGCACATAGGTACACGAGCGGTTTTCAAGTAATAATAATAGCGATTAAGTCGCTTTAACCGGTTCATGGCAGCAAAACAGTCTTAAAACTAACATGAGTTTTCTTATTTTTTCACTATACTCGGACGCGGTTCTGGTGTCGGAAGCACGAAATCAAAACTAAAGGGACCCCGTGCAAGATTTTGTCAAAATGCTTCACTTTTGTGATTCTTACAACTACTTTCGCAACTGTTGCAATTTGGTATCATCTGAAGGTAGAGGCCCATTTTTTTGTTCCGCACTAGAAAGGTGTCGCTTGGCCAAATGCACTGCTTTATAACGAGATGGGACACGGAGCTCCGTCTATATGAAAAGGTACTTTGAAGCAACGGTGCCTGCAAAGGGCAGTCCAGGAGGGTCGGCGAAGGCTACAATGGCTTCCTTTGGCCACAGCTATTGCCCAAGTAACAGATCGGGCTATGCAAGTGTTCCAAGAAAAGTAACTTCAGTGAACCTAATTAAGTAACGGATCTGATGACTACGGGTGTGAAATATAAATAGGATTAGACACGTGACTGCTAGAACTAAGACTGAATTCAATAAATGGTTCTGGTACGATGCCTCGCTGCTTAATGATGGCTCACAATCTATTGTAGTGTATAACCACCCATTGATAAGTATTTGGCAACGGACCTGATTATGTGCTCTGAAGCCGGCGAGTGTAAAAGCATGTAAAGTTGAGACATTGGCCACCGACACTTAACCTTTGAACGCAACACTGGCGGTGGCTCCAGACGGTACCGGTATATGTGACAGCTCCTTCGATGGACAGGGGCAGTAAACACAGCATTGCTGCAGCGCGTGATATGTGCCCCAGGAAATCGAAGACGACGGCATTTAGCGTCGTTAACACGGCGCCGCCCTCCCCCTCGTTTCGGAGTATAGACTGAAAATGCCGAACGCATGGCACTTTGCCACAGCCATCTGCAGGAAACACGGGTGGTTTTCATCTTGCACTGAGAATGCATATATGCCCGAATACAAATTTGCACCGATCGATTGCGACACGTCCTTTATCGCCTTCATGTGCACATTGCTTGGGGCGTATGTTGCGCTGAAGAAAACAGGAAGGATATACTAGCGCCACCGTCCAGGAGCCATAAAAGATATTTGCTCGCGCAATATATTCCACGGAAGCCATCAAATTCATTTGTAAATGTGGTCTTGAAACGCAGTTTTCTGCTCCGTCTCATCAAGTTGGCGTGTAAGTACAGTTTTTTTCTGGCGTATAGGCTTCGAAGCCGAGCAAGGGCTAAGCATACGAGGGGGTACCCAAAAGAAACCGGACTAATTTTTTGAATCGGCACAGCTTCTGTGGTACCGCGTTTTGCCGCTAGGAGTGCATAGAACGAACATTTCAGAGTCAGTAAGCCGAGTGCCATCGCTGAAGGAGGTCAGATTAGTTCAGGCAGAGTTTTAGAGTGACGACTGTTTTGTGTGAGCGTCGTTTTGCAATGGCTGATGTTCGTGAACAGCGTGCGGCGTTGAAATTCTGATTTTTTCTCGGAAAAAGTGGAACGGAAACTCTTGAAATATTCAGAAAGACGTTCAAGGACGATGCTATGGGGACAACTCAAGTGTTCCTGAATTAAATTCTGAACAAAGCAACAGTCATGCCAATGGAAAACTTCAAATTCACCTCGCCTCAAGACAGCTCGTCAGGTGAAACCAAACCTCGAAGCAATGCTGATTTGTTTTTTCGACGTGAGAGGAGTCGTCCATTCAGAATTTGTTCCGCAGGGTCAGACAGTTAACCAGGCTTTCTGCTTGGATGTTTTGAAAAGATTGGGCAACAGTGTTCGGTGGAAGCGGCCTGATTTGTGGCAGACGGGTGACTGGTTTTTCCACCATGGCAATGCCCCTGCTCACGCAGCCCTGTCTCTACGACAAATTCGGACCAAAAATGACATGACCTCTGTTCCACAATCCTCATACTCACCCGACCTTGCATGCCACGTGCTTCTTTCTTTTTTTCGTAGAATGAAAAGACAGGTGAATGGAAAGCGTTTCGCTGATGTTGCTGAGGTGAAGAAAAAAACGACGGAGGGACTGTCAAGCATCACAAAAGATGAATTTAAACAATGTATTGAAAAATGGAATGAAGGATTCGACAAACGTATTATTGTAAGTGGAGAGTACTTTGAAGGATATTAAAGGTCTGTGCTGAAAATGTGAACAAATAAGTTCAAACAAAAATAAGTCCGGTTTCTTTTGGGTACCCCCTCGTAATTATATCGTTGCATGTTGTAGCTATAAGGGACGAAAGTATATTTTGCTCTTGTGGTACCATGCACATTTTAATGTCACTGAGATAGCACAGTGCTCGGGTCATATCGATGCGTGCAGTAATGGAGGCATACAGAATTCCCCCCGGTATATTTGCTCCGTTCGATGTAATGTGCTTGACCGGTAATAAAAGCGAGACCGTGTCTATATATGAATAGGGCGTTATCAACGAGAATTGGCCTAACAGGCGTTCGTTTCTCCAGTCTTTGCCAATATGTTTCCAATATTACCGGTGCTGCCTGCAATGACTCACTTTGTTCACAAGTTTAGAATGGTTGCAAGGAGGACGTTTGTCCATACAAAACTGAATTTGCCGGCAATACCTCCACAACCTGAGTCAGGAGCTCAGGTCTACACGACTCCATTTTGACGCGTGTGAAGGATTGGGTTTACCCCCTGCTGTCCCAATAGTACCTAGCTGGGATAAACCTCTCTATACGTATCGTCGCACAGTGGTATCTGTTTTGCGTGTCTTTTCCTACAAATAATGCAAGAAGCACAAGAAAACTCGCAAGGCAAGTACATTATTTGGTTTTAATTAGGAAAATTAAGGGTGCAAATGACGGCTAAACTTCTGCGTAACCAACATAATCCCGAATGTTTAGTGTCGTGACGCAGACAGTGCAGTTTGGTGATCATTCAAAGAAATATACACTAGATCTGAAGTAGAAAAGAAGGAAAGTTGCAACTGGTGCACCAATATTCACAACAGCTGAGACTAGTAATGTAGGGTTCAGTAGCAAGTGTGCCGTGTTTCACATTATGTTGATGAAAAAAAAGGAGGTTTCTGCAAGGCAGGTAGACACTGACAAAAAGATAAGCTACCAGACCCTTTAAAAATTTGGCTTCGTACTAACCATAACCAGGACATTCCAATTCTTCTGAGCCCAATACCACCTGCAATGCCAATGTGGTCCGGTTTGACGGAAAACTAGAGTTGCAATGACTGGACACGCGCCTTCCACCAAATTTCCGCGATCATGGGTGCAGTAAGATTCTGCATGTCGGGACTCCCCGAACAGCACACGCAATCGACCCAATATTGGAATTGCATTTGCAAATGCCGGCCCTCGAAAGGATCAAAGTGAAACCAGCCATTTCCCATATTGGGCCGATTATGTGTGCTGCTTTGGTATGAAATGCACTTAGTTCATGCGCTCACAGCCGGAGCTCGTGAGAAGTGGCGCATGCGACCCTGTGGGAAACCGACGTGTCAGCCCTTGCCTATCACGAGGGAGTAAGGCCGCAGATATCGCGCTGCGAGTGAGTCAAGATTAGTGCATCTGTCGAGGCCACCCGAACGCGAAGGGCAACCTGGCCGACCGGCGAAGGTCGCGAGCGAGCGGCGTGCCCGCAATAACCCCATCGCGAATGGGGCGCGTGCCTCGTGCTTTGAAATTGCGATTCCATAGTTAATTTATAGGTGTCACTGTTTACTTAGGCACCGTCTCGTGACGCGTCGGCAGGGGATGTCCAAGCGCAGAACCCCCCCCCCCCCCCCCCTTCCTTCCTTCCCAGCCCACCTCCCCTCGACGACAACGCCGCGAGTCGCAGCGGCAGCGCGCGCGGCGCGTTGGTACACGTGGAACGTAGGTGCACCTCGGACCCGCGAGGACACGAATTTAGGTCGCACAGCGGAGAAGCGGACACAAATGCGACGAAACAAACAGTGAGGAACGCGGCGTGGAGGACAGCATCGGGTTAAGCAAACACTGTCGATAAGGCCGAGGTAGACTCACCTGCAAAGCGGCGCGGCTCGGCGTGCGGCCTCCGCCCTCGTTGGCTCGCGGCGGCGCCTGCTGGCGCCGGCAGGCGCGTGGCTGCAAAAGCCATCCCCCCAACAGCGCACAGCACACACTGCACAGCGCCGGCACACGATGCCGCCGGCCACAGCACTGCACCACAGCGGTGCCCGCCGCCGATGCTGCCGCCGCCGCCGCAGGTCGACGACGGGCCGCGTGGCGCGCGCGCCCCTCTTCGAAGCGCGGCCGGCCAACGGCTCCCCGGCGGAGCGAAAGGGTTGCGCCGGCTCCGTCTGGCTCCGCAATCCACGCCACGGAACAGGCCCGGCCGCGCCGCGGGCGAGCCACCGCGGCCGTCTGCTAGGCCTAACCGTTCAAACTAAGCTGCTGCCTCGCTCTCACCGCTCTCTCCCTCATGGCGGCGGGAGCGCCGTGGCGCGAGCCGGGGAGGGGGAACCCAAACAGGCTTTCTCGCCAATGAACGCAGCGCGGCACCGCCATTTTTTATGCGTCCGTTCAAACGGGCCAATGGGGGCCCGCTTTTGGGCATTGAATGACAGCGCGCACTCGTGAAAATGGGGCGAGGAGGGTACCGGGGGGTGGCGGGGTGGCGAAGGGAAGCAAACCCAAGAAAGGGAAGACTAGCCTCGAAGCGGTGACTACATGGACGCGCGCGCGCGAGACGAACAAGAAAATGTACAGTTTCCGGTTCCGGCGGCGGCGGCAGAGCAGTTCTTCTATTCTTTTTTCCATCCCCCTTCACTCCCCCTCTTTCCTCCTCCCTTCTTCCCATCGGTCGACCGCACAGAGAAGCGTCTGGGTTTTCGCAGGCAGAGCGAAATCCGCAGTGCTCGCGCGGAGCGTCTGGGCATCTGTGTTTTTTCCCCGTCTGCGGCTCCCGTGTTACGCCATGAAATGAAGCCAGTTGTGCGGCTAGTTAAATGCTCCGGAGTGCTCGGAACGTGGGTACGTATGCGTGCCACCCTATTATCTGCATTCGCGCGAGGGCGACGCGACCGCGCGGGCGGCCATCTTTGACGACGCCAAGCCCAGCGTCAGCGCTAAAACGTCGTCACCCAAATGTCGATCGGCTACGCATGTGGCGCGAGAAGAGACGGCGATATTTCAACAATGCGGAGTGCTGTGCACGGCAACACTGCCTGAATCGTCTCGCGTGCTGCGGCGGAAATCTGTGCCCCTGAACGCGCCGCTCGCAGCCGTGGTATATGTGTCTGTGTGTGCGCAACGGCGATGCAGCTGGGCGTCGAGCGCTGAGTCGCGCAGCCCTGCAGTGCACGGAAGTTGTCATCTGAACCCATCCAGTTCACTGTTCTGTAGACGTCGGCGTGGCAGCACGCTGGCCTAAGCAAAGTTCTGCACATGTTTGGCGGTAGCCATACGAGTGCATACGTAACACTAAAAGAGCGATGAACGTAGTGCGGTCGCCATTTCACGAACGCGATCACGTAGAAAGTGTTAGCGCCCATTCAAAACGGGGGTCAAATTTCAATGTGCCGCTTGTTATTGCATTAAGAGAAAGGCGGGCAAATAAATATTTTCATTCATTCTGGCAGTTGCCTTTCAGTTCCTAAATTTTTGTATTCTTTAGCCTGAAGTGATAAAATTTTCATTGGAGTTGTTAATGATGTGTAATTGCATGGACCACGTGAGGTTGAAAGCGTGTACGTCGAATGCTCTGTTTTATAACTGTGCTGGTCTCGCGATGCCTGGTTTTACCTCAAATCAGGAACGGGCACTTTGCGTGATTACAGATGATCGGTTGCCGTTTAAGACTGCAAGAAGCCTTCAGAGTACAGAAATGATACATAAAAAGCCTCTCACAAAAATCTACACAAGCGCTGCAACGCTTTTGTGATTTTGTCTTCATAGGCAGTGGAAAACTTCTTATTGCATTCTTTCTTGTTAATGGCTGGTAAATTACAAACATTACGAGAAACTGTTGCTAGCCGTGCACGCCTATCTGTATTGGGCTTGTAATATGATTGAGAAAATTGCGACTTCCTTCACTAGAAAGAAGTAAAAGCAGGACGTACTAAAAATATCAGATGAGTTTTCCCTGGCATGCAGCCATATGGACCAATAATCAAAGATAGTAGTAAATTCGTTTAGTGAGTGAAAATGCTTTGGGTTATGTGCGTAACTCAATATGCAGCGCAATAATATTCGCTGCTGATATCACTGTTCGTGTAGTTTGCATATGATGAAGGCCTGAGGGCTATTTGAGTGCAGTGTATCACTTTCCAACGCCTTTCGCCAGCATAAACCTATATGTAAGTAAACGTGCGGCGCACGTATGCAAGCGATTTGAACATGCCTATATGCACTTCATCAGCTCATAAATACCGTTCATCCTGATATTTTCGGCTTCAGAATTGATCGAACTTGGACGCCAGTCTGAAATGTATTGCCGTAGTTCACGCGCGCAATTAGCCTTTAGTACACCAGTACACCATTCGCATCGTTATCTACAGTGGTCCGCGGAATCCTGCACATGGTGCCAACACTTATTTAAGCGCAAGTTGTAATGGGGAAAGGCTATTTGCTTCAATACATATAACGATGTGAGTGCATAACATTGTACACACCGCTGTTGGTAATGATGAAAGGCTATTCGCTTCAATACATGTAACGAAGTGGTGACTGCTTAACATTGTATACACCGCTGTTGGTAATAATGAAAGGCTATTTGCTTCAATACATATAACGATGTGACACACCTCTGTTGGTAAGCTGCATAACTCCGGAAAAATAAAACTGACCTGAGGATTAAAGAAACCGCATTGTGGCACTGTTAGCTGGCGCCTTAGTTCAAAGACAAATACAAAAATGCGAGAAGCGTCCTTCATTGTCAATTTTATTATAAAGGACGTAACCCCGAAAAGCTGGAATTTTGGAATGATTACTGAAGAAAAATTTAAAGACAACCTTGCCCGGATGTCAGATACGAAAAAAAAAAGTCCTGCAGTGGACGCGTTCGAACCCGTTTGTATAGGTCTTCATTAAAAAATTCGCGTGAGGCCTAAAACGACTGCAGCAAGCCACAGCTGTTTATGTTTGTGCATGAATTGCATATACTGAGGAAGTGGATATTCTGAGTGTTCGCTGTTAGATACTTTGTCATTGCATGAAAGTAAAGCCAACCGTTCTATAGTTATGTGGCACATAGAGTGAAGGGAAAAAAAGTAGCAATCTTCATGTTCTACATCTTCCTGAGAGAATACGTAATCGCACATACTGCATTGGCCGGGGAACGCCAGGAAATAAGTTCAGTGCTGTGAAGAAGCTGGCAGCATTCCACAGAACATAGCAGCCAGTTCACTTTAATGGAAGACTCATTTTCGCCGTCACGTCAGTTGTCACAACATACGTATATCAAAATCAGCGCCAGCATAAGAAACTCGAGCGACATGCCAGCAATGGTTTTCGAAGGTTGTACACCAGCCTCAAAAGCTTATGGAGCGCGGCCTTTATAAAGAAATTCCTGTGCATGCAGAGCGTGTTGCTTGATATTAACTGAAAAAAAGAAAAATTACATTGTAGAGTTTAACACCCAGAAGCGACACAAGGGCAATGTACGAGAGATGCCGCATAGTGATCGGCTCCGGATTAATTTAGACCACTTGGGGTTCTTTAACGTGCGCTGACATCGCACAACACACGGACGTTTCGGCATTGGTGGTCACAGCTGGAATCGAACCCAGGACCTTGGGTTCAGCAGCCGAACGCCAAAGCCGCTGCTGGTTCTCAGTGTAACATGCATGTGCACTCGTAGTTAGGCCGCGTGCAAAGGCGGTGATGAAATGAAGTTTTTTTGACCAATATTCCGTTCCCACAATTTCGGCATACGGCTGTAGCTTCTATAGACAGATTTGGCGTGTTGCAAGCATTTATGTCTTTGTATGGCTAACTCCTACTCCAACATAGCGAGTTCCTTTCATATATTAAACTGAATGAACAGTCCTCTATATTAGTGTCAGCGCGCGCTGCTTGAGTGTCTGAACTTTTTATTCAGACGCTGGGTTTTGTAACAGGAATCAGGAAGAGTCCTGCGGAAGAAATTGAAGCCTAAGCCATGTATCCCATACATCACCAGAAAGGACTGGCAGTACAGACCCAGACATCCGCTGTGTCGTTTTGGTCAAAATACGAGTAGGGCGTATACAACTGGCTTGCTGGGATAATCATTTCTATCACAAATCTGTCTTTTACATCTCCTAAGGGTTGTGCTATCAAAGGCGTGCAACTTCGATTACGTATAAGGCAAACCATGGTTTCCCCGGCTGTTCTTGGTAGCTCATCTGGCTGGGCATATACAATATTCTGGCCGAATATATGACGCTGCAGGTTGGGTGAAAGCAGCAGAGGACCTATTTTTTTTGCATTCATTTTGTTTCGGTTATTCAGATGCTTGCGTTTTTCGCACACATACCCTTGATGCAACGAGGCGGAATACCTGAAGTACACTACACAGCTCCGCAGGTGACGCCAAAAGAATGGGCTATGTCACTGATGACCCAGTGCAAAAGTAATTGCAAACTGAGGGGTCCAAAGGGACACAAAGGACTAATGAAGTTGATCTGTGTCAACAGGGTACCGGGTGCTGATCAGAAAGATACTATTCTCACCAAAAGCGGAGTTTTTGTGAGCTATATATAAAAGACAGAAAAGACGAAATACATGTGTCGCCATCAGCGGCCGATTTCACAACTAAAATGCCTGCGTCGACACCGATTATAGGGCACAGATCCCGGAGGCTACTCCACATCGCCATTCACTTCAAAGCGGTGGCAACCCGTCCTTTTCGGTAAGGACGTCACGAGATTGAATCGACTCTCGGGAAGATTTTCAAATCTGATTTTCTCGCCGATGAATGCCGGGCAAACGTCAGCTCATTCAGAAGGAGTCAGAGAATCAATTTTTGGTGGGGATAATAATTGGATGGAGTTGTTCTCAATTGGCCTTTAACATCGCAAAGCGAAACATGGGCTGTGAAGGACGCCGTATAATAGACGGCGCCACGGAAGAGATAAGAAACCGAAATTATAAGTCATGTGTAGAAGATGCTTAAAGATGGCAGCCTCAGTTTCTCAGGGATTCGAACACGTCATCCAGCAATTGTACTGAACGTCGGCAGGTACAGGAGCCGCTAATTTCATATGGGGGCGGCCGTCGTAACCGGCACACCAATTCTGGTTTGGGCTACAGCACCTCGACCATCCCTAAACACAAAACACTGTCCCATCTCCGAAATGTAGGTCATCAAACACCTATGAGAAATCTGTAAACCTGTTGCAATGTGTTAAGGATGAATTTAGACGTTTATCTAAATGTGCGTCGAGTGACCCACGAGCAGCTGTGAATACCACGGAATACAGCGTCAATAAAGGCAGACAGCGAGCTGCGTATGGTTGCCAGACTATAATGCTCGGACGACTCAATCTAATGCTTGCTTGCAACCGTATCTGTGCCGCGTCAGGCCAGCGACCACTACAGCCCTGCATCGTCGGAGCGGGAACATTCGCGGGCGCCTGTCTCACTCACTACCGAACCCTTCCTCGATGACGACGCAGCGAATGCCCCCCCCCTCCCGTCCTCCTATTTTTTTTCGCACGCACACACGGCGCGCCTGCGCAAGTGGCCCGGAGGCGAAGGCTGCCCGTCTGGCGGGAACCCGCTCCGTGAGGCGCAGCCGCTTCGTGATCGGGAGGCGAGGGGTGGCCATAAATTGGCCGCCGGGCTTTTTCGGACGCGATGCATTACAGCGCTGGCTGCGACCGCGCCTCAGGCGACCGTGCACTTGTATGCCTCCCCCCCCCCTCCCCCCCCCCCCCCCCCTCTCCTTCCAAGTTGCACTTCTCGTGCACTGCTGTATAGAATCGCAAGCACTGCGCTCGATCATCTGTGAGGATATGCTGGGAGCTATACAGGGTCTGCTTCGTGTGGACTGAACTATTGGCGGGCTCGAGTGATAGCGCAAAGTGTGCAGCACATGTGCGGATATCACGCAAGTCCGTCTGGAGGACCGGACTAACCATCAGCCAGCGGCTCCCGAATCAATCCGCCGTGCGCCCCCTAGTCGAGTTTACCGTGGCAGCTTCATTTACGACACGGGGAGCGCGTTTTCTTGCGCGTATAGTTACAACTGGTAGACCATTTATAAACCTTGTTTTGATAGGGCGTGACAGCAATTCGCGCGATACGTAAATCAACGCTGTTATAGTTTCATTTTGTTGCCGGGATGCTGTCGTTTCACTGGTTCTAAACTTCGGCAGAGATAATGTATTCTCTTTTCTCTCCTTTTTATCTTGACCCACTGATTTCTAACACCAGTCCACGAGGCTAATGCTTTTCGGCGTCTCGCCGGTGTATATCGAGCCTCGACCATTTCATTCTCATCTTGGGCATAAACGTATGTAAACTATATAGCTGCGTCTTAGCACCTTTTCCCTGTAAATGAGAGTATACATACTTCCAACTTTCTTCTGTTCATCCCAGACTTGCTATACAGCAAGCCAGACAAGCCTATATTTTATTTTCTTACGCGCGTCCGCAAGTAAGTTGCTATGACTGCGACGAGGACGAAATGGTAAAAAATCTTGTTCGTACAGGCCTGTGCCTCACGAAAGTACCAATGTTACAAGTATAGCTACACGCACCCCATATGAGCGCCGTTTCCGCAGCCCATGTAGGACAGTCTTTATTTAATTTATTTTTTTTTTGTGAAGATGCTTCTTTCCACCCACCTTCCGCCTCATTAGGCAGCATGTACAGTGTATGTAGCCGGCTGCCGACACAGCTTTCTATATACCTAATACGCTTCGCATACCAGCAGTAGAAGAGCAGAAAAACGAATCGGGAAAAGAATGATCACTATCAAAACGTATGCCCTAGGTCATCGTACTTCAGTAAAGGAATTTGTTCTCCGCGCAGAAAATTAATCAGTTTTTCACCCCCCCCCCCCCCCCCCCCACCGCTTCTTTTTGTTTCTAGGGGGCACAAAAAGTGAACTATAACAGGGTAACGGATCGCGACTTTGGAACAAGTCGTACTGACACGAGGATAGAGTAGAAATGGGAATGGCATTTGAATACGTACCCCGCGTGCACGAGCAGCGGACAAGCAATGCACTCGGTAGTACGTACGGGGGCTGTTCACTAAGTTTAGCCTCTGTAACGCATTTATGAATTGTTCATATCCAAAGTTTTCGCATTAAAAATAAAGCTTGAAATGTATTCTTTCGAAAGAACAGTTAATTCCTGGCGTTATGTCTCCACCAACAATGGGAAATATACTTTAACAAAACTTCGTGCTGGGCTAGTTGGTGGGACATAGTTGAAACTTGGTTCAGCGCAAAAGACGAACACAAAAAAAGGAAACGAAAGCCCTCCGTGTGTGTGTCGTTTCCTTTCTTTGTGTTCGTCTTTTGCGCTGAACCAAGTTTCAGCAACAACAATGGGAAACCTGCGTTTTCGATGCACTGCAGTGTTTGCATGCCGTTAGAGAAGAATGAGGCTGGCTGCTGGAGACACCAACTACGCATTGCATTAGCGAACTTACGGTCGGACACAAGCTTTGGCAATAGCGACAAGTCATATGGCACTAAGTCAGGACTATCTACAATTCTAACTATAGGTGCCTCATCAGCTAGCACTCGACATGACAACGCTTGGCCACACACTTGTTGGGAGACAACTGCTGTATTGAAGGAGCTGCAGTGCCGATATGTTATGCCTCCCTCACCCTATAGTCCATTAGCACAAAAGCCTAAGTCGGCGTCCATGGCACGATATTCCTCAGTGACCTCGCATGACGTCAGCAATAGACCATAAGATAGTGACGATATGGTATTCTAGATCACTATAGTGACGCGTCTACAGCACATATGAAAAAAAAAATCAAATTTCTTCCCAACTTGCTGGAAATTGAACCAAGGACCGTTAGATAGCATGTCAAGCAAGCAAACCATCGGCTATAAAAACGCATTGCTTCTTGGCGAATAAAGGTAAACCTAGTGTAACATGCGTTTCCTTACGACTCTATGCTAATGAGTAGGCGTGTCATTAGAAAGGAAGGAATCTTTAATGAACCTCGTAGCAGAGCTCGCGATGCGCCAATGCTTTCGCACTCGAAGAATGTAAGCAGTCTCATGTGCCCGCCGTAAGTTTTGTGGATGCCCCGGCTACCCACGAAGTGACCATGTTCACCCGCAGTAATGGCGTCATCAAGGCTTCGGCTACGACCGCCATACCGCTGCGACAAAGACGACATGGAGAGCAGTGAAAAATCTACTTGATGTACAGCAGAGCTAAATTTTTTGAAGGCGGAGAGTCCGGAACGTGATGGCCGGGGATCATGTCTTCAGCGATAGTGTGTAGCACAAATGAGCCCAGTCAGGCGCATTGGTTGTCTTCCCATAATTGCCGATTTGATGACTGTTTTTACTCAGTCATCTGCGCTGAAGATGGTATACTCCCATGAAGCTATACTATTGCACCATATGATGATCCTCTTTGAAATGTACAGGTCGTCAAGTGAATTAAGGTATGCTTGCTCACTTGTACGCGTACTCTTCAGGCAAGAGATTGAGTCATAGCAACAGGGAACAAACATTTACAAAAAAAAAAAAAAAACTTCGGAGAAAGCAAGGTTCGTAAGAATAATAATGCGTATTGCATAAATAAAACACAACTTCAAAATGAGGCGGACCCGTCAAAGCCAACGTGAGGCATATTGAACTTGGTGCAAAAATAAAGCCATTTAAGAAGTCAGACACAGCCAAAGACAGTCACATACAGATAAAACACACAAGGAAAAGAATCAAGGTGCCATTTAAGAGATGCATACCAACAAAACAAAGCAAAAGAAAAATGGTTTGGTTTATGGGGTTTAACGTCCCAAAGCGACTAAGGCTATGAGAGACGCCGTAGTGGAGGGCTCCGGAAATTTCGACCACCTGGGGTTCTTTAACGTGCACTGACATCGCACAGTACACGAGCCTCTAGAATTTCTCCTCCAAAGAAATTCTAGCCGCCGCGGCCGGGATCGAACCAGCGTCTTTTGGGTCAGCAGCCGAGCACCATAACCGCTGAGCCACCGCGGCGGCCAAAAGAAAAATAAACCAGATATAGAGAACAAGTGAGTATAAAAGAACAAAATTAATTAACGCAGTCTGGGTAAGCATACCAGAGGGTTGCAAAATTTAGCTTAAGTTCTTACCGAAATCTTTTAGCTTAACCTTAAAATTGACTTTGATGTAATCGGGTGGAAGGATATTTAAAGCAGTCCGGATATATATCGCCCGGATTCCTTTAGCAAATTCCTTAAGTGACATAGTGTGGCGATTTTCTTCATGTGCGACTTGGGACATAATTAAAACCACTATTCCAAAAGTGACGTGAGAAGACTGTGCGAAAAAAAAAAAAAGACGAAAAGAAGGCATTCTTAGGAAGCCAAACAAGGACCCATCTTTTGGGATCGTGCAGTTGAATGCTACGTTCTTCAAAAATCCCTTTTAGCACAGCCTCAATGAGTTTTTGGAGATGCACAGAGTAGTTTTTTCCAAAAAGAACTATGAGTAAACTTACAATGCTGCGAGGGCAAAAGCGACAATCTTACGAACAAACAAAGCAGGAGATTTGATATTGAACTTAAGCCATGATACATTGCAGAGCTCTGACCCCAGAACGCAAGTTCTGGCGGTGGAGTGGGCTGACAAAGTCGTCGAGGACTATACAATCTCGACCACTTAACGAGACCTCTTAGCACCGAGTTCTTTCCGACGAATAAAATGTGTTACAATCAATTGCAGAGCTTGCTACAAATGTACGTGATATTAGTGCTCCATATCAAATCACTGTCAAAATATACTCCAAATTTATAAAAAGTCCACATATTGAACAGGGCTAGAACAACAAAACAAAAACAGTGATCGGTATGCAAAAACAGGTAAATCTATCAAGGCCTGTTTACGGGGCGATGTCTTCTTTGTCTTAGAGGCGTTGACATGAATGCGGTGGTTCTTGCGGAACCACTTGACAGTCGCTGTAACGTTACCTGCCAGGGTCTTCATTTCTGTCCTGTGTTTGATAATAATAATAATAATAATAATAATAATAATAATAATAATAATAATAATAATAATAATAATAATAATAATAATAATTTTCTAACTTTTTAATTTCCTCCGAGGCGAAAAGGTGGTAGAGATGGCCTCGATGTAACCCCCGCCTCAATACGTATGTCGCTCCGGTGTGTGGCACTGCATTCTGCGCCAATGCATCTGGAAAGAGCAAAATGCATTCCGATGGCCCGCTTTAGTGCAGTGCTGTACACTTTTTAATATTTCCCCAGTGCGTCGTGTCACATTCCAACACCCCATGCAGCTCGTGACCTTCTGTTGCCTGTTTTTTTTTTTCGATTTCTTTCTTCGGTGTCGTACTGCTTGCCACAGTTATAGCTGGCGTAATTTTTCGTCCGAGTGGACCTTTACGTTCCAGTCCGTTGAAATAAGGCGGGCGGAGAAACTGGAAACATGAAAATAACACCCAGTCCCGTTCAGAGAGGGAGAGAACAACTTGGAGAAGCGACTCCTGTTGGCGCTGTTTCACACGGTTCGTCTGTTTTTTTTTTTTTTTTTTCCCCAGCTACACAGCGCTGGTTTTTCCCAGGGACTTTCGTCTTTGCTTTCTTTTCCTTTTCTGGGCCAGCATGCGAAGCGACCGTCCCTGTCCAAATGAGAGCGAGGCCCGTCGGCCGGCGGGACGGCCCGCGGTTATCGAACCCTGGCGCGTAGTACAACACCTTGTCGTCGCCATGGAGGAACGGGTCCAGGCGTGGGCTATCGCGGCTATTATCGGGCCCTGCCGGGGAAGGGTGGTATAGGAAGGACGCCCGCGGGCCTCGTATCTGCTCCCCGGGAATGAAGCCACAAACCCCTTTGACGACGGGGTCAACGAACAGCCGTCAGGCCGTGCGCGGCTGCAGCAGCCGCCGCTTCGCCTGCCGCTGCCGCTAGGTGCGTGCGTGCGCGCGCGTCAGCGGTGCGCATGCGCTGTGCGGCGGCCGCGACGCCTCCGAAGGTGCCCGTGCCGCCGGGGACGGCGCGGATGCCCTGGGGTGGCGGTGCGACGATCGCCGTGCGCTTATTGCAGCCCAGGGAATTGGTGAGCCTTCCAGACTTTCCAGAAACCCTGCTTATTGCGTTCACTCGCTACCCTGAGGGAAACATTTCGGCGTAATGTACAATGAAAAAATTGCGCGCAGAGCACTAACGAAGTTGGGGAAATGACAGCACTGTTCCTGTATTTGATGGGTATTGTTATCTTTGCACAGTATAATAACAGTACCTCGCTGTAGATTACACGATAAGGTAAGCGAAGCACATAACGGAATAGTGGGGCCGGCGATTGTGATTACGGGGTTTTCGGGGACATGCTGGCCGCAGCTGGCGCAAGACATGGTTAATCGGAGAACCTTTGAAGTATATCGCAAGTTTGTACTCGTGAAGAAAATCGAATGACACTCGCATCCGGCTTGTTTTTTGCAGCACTAAGTGTTGACGGGATGACACGGCGAATGTTCAGTTTCGCCTTGCTGTTTGCTGTAGTCAAGTGGCTGAAGTGACAATCGTAAATAATTTTTGCGCTTCACTAATACATTCAGCAGGTTCAACAGCGTGCGGCAAATTTTTCAGTCGTTTTTCAGCCGTTATCTTCTGTGTCCTACGTTATGCCCTGCGGCAAAAACCCCATCCAAGGTTAGCAGTATATGGCAATTAAATAAGATAAGAAATAAACTCATGTAATAGGCGCCCAATGACTTTCGGAGCCAAGCATGAACTGATTATTCTTCTTCCATTCGACTCTTGCTGGATGCTTCATATATAGGGTCGCGAGGAAAGAGGTATAGACCGTTGTACTATATTAAGTCTGTAGTAGCTCGCTTTTGAGGGTTAGAACGCTCTGATGCTGAGCAAGTCGATCAGTGTAACCTGTGTGAGATAACAAACTTGAAAGTTTGAGGAAACTGTGCTGCCCTTTCCTCAAATGACGTAGAGGAAATGAGTTATAGACTCATAATTAGACAACGGCGTCCTTGTTACTTTTGCATTATCATTAAATCGTCCACCATTAAGCAGCCGATCATCATCAAGCCTCACCGGGCTGGTATTTTGAACGACGTTTGCATGTTTGCGATTCTGCAAAGTGTAGGCGAACGCGGTGTTTTGTGTGTTATGCGCACAACACACACACACACACATAGAGTACGATGTTCAGTTCGTGACCGTTACTCTTTTAAACGAACTATATAGAGTAATGGCAAAGGAACAAAGTATGGTGTGCAGTGTGCATTTATTTAATGCCTTATTATAAAATAAGCAACACACTATTGTAGCGCTAAACTCGCCAGGTACTGAAGGTCTTTCAGGGAAATTTTAAAGAAAAGTGATGGTATTTTTTTTTTTTACATGGGAGTCAAAGTTGACCATTTTCTTCAATTTTTGACTCCAGGAAGTTAAAAGGCGCAACTATATATAAAAAAAAACTTATCTGTCTAGAAGTATGGTTTTTCCCTGGGGGTATAGTAGAAAGGACTGAACAGTACCGAGAAAAAGTTTCAGCGCCAAGTTTTAATCCCGTTTTGTCCAAGGGTCGTCCTGAAATGTACGTGCCTTTCTTGGAATAACGCATAACTTTTTGAGCAACGATTGCAACTTCTCGCCGTGAAATTTCACCTGAGAAAAAAGTTTATTCCGCTGCTTCATGCAGAAAAGCTTGCTTGTCAATTTACAAAAAAGGTTGACGCTCGACAAAATATTGTTTTGTTCTACATGGCTCCAAACGTGAAATTTCGTGAAGCCATTAAAGTTTTCCACCTGTTGTCGCACAATGCGGTTTTTCCCTTGAAAACTAAGGCGTTTCTTGCAAAAACTAAGGTCCACACCATACCCAGCAATTTCGGACAAAAGCATTATTGAGCTGGAAACGGTATATAACCGATTTTTTTTTTTTCATATAATACAAGATTTGACCACAGCAATCAATATATCTACAGATCACCCTACGACACTGTTGTACTTTTTTTTTCCATTACCGTTTTTGCTGTCATGAAAAGCTTTTCCCATGGGTCTTCTATGGCAGTCTTAACTGTTCGATGCGATCGAAGGAGACACTTTAAAAGAAATATTTTGCTACATATCAGAAGAATGGACCATTGTCTTCAATATTTTATTAACCGTGTCCTGCAATTTTCCAGTTTTCAAAAATTTTTGTCCGAGAATGTTGGACATGCTTTGTGATTACGTGTATTACTGGCACATTAAATTTCTTTCATTGGAAACAGCATCGAATGGCGATTATACAACCAGTAAGGCAGAAAATCAGCCCTATATGGCATGTGGTTGTGTTAACGGAGAGAAAGATGCAGCACGTGTTCGGGATGCCTTATGCTGGATTCCCTATACTCCCCTGCTCCCTACCGCTCCCTACGGTCAAGCTCGGCTGAATAAACGCTTTTTGACTGCCGTGAGGTAGACGACGACAACAAACCCACTTTGCTCGGGAACATTCGCATTAACAGCTAGCGCTGTAGAAATAAAAAAACAACGGCCGCGGGACCTCAACTACCTCAATTATACTCACTCACTCACTCACTCACTCACTCACTCACTCACTCACTCACTCACTCACTCACTCACTCACTCACTCACTCACTCACTCACTCACTCACTCACTCACTCACTCACTCACTCACTCACTCACTCACTCACTCACTCACTCACTCACTCACTCACTCACTCACTCACTCACTCACTCACTCACTCACTCACTCACTCACTCACTCACTCACTCACTCACTCACTCACTCACTCACTCACTCACTCACTCACTCACTCACGTGTGTGTGGCGACTGACGTTCGTAACTATTAATTATTACTCGAAGGTGACTCATATTGAATTAGAAATATTATAGCGCAAACAAAGACACGGACAAAAAAGAGAGGAAACACACACACAAGCGCTAACTGTCAACTGAATTTATTCGGTGAAAGCCACACCTTTTATAGGCCGAAGGATCGTGAGAGAAAAAAATGACAAAAATACAAAACAAGGGTTGAGTCAGAGCCATCAAATCGCGAGCGCATATGCAACCGAAAGTTCTTGCATAACTCTTGACCTGTAAAAGCACGCTCGTAACTGATCACACGTACATACAGTCATTACTGACATAAGTCGCGCTCCATGCATTATTGTTTCGTGACAAGGGTTGGACCTTTTCTGTCTAATGTTTGGTTCTCGTCGGAACACAACTGACGTCGTTCCCACCTCCCTCTGATCCACTTCGTAGCCGTGATGTCCTTCTTTTTCTTTTTTCTTGTGCATCCTCTAGCGAAATTAGTTTCGTGGCTTCGCCGCGCGCGCAGCGACGATTCTGTAGACAGATTCGTGAACAAGGTCTTGAGTTCGATTCCCAGTCGTGGCGGACGTATTTCATTGGAAGAGACGAAATGCCAAAGCGTCAGGCGCACGCTGACGAACATTTCTGTATAGCCTTGTCGAGGTAGATCTGGAGCTCAGCTCGGTGCGACTCGTTCTCTTTGGCAAGTGCCCTGTATAGCTGTAACACTATACCTGTAACACTGATACCTGTAGCACTGATACCTGTAACACTGTATACCTGTATGCTCTGTACACCTGTATGCACTGTATACTTGTACACACTATACGTGTAACAAGTTTTTTTTTTTTTTTTATTTCTCCTTCGGGCAACATACAGGTATTGCCCACGAGGCAAGACAAAAGGAGGTGCTAAACCTCCTGACTGGGTCTTGTCCTCGCCTGGGTACAGCAGCAGGAGCGGTATTGCATTGTACAACAACAAAAGGCTGTCTTTGCCATCGCTTACAAAACAGACGCATCATAAACAGTTCTTGTAAATATATACAGATAATAAAATAATAATACACACTAAATCATATATAAAAAAATGGTACAGTAAAGCAATACATTACGGTTGTTCGAACCGATACAGCATTCCCTGCTGAAAAAAAAAGCCCTACGACGCAACAACCCCACAGACCATCCACCACAGAACACCACACAATCTGCACGACACACCACTCCATCCGCACGACATATCATACGAATTGTATGGCATATCATACAGACCGCACGATATGCCACACAGACCGCACGACATCCTACTATGAACAATCTATGAGGCCACCGCACCACAGAACTCCCCCCCAGCAGGGTTACATCAAACAAAAACAGAAGTAAGCATTTTGTTAGGACACAACGTTAGACAAAAAGAAAGACGAACAGATGCGTTTAAAACCCCTGTGCGTGGAACTATTTTTAGCTGCATCTATTACAAACGGATGAGAATTACACATCAACATGATCTGATGCTCAATTGATTGTGTTCCGTAGTTAGTACGAGGCCTATTTACCACAACAGAAGTTTGACGCAAGCTGTAACCGGTAGATCTGTTTAGGTACGTGTTAAAAAAATTAATGTAATTTGTTTTTATTTCGTTATAAATAAACACACATATTTTGAGTTCATACATGATTTTCACAGGGATCATTCGAGACTGTGTATTTGCCGAGCAACTATTTGTGTTGTTTCCTGCAGGTAAAAGTAACCGAGCTGCACGCGACTGCAAGGCTGATATTTTTTCTAAGTCAGTTTTGTTACAAGTACCCCAGATAAGAAGACAATAACTGATGCGAGAATGGATAAGAGAGAAATACAACTGTCTTTTCAGCGAGCAAGGTATAAGATCTCGAAGCCGGGAAAGCATACCAATAGCTCTCGCTATCTTGACACGGGTGTGGTCTATGTGGTCGCTCCAGCCTAGGTTGTGATGGAATTTAACTCCTAGAAAGGAATGGGAGCTGACACGTTCAAGGTAGCAAGAGCCGTAGCGAAGCTTAAAATCGTAATCTATTGGTTTGTTTTTTGCACAAAAAAGCATAAATTTAGTTTTTTTCTCGTTGAGTTCAAGACTATTTAAGTTTAGCCATACACTAAGATTTAATAGCCACGTGTTAGCAGTGTTTTCAAGTTCATTAAGATTTGTTCCAGAGAAGAATACATTCGTATCGTCTGCATATAATACTATGTCATCAGTTTGAGGAATGTTAACTATATCGTTTATATAGATCAAGAAGAGCAAAGGGCCTAATATAGATCCTTGCGGTACACCATATTTTACATTCCTTGGGTTTGATTTGTAGCCATGTAGGCATACGAACTGAAAACGCGACTCAAGGTAACTGCGCATGAGTTGAAGTGCTATGCCCCTAATTCCACATATTTCCAGTTTTCTTAGCAAAATATGATGTTTGATGGAATCGAAGGCTTTGCGAAAATCTAGAAATATTCCAACGGTGTACAGCTTATCCTCAATATTTTTAATTATTTTATTTTTTATTTGTACGAGAGCCATTTCAGTTGATCTTCCTTTCTGGAACCCGTACTGCTTTGTTGATATGATGTTTTTTGCAACAAAAAAGTTGTTGAGGCGTTTGTGTATGACACGTTCAATCACTTTCGAAAAAAGAGGCAAAACTGAAATCGGCCTATAGTTGTTCAGGTCACTGTATTTTCCTCCCTTGTGAATGACGACGACACGAGCTATCTTCATTTTCTCAGGAAAGATTCCCGAAGCGAGTATGCGGTTGCAGATGTAAGCGAGCGGTTTTGAGATTAAGTGGGCAGTTTCTTTTATAGGTGCGGCTTTAATGTCGTCGTGGCCAGCTGCCGATCGGTTATCGAACGAGTTTATTATAAGGTTTATCTCATCCTCAGAAGTGGGCGTTAAAAATGCACTTTCAAGCAGCGCCTGCCCTATATATCTCTCCAGACTGCTGTGAGGCAATGAAAGAGATGAAAAGTTTCCAGCACCTGCGTTAGCTAGATGATCATTGATAAGGTTAACTAAGTTTTGCTCCGAATAAGTGGCTCCATTTATAACTAATTCAAATGGTATACCAGAAACGTGCGTGGCGTTTAGTTCATTGAATTGTTTCCATGTTTTTCGGGGGTTATCTGCGCACTTTTCGAACTTATGTTGATAGAATCTACACTTGGCTTTCTTTAAGTCAGAGCTAAGTTTGTTTCTGAACCGCTTGAATTCTTGCAGCTTTGCAATATCACGCGTCCGCAGAAACTGTTCGAACAGCTTATCCTTGTGTTTTATGCGCTTAAAAAGGTCATTCGTAATCCATTCTTTTCTTGCTTTCTTGTGCCGAACAATTGTTGTGAGGGGGAATGCAGCATCGTAACAAATTTGTAATTCGGACATAAAAATATCGTAGGATACAGATGGATCGGGTTCCTTATATACGTTCGCCCAGTTCAAGTTTTCAACAAGTGAATGAAAGGTCTTTTTTCTGCCGTCATTGATGATACGGATAGTATTATTTGTGCATTGTGTACGTGTGGCGATCGGTAATGCTACAAAAATTGGTAGATGATCGCTCAGTCCTGAACAAAATACACCGGAGCAACTAGCAGACTTAGAAAAATCTGTGAAACATAAGTCGATCAGAGTACTTGTATTCGATGTGACTCTCGTAGGCTGTTCAATGACGTTCTCACAACCATTTTGAAGCATAATTTCAAGAAGTTGAACTTTAGCAGGGTTATTAGAGTTAAGATCGATATTAAAGTCCCCTATGATCACTACATGCCTCTTCCGGGAATTGACAAAATCCATGAGTGATTCAATGTAGTTTAAAAAAATTGACAGCGTGCCCTGGGGCGGTCGGTAGACGCATACGATGGCAATGTTTTTGCACATGATGGCAACAGTGGCAAAGTTTCAAGTTGTTATAAGAAACCCTCTTGTAACTAGCTCAGCTACATGTTCATAATTACTACGCCTTAGGGGTTGCGTAAATGTATTTGCACGCTACGTACTAGTGCATACCAAAGGAACTGAGTGGCTTTACTGTTGTAGGCCAGCATTGTAGGCCAGCAATGAAATCAGCTTGGTAGCAATTCACTGACACTCGCATTCATTGTGAGCTGCAACGGCCGGGACGCTCTCTGCCATCTTTCTTCTTTCCATCCGCGCCTATCTCTGACGACGCGGTTGAGGTGGCCACATACTGAGCGGGATAGTTACTGCACCTGCATAATTGTTTGTCTTTAAATAACCTCTTTCGCTCTCCCGGGGCGCGCCCGCGTTGTAGAACAGCAATATATGAAGAATTGTGAGACGCAGTCTTATTTGGAACGGTGACGCATCTCCTTTCGGAGAGAGAGTGATTGATTAATGCACCTGCATATTGCAGGCAATAGGAAGTGCGACTGTGAGGACAGTGTCGGCAAATTAATTCGCTATTTTATTGTCTTTACATCACTGAAAGCAATGGAATTGCAGGGAGACATAAAGTTTAGTTTTTGGCCACATAAGTGGCGAATTAGTAGCATTGTACAGCGTAACTGTAAGCTGGAAAAAAGCATCATTGATGAGGGAATCAAAGGGGGGGGGGGGGGGGGGGGGGCGAAAAAATACATGGTTCAATTGGTACGAAACTAACCGCTACAGTGTACCTGACAGACCAATTTTGTTGCTTAGGCAGACAGAATGATGTAACCGCTCTGATGCCTTTACGTCACGTTGTGGAGCACTCTGGTGAGCCCGTGCGTGTGTGCGTGTCTGCGTTCGCGCCTGCGTGCGTTGACATTGAAGACAAAAGGTTGAAACTAAATTGATACTTTTTTCATCATTCCAAGTGAGGTGTTCGCGTTCAAGGCATCATAAATGATTCAGTAACTCGCAACCTTCTTATTTGCCCAGGCTACGCCAAATAAACGAAAAGGAGAATAACCCCACATATCGGGCTAAACCCTCGCCAAACCCTGGCCTATCCTCCTCGTATGTGTGCCCCACACTGCAGAAGCCAACAACAACCGCAGAAACCGGGCAAAAGTAGCCTCGGCAGCAAGGAGTAGTCCCGTCGATGAAGTACACTCTGGAAATAATCACTTATATTTGGGAGCCGCCAGCCCAGCCGCACTGCTTTCCGTCTTTCCGGCACAGTAATAACCGATATAATCGGCTCCATTTCGCCTCATCAGTGTCATTTTACTGCCATCCCCGCCGTGCAGTAGTACGCGCACGATTGCGGCGGCACTTCCCTTCCCTTCGGCGCTTACCTCCTGACCCTTTCGTCTTTTCTCCCTCCTCCTCCTCCTCCTCTCTGCATCTCTCGCGGGGTCGCTCGCGTCTGGCGCTCCCGGCGAGGCAAGGTCAGCCGCCGTCTGCTGCCGGGTTTTTCTCGACGCCCGACGGCAGCAGCCGCGGCGCGAACTAAATAAAAGCGAATCGCGAAGTCTCTCGCTAGAAGGATAGAAAGAAGAGAGGACTAAGAGGAGAACACGAAGAGGAGAAGGAAGTAAAGAGGCAAACGAGCGATCCCCCGGCGGACGCGACGGCGTGCGCGCGCGCGCGCGCGCGCTACTACCGCCTCGCGCCATCGATTTATTTTGCTGCCCTGCCATTGTTGCGCTTGTCTGGCTCGGCGCGTTCGGGGGCTTCCGTGGATGGCTGTGCTGATTCTGCTGCTGCCGACGCCGCGAGAGACGGCTTTCGGTTACGGCCGGTGCGGGAACCGCGTTGCCTTCAATTGACCGTGGCCGCTGTCCACTGTTCTCCAACTGGAAGCGATCTTATACTCCGGCCTTATCACGGCGTGAGTGACGCTTTCACTGGGGGCAAGCGCGCGGGTCTCTATTTATTCCTTCTCTCGTCGTAGTTTAGCAAGTCTTCCGTACTGAATGTGACGTCGGGGTGGTCGGAAAGGGATCATGAATGGTGACAGCGAACTCTCGCTGCTCGGTCAGCACGTGGGAGCAGTTAGGGAAGCCATGTACCGCGTTGAAACAACTACGTATTGAAATTACCGTGCACCGAGCGTTTGGGAACACAGTTACGTTCGTGACGTTTCAGAGAATATCGTGACAAAAAGAATAGGCAACTGTTCCCGTAGCATGAAACGGGGGAAGCCTCAGCGCGCTCAGTATTCATCCAAGACATTATGTGGACCCGCGCCAGAATTCATTCTTGAACCTTTTTTCGAAGGAAAAAACGGGGCACAAACGTGGAGGCTAACGAAAAGAGTTCTGATTAAGTTAAGGACAACGCAGTGAGCTATGGAAAGAAAATTTATAGGTGTAACGTTAAGAGACCGGAAGCGGGCAGAATGGGCTAGGGAACAAACGCAGGTTAATGACATCCTAGTCGAAATCTAGGGGAAGAAATGGGCTTGGGCAGGGCATGTAATGCGAAGGCAAGATAACCGCTGGTCCTTTAGGGTAACGGAGTGGATTCCAAGAGGAGCCAATTGTAGCAGGGGCCGGCAGAGGGTTAGGTGGGTGGATGAGAAGTGTGCGGGGTTAAGGTGGCCGCAGCTGGCAAAGGGCAGTGTTGATTGCAGAGACATGGGAGAGGCCTTTGCCCTGCAGTGGGCGTGGTCAGGGCGATGATGATTATCATCATCATAAGCTAACCTATGATCTGTGCTTGATCCCAAACAAGCAAGCAGTTTGATCGAAACGCTCTGTGTACATATAACAGAGAAGGGACCATGGCTTCAAAGTTAAGGAGTTTCTATTTACGAGTGACACTTTTCATTATTTGTTTTTCGTTCGAACAATTCTTCAATGGAAGTTTTCATCGCCTGGAGTTCTTTCAACCTCATCAAACAATGCATTCTTCCGCGCACTGTGTGCTTAATCTAGCTATGTATGTTATAGTGTTCTTATGTTGTTGTTGTATTAGGTTCATTTTACATACTAGCGTTTCGGCATCCCTCCCCCTGTTGTAATTCCATTAATACGATGCAGATAATAAATGAATTAATTAAATGAAGCTGTACCGGCGCCATAGGCAGCAGATGCACTGCTTTGTCAAGCTATATACTGGCGTCCTAACCAGCAGCTTTACTAGTCTGTCAGACTGCACTAGGCAGCCGATTCTGTGTTTTGTCTAGCTGGACTGGGGCCCTAGGCAGCAGTTTACTCCTTTTTCAAGCTGTACCAGCGCTCTAGACAGCAGCTTGAGTGATTTTTCAAACTGGACCAGTGCCGTGGGTAACATCTTCACTGCATTTTTCAAACTAGACTGGCCTGGGTAGCAGCTCACTGCTTTTTCTTTCAAGTTGGACCGCGCGCCTGGGTCAGCAGCTTCACAGCTTTGTAAAGCTGTACCGGTGTTACAGGCAGCAGCCTCACTGCTTTTCCAAACTGTCATCATCATCATCATCAGCCTGACTACACCCACTGCAGGGCAAAGGCCTCTCCCATGTCTCTCGAATTAATCCTGTCCTTTGTCAGTTGCCGCCACTGTATCCCCGCAAACTTCTTAATCTCATCCGCCCACCTAACTTTCTGCTGTCCCTTGCTACGTTTGCTTTCTCTTGGAATCCACTCCGTTACCCTTAAGGACCAGCGGTTATCTTGCCTTCGCATTACATGCCCTGCCCACGCCCATTTCTTCCTCTTGATTTCAACTAAGATGTCATTAACCCGCGTTTGTTCCAAACTGTAAACTGTAAAACTGTAAACCAAACTGTAACCCATACTGTAAAAGCTCCCAATAGGCTCCAGCTTGATTAATTTGTGTACCGGCGCACCACCAGCTTTTTGGCTACCTGGTTGAGCTGTACCGGCGCAGTAGCCTCACTGCTTCTTCAAGCTGCTGCCCCTGGGCGCTGGTACGTTGCGTATCTTCGCGTTCGGTCTAACACCGCCGGCTGCACAGGTTCCGGAGCGTCAGAAGCTTCAGTGCACTTTCGAACGGGCTCCGTGCTGACATTTCATTTATTCATTTCATTTATTAATTTTTAGGCAATACAAGTATTGCCCACGAGGCAAGACAAAAGGAGACTATTGGTCTCCTGACTAGGTCTTGGCCTCGCCGGGCGCAGCAGAGGCAGCAGTACATAACATATCACCTTAAGCATACATCCTAATCACGATCGGATCAGATGATTATATAATCCTACATGCAATATACATATCCACAAGCTGCTGCAGCTTGTGCATATGCGATCGTAAAGACTACAAAAGGAATCGCATTTCTGAAATTAGTCTTATGAGGAAAAAAAAAAGATGAATGGACGGGTTGTGAAGGAATCTGCTGTGCGTTTGCGCTGTCAAGTAGTACAACCAACAGTTAGACTGAACGTGAACAAAAATAGCAGAGTGAACTTAATGAAAAACGGCATGTCCCACTTGGCTCGGTGAAACACTATAAACTGCCTGATTCTTTTGTACCGCGTGCTGGAGTCAGTCATATTACCCTTGGTATGGTCGCTATAAAATTCTCCGTCAGTGCTTCACAAGCAATTCCAGAGCCAAAGGAAGAGTTAACCCACGTTTACAATAGCGGAAACGGGGACGTCGCATAATCGTCTTGGTGCCCACTATAAAGAACATCTGGCTGGTCCAAATCAGTCAAGACCACTATGCTGTGGCCCTTATTCATTATGTGCTGCCAACAATGCCATCTTCCCTACCCTCTCTCTACTATGATTCGCGTCTATCAGCACAAACGACGTGCTGAAAAGCAACCACACTCTGTACATTGTATACCAGTGCAGACTAAGAACGCCTGGAACTCATCTGACACGTTCCGCGGGCAAGCTCGTTCTTCTTGGCCCTGGAAGCGCGGCAGCAACGGCTCGAAGCGGGTTGGAATCAGGGAGAGAGAGAGAGAGAGAGAGAGAGAGAGAGAGAGAGAGAGAGAGAGAGGAACCAACACGCTGCTACGACAGCAGGGTCAACGGCACTCGCACACCCCCGTCTCGGCCGCAGACACTCGCGGGCGGCTGCTGCTCCTCAGGCGGGCACGCGCGCCAGCGTCCGTCGTCATCATTAGGCGGCCGGGACTCGTCGTCTTAGCCCGCGCGACGAACACAATAATCAGGCGACGACGACGAGCGCCGTAATTGCTGCAGTACGCCGCCGTCGCCGCTGCTGCCCAAACATGCACGCGCGCGGACTTACGTTCGCGCGCAGACTACGCATTTTGCGTGCGTGTGCTGTAGCCATGTTCGGTTCAAGTGCGCGTTAGAGGGGGAAGCAGAAAGGGAGTTGGGCCCACTAGACAGCGTGTCTGTGCAAGCGCGTGCCGGCGGGACGAGACGGGACTGCCGACATACTGGTGCTGCCAGCGCTATTAGCGCGGAGCGGACCTGCATGATCTGTCTGATGGGCCGGATGCGAGAGCGCGGAAAAGAAAACGCTATCCAAGAGGGAAACTCAGGATGCGTGGTTTTAGTTACTTAACCTGGCATGTGGCATAGACGGTGCCCATATTTCGCGTGTTTCAGTGTGTCGGAGGCTTATGGCGTCCCCTTCGTTCATGTCATCATCTATAATGGTCCTGTTCTGCTCCGACAGATGGAAGCGATGCAGGAAACGGCGTCATTTTGCTGTTTGCGTGTTCGCTGTCATAAATTACCTGTGGAGATGTGGCTATATCGGACTGCAACCCTTGTGAAAGTATAGATAACCCCGCCGCATTTGGCAAGGGGTAACGTCACGTCAGTGATGATGACTAACATGAAGATCCTTGAGATCATCACACAGCACCGAGAAAGGCACTTCGACGACGCCATTAAATTAAGCCACTGTAGAATTTCCATACTGCAAGAGTGCTACGTTTTCTTTTTCTTTTCTTGCTGAGGTAAAGGTCTCTTTATGCATTGGAAATCTCACGTTACTGTATAGAAGAGCAGGCAGAAGTATCCATTGTCTAGTCGGGGGTTCGTGTGCTTCTTGTGCGCTGTTCGCTGCGCACTGAATTTCGCTCCTCTCGCTTCATCTCGGGCTCTAAAAAGTTCGGTCCAGCACAGCACGACATTCACATAATAAACTACGCTACCCTTCCTCACGAGCGTCTCTGCCACATAACTCCCGTGCACTGTGGCTAAGCCACACATGTCGCCGCCAAATGCTTCTTGTTGTCAGCGGCTTACTTGTATTGCAGCGGTCGATATAAAGTGGGGT
This sequence comes from Amblyomma mixtum, assembly GCF_055824585.1. NCBI lineage: Eukaryota > Metazoa > Arthropoda > Arachnida > Ixodida > Ixodidae > Amblyomma > Amblyomma mixtum. The sequence goes on along the minus strand of NC_143017.1, from coordinate 155,694,824 downwards.
TGCTAAAGCTACAGTGGCTCTAGAGCTGCAGAGTAGGTAGACTGCCTGTTATGCGTGCGAAGTAGCTCATTTTCGCATGCATGCGCATGCATAGCAATTGTCTGTGCAGTGCTGTCGCGCCCATTCGCATTGCTGAAACTTTAGCTGAACACTGTACTGCACTGTACTGTCTGCAGTCTATCTCGACGACAAAAGCAATGCTCACTTTGCACTCATGTTTCGCATTTGTTTCCTTCCTTACTGCGCAGATGGCGCCCCTGTGCCAGCCATGGAAGCAGTACGTGGGCAGCTCTGGAACTGCCGTTTCGTAGGTAACATTTGCATGCCGAATAAACTCTTTTACGCACTGCACCGAAGTCTCGTGTTGCCATCTTCTTCTCTTCCATGCATCCCGGGCGTCCATCATCTAGCCGCTGTTTCCGATAAAATAATTTTAAGCTTTTACAACACTGGATAGTTACAAAGTGTAGCGGCTTATATAGTGTCTTTTGGAGACGAAAACTTAACTCGCTGTTACTGCGCTCAGTTACTCAAGACCTCTAACCGAACATGCATGTACAGGTCGAAGAAATATGAAAGAAGAACACATCATTAGCGCCCAGTAATCGATTGCTCCTTAAATATGAATGAGAAGTATATAATTTTTTTTCGAATGAGTATTACTCTATATAGACATGCATGGTGTATCTTATATATTACCTAAGTTCTATGCGGAAGTAAAAACACATACGGCTATTAAGTGTGAAATAAGTGTTCTCTACCTCTTACTCGTACCTGTATATAGGTCAAATGTGTTTTTCACAACACGTCGCGCTATCATGATTATTCAAGCTCGAAGGACGTTTGCAAGAAGTGCGACTGTAATCGAACGTGATCGTCTATTAGGGACTCAACAAGAAAGAAACTGAAGTTGGAGAATAAACATAATATGGTTCAGCTCTGTGGATTTTCATGGAGTCAACTTGAAGCGATCTTCGCCATTCACGTGTTTCTCGAACACACGTTCATAAAAGACGACTAGACCGAAAATTCTAAATTATTGAAACTTTATACTGTCTGCCACTGAGCTTATGCAAGTCACGAGTTGTAAATAAGCGACTGAAATCGGTGCTAACGAAGTAGGCGCGAACAAGCAGATATCCAAGAACGCTAAAAATGGTTTTTCTGTGTTGTCTTTGGAAGGGAGAACTCGGCAGAACCTATGCGCTCCTGATTTGGCAGAATGGGAAAGAAAGAGCCGCGTCCTTGAAGTGCTTTATATCAGGTGGCCTAGAAAACCACATGACCGGAACTTGTCAAGCCGGACCGAACAGGCAATAGGAAGACTGGGCCAAGGTTCACAGAGCCGCTGTCTCCTCCACTGTAGACCTTTATTACCTTCATATGGCGGAGCCGTGCTCGTATCAGGTATCATATATGCACCGCAAGCCTTATATGAAGATCAGAAGTCAGCCACGAAAAAGAGGCGGTATTATTGAGAACGCCGTCATGAGCTCGCAGGCATCTCCTTTGTTGAACGATGTCTTGGTATTAAAGTCTTCATTATAAGTACTTGTTAAGTCATGATTAATATTAACGGGGCAGCTATAACTATAACACCCCATGATTACAGGTGCAGTGCGACGGAGGAACATTGAACAGGTTTCTCAGATATGCCTTCAGGAGTATTAAAATATGCAGGTATGCACATGTAAATGGATAGGATTATATATATGTAAGCACGTGTGGAAGTAATTGCAAGTTACTATAGCTAATAGTGTACCCCACCTTGGGTTAGTGATCCGGGGACTTTTGCTTTACAAACAGCGCTATGAGCACATGAGACGCGCCTCATAGCGAACTCCGGACTCCTCCATGGATTTATATCGTATATTAACAACACTGATGCATATAGCTAAAAGGAACTGAAGTTGTCTTAGATTCTTTTTATCGGAGCTACACCAACGATCACGCACTAAAGGTAAGACATGCAATAATTATAGTGTCGCCGGACAACTATATTATACGAACACCTCAAGATGAAGAAACGACTGCCTTTTGACGTTGTATCTTCTTTTTATTTTGAGTTAATTTTGTGGCCTAAGACAGATGCCTTGATATGCATCATAAAAATTTGGCTTATCATGCCTAATTCGAATTTCATATTACTCGTGAAAACAAAAACGAAATGGGGGGGGGGGGGGGGGTGCTTTACCGCGCCTACCGTTCTGGTTGATCGGTGTTCGAGTGGAAGTCACTAGACGTGATGCTTCTCACCGCTGAACAAATCAAAACCACAGTTTCTCCTTTTCCGCCTGTCAACGCATTCTGGTGAAATTAGCGTCATGCATGCAGAAAAGGTATGTAAGTTGGCCGTATAGCCATTGCTTGCTATTCCGTTGTGATTTATCGTTTCGCATCAATATGCACATGTTTGTTTGTGCATAATTTAAGATACTGATCAAAGCAATGCCTTCCTCATACTCCCGACACGAAGCACTTCGTCGGCAGCTACACAGATTTCTCACATCCTCGCAGCAAGAAAAGTTAGTGCTTATACCGAATGCGAAGCCATTGTGCCGCACCACGATAGAGCTCATGTGGGTGCTAATGAGTAAATACTACATAGACTTAAATTTCTCCATATTTGGAGAACGCACACATTGAGAGTTTAAGAGACACCGAGACGAATTACGACTACAAGTTGTGATTGTAGAACAAGCTGCATGTACGGGACATAATCAGAACTGTATAGGTCAGGCTTCAAAGCCTATATACATTCATCGCTGAACATAAGGATGGAAAGAAGCATTCTGGTGACTTGAGCTTCTAACCGCGACGACTTATGAAAGTCGAAGATGTGTAATAATTTTGCTGTCTCTGCCAATATGCGCTAGCGCCAGACTGCGCACCGCGCGTGAGTTTTAATCCTCTGCAGTTCACATGAGAAGCGATGTTTGCTCGAGTATGCTGAACAGACCAGCGGCCATGCTGCATGACCGAGCCAAAGCAAGCGTAAGACTTCGTCCCACTTTACAGGAGGTATTCCTAGGCCTGGATTGGGAACAGCTGAGGATAAGTGTTAATGAAGAATACTTTACTAATCGGAGATTAGCTGATGACATTGCCTTCCTAAGTCACCCAAAGGGACGAACTGCAAAGCATGATTAATGAGTTAGACAGGCAGAGCAGAATGGTGGGTCTAAAAATTAATACGCAGAAACCGAAGTAATGTTCAACAATCTCACAAGGAAACAGCAGTTAACGATTGGTAGCAAGGTGCTGGAAGTGGTAAGGGAATACGTCTACTTAGGGCAGGCAGTGGCCGCTGAATCAGATCACGAGAGGGAAATAACTAGAAGAATAAGAATAGGGTGGAGCGCATATTGCACGTTCTCTGAGATCATGAATGGCAGTGTACCAATATCCATCAAGAGAAAAGTATATAACGGCTGTGTCTTACCGGTAGTCACCTCTGGGGCAGAAACGTGGAGAAAATGGTTCAGCTTAAGGACAGCGTAGCGAGCTATGTAAAGAAAACTGATAGGTGTAAAGTTAAGAGACCGTAAGCAGACAGAGTGAGTCAGGGAACAAACAAACCTCTTAGTCGAAATCATGAGGAAGAAAGGGGCTTGGGCAGGGCATGTAATGCGAAGGCAATATAACCGATGGTCCCTAAGGGTAACGTGGTGGATTCCAAGAGAAGAGCGTAACAGGGGGCGGCAGAAATGTGGGTGGGCGAATGAGATTAAGTTTGCGGGGATACGGTGACCGCAGCTGGCGTGGGACAGGGTTAATTGAAGAGACATGGGAGAGGGCTTTTCCCTGCAGTGGGCGTAGTCAGGCCGATGATGATGTTACTGGAAGCTTGTACGTCGGGATATTTATAGGTATAATAAAGTGACAGATGTCGTCAGAATTATATATCGCCACAGCGCGGCAAGAGGAAACGGCGCTTGTGAAGGCCGTCTTTCTGATGGTACATACAAAGGCCCTGGACGAACACACATATATGAAGGTGTATATACCTATATATACGAGGTGTTGCAGAGAAGCCGGCCACTAATTTTTTTAAAATAGGGTTTATGAGTTATGAAGACAGCTTCTAAGGCAGAATTACTGCATTTTCGGAGAACATCAAATAACAGGCGAAATAAGTGAATAGTTAGCCGGTCGTTAGTAATGCCCGTATATATATTTTTTTTTAATTTCGAAAACGCGATTACCCTCAGCGCGTTCGCTCGACAAAATTTGGCAATTTAGACTATTTACGTGCACTGGAGTGGTTGCTTTGCCATGCAGCATGCTTTTCAAAAGCGCGGGTATTTTGGCACGAAGTAGTCGAAATTTGTTAATTGAGTTCGAATGAAGAAGGCTTCGCTACGGGCCTGTACAACCGCCTCCTCCTTCACATGTGTAACGCTCTCGGCAGAGAAGATATCAAGCCGCTCAGAGTAATAGACACAAGTCGTGGTAACAACTGCAGCGCACAGGGTAGGCTGGAAATTCAGAAGACAGGCGCTTGCAAGGGCGCGCGTAAACTGAAATGCATACCAATAGCCACTGGAAGAGCGTCTTAGATCTACTGCGTGATATAGCCCACCCACAACGAAATCAAGTGCCCAAAAAAATCCTTCAATTTTCGCCTTCTCCGCTGCTGTCTCTTTTCCTGAACCTCAGCGGCTGACCTGCACAAGCAAACAGCGAAAAAACTGGAAAGTGTCGGCGGGGGGTTTTGGCGAATTTTGGCTGCTTATCATTATGGAGCGACACACCCTCACCTTGCACGCATACCGAAGCATTTAGTTGGTCTTTCTTTCCTGATCCAATAGAGCTAGGGAAATGAAATGCCTGTTCATGTCTGTACCCACTTATAGTCCGACAGCATTTGAAACAAGTCTTGATCAATATTTTGTATACAGCTAACTTGTTGTTCCCCATATTATTTTGCATGTGCATTTTTGTTTTGCGTGCCGCAAGCATCAGCGTGACAGTATTCGAAGGCTGCTTGGCAAGTGGAATAACTTCATAATGCTGGTTCAACAGCCCAACCACACACAGACCAAGAAAGAGACAAGACACACAAACCAGCGCTGGTGGTCTCTTTCTTGGTCTGTGTGTGTTTGCGCTGTTCAACCACCATTATGAATCTACACCAACTAGCCCAATCTGCAGTTCTTCTACGGAATAACTTCACTTATTCGTAGTAATAATGTGTCACGTTCCAACTTTCAGCATTGGATCTAGGTTTTCTTCAAAACGCTTGTATTTCCTGCCACTAACGGTCCTTACATCAGGGTAAATATAGTACGGTTAAATAAATAAATATGCTTCAAAATTCAGGCGCTCAGGGGAAGAAGTGCGCAGCATTTTTCATTGCCGACCGTTCGATCGGCAAGCATCAAAGAAGTTATCGAACTCAGTTTCGGCACACGGGCGATCCGCACCCAAACAGAAGACCGCGCAACTCCCCGCCACCGCCAGCCTCAAAGCTACGCCGCCTGCCGCGCGGGACGTGTTCGCGCCCCGCGCGACTCGGAAGTACAGTCTCCAGTTCCTCGGCGACGCCTCGCAGAAGGAGGCGAGGAGCCGCGACCCACATCGCGCCCCGCACCGGGGCAGCGGAGCGGCGGGTGCGGTTTCCCCGGGTTTCCCTTTCGGCGCCGCCGCCGTCGGTGACGCAGGCAAGAAGAAGAAGCAGGGGTCGCAAGCGAGGTGCGGGTCGTCGTCTCCCCTCCCCTCTTCCATACCCCGCTGACCTCGGCGGCGACAAAGACCCGGAAAGGGAGTCTGGCGGAAATGGAAAGTATACAGAGCCTACTATACCAGCCGCCGCTGCTATAGCTGCTGCTTCCGTCCGTCTGCACGTAGGCCTCGCCGAAGCGCAGCTCAAGTGGTCGCCGTTCTTCCGCCACGCGACCCGCCGTCTCTCGCGTGTCCTGAACGTGCGCTGTTTCATGCGAGAAAAGGACTCTGTGGGGTTAGATAATCCGACGTGAACATCCGCGTTTTTCATCGTTTCTATTTCACATTTCCCTATACTATAGTGACATGTGGGCAGCACAAAGGGTGAATTGCGTCGCCTTGTGGCTGATGGTTAGATTCACTTGATTGCAGCGTTGCTGACGTCACTGAGCGCAGAAGCTCTCCGAAGCAGAAACCGACAGGGTTAATCATTCAAAATAAAGATAAAGTGTGCGAATTGTATTTTTGTCACTCTTATACAGTGAAGAAGCAAGTTTTACAAGCTACTGCCATATGGGGACTGTCGGTGTACGCTGTGAACTTAGCTGCAAAGTTTCATCTTCGGAAGAATTTTTGCCGCTTATTACCCGCTTCACGCCCATGTATGATGAAGACCTCACAGTCTGACAGGTTGCTTTCATCACAGAGAAATTAAGGGCTTCTGCCGGCTGAGCAACTAAATGCTGGTGACGTAATGATAAAACCCTCTGATGGTGCGCCTGTTTTGGCCCTGGTGGCACGGGTACGACGCTCAGATAGCCTTACAGCAATATTTTAACATACGCAGATGCAAGCGCGCTTTTAGCCAACAGTTTAGCGGGAGAAACTAGAGTCGTCAGTATAGTCAGGCGACGGTCGCAGTGTGAAAAATGGAAGTGAAAGAATGTGAAATACTGTGACGTAGAATTTCTCCTGGATGACAGCGACGAAAAATTTGAGCTCCTGGACTTGTCTAAAACGTGCAAGAAACGAAGCAAAAAGCCATCGCGTAGCGTCGACACGATTCTCATTAAGCAAGCACGAGACCATGAAATTTATCCTTTACTGTAACCGACTACTCCTGTTTAATAGCGTAACTCATTAAAAAAAAGATACTGCCTACATAGCATGGATCTTCTGTCAAGCTTAACGAGGTTTATATAGGCGCTACGATGCTATAGATTACGCTATCTACGTTATCGTGTGAAACTGTCTAACAGTGCAGCCGCGCTTCTGCAGCGTATTGATGGTAACAAGACGAAATGCCCTTGTGCTCATGGCGGAACCACTGCCGTGATCAGTGGCTTGTTTATTCACTGAAGTTGTGCGTAAACGATTTCTTTAATTCAGTCGGGCGCGTTTGAGTGCGCTAACATCGTGATTTCAGAGGCGCGTAGGCACTTAGCTATCTTTAAATCTCGTGGGTTTTATTTCGTCTAAAAAAAAATAAACAGACCACTGGGAAATTGCTTCGAAGAAAACGGCACAAAATTTTCAATGCACTCAACTTTTACACTGAAAGTTTTTCGCTAAAGCTAACAATGAAAAGTTGGGTCATTTATTTTTGCTGATTAGCACATTATGAACGGTGAAAATATTTTTTTCGCTTACGCTTGGGCCCGCTTTCGCATTCGCTGGTATTCTCGGCGGTGGCCTTGGCATAGCGTGCATGACGGAAGTTTCCGGTCATAGAGAAGCATGCAGCAAGCCTGCCAAGATAATCCGCCATTGTTCTGCTGTTCGCTCAGAGCCGCAGCTGTGTACTATACACTCGGTGACGAGAACGACAGTCATGCACTTCGGCGAAGTCTTTATGGAAGGCATGCACTACGCCAGCAATCAAGTGGGGGGTCGTTTCGCAGCGCTGCCAAATTACACTCTGAGTGTTCCTTCATACTTAAACGACCGAAAGGGCGGTGAGTTATTTTTTGTTTGTTTTAAGCAGTCGCATTGCCAACTGGCTTTGAGCTCACTGTTCTGCTTTTCTCTACTTAAAGCGACACGTACGCCCCGAAGAGCTTAGTAAAACCCACTATAAACACGACACTTAGCTAGTTCAAACGTACTATAGACGCTAATTTTGTAGGCCGCGAAAAAGAAAACATTTTGCCCAACTATTCAGCACTTCCCGAAAAATGTGTTCCCTGCGGTCTAGAATCTTGGGTAACCATTGGCTATTACAGACGGAACACCACCAACCACTGAGCAATGCCGCAAGATCCAAAGCTATACCTCTCTGTGCTTTGTGTCTCACTGCCCGTTCGCAACGCCAGAGAGCGCGGCGGACGGAGGCGACGCTTTCCTCCGGGACACATCCTCTAAAGCCGTCGTTTCCTAGCGGAAGTGGGGCCCAGCGGGCGGCGCTTCCCTCTCCTGGGGGAGTCATACGACGAGAAGATTGGTCGGTCACAAAGGCCCGTCCAGCACGGGACAGCCCCGAAAAGACCGGGCAACAACACCACGCGTCCTACCTCCAGCCCCGACACCCCCTCTCTGCCGCTCCGGTCGGACGCTTCCGCCAGCCGAGAGACCCCGCTGTCCGAAGAAAAACCATTTGCCCGCTGTCTGCCCGCACACTCTCAATGCGCGGGCAGAGTGTGCAGCCGGCTCTTTTTCCGCCAGTCTCGACTCCACTCCCCCCCCCCCCCCCCCCCTCTTCGCCCCCGCCCAGACATACACGCTCGTATGCCACGGGGCTTCACGGCTGCATGGCCCTGTCCATTAGGAAGCGGCCGGATGGACTGCACTGCGTCTTACTCCCCGCCTTGCGCCGTCAGTGGTGGACATAGCCCGCCGCTGCTGCCCCTGCTCCAAAACGAGTGGGCAGGCCAGTACGCCCACAGAGTTGACCACTGTTGTGGAGCCCACGTGGCCAATGTGACGGACAATGGACACATCAGTTGGGAAGTGAATGCACGCGTGGCGAGCTGGGCAGCAAAGCCGTGTAGGAGGACTCTGGAGAGTAATCGTGGTATGAACCTTTGTGCCGTCGGACGTCGTACTACCAAAGTGAGGTAAAGCGATGAGGGCCTGGCAGGCAGAACGGCCCGCTGCTGTGGATATGATCGGTTATTATTACAACTGAAAGCCGCTTCCGTTACTTTTTCCGCTCACGTATACAGCTACGACACATATGCAGCTAATGCGTGAATGCAGAACTACAAGATTACTATAAGTTTGCTTCAGGGGCAAGTACAAAGGGTACTCAAAGTATGGAACCTGTAGACCACAGGTGTGCGTCGCGAAGTTCGTTCGGTGCTGCTTCGACAAGAGTGTATCTTCGATTTCAGCTCTCTTTCCACAATGATTGCCGAGTTTTAATTGGCATTGCTGACCCTTTTTTGGGGCTCCTTACACAACGCAAATACATATGTGAGCATAATTTAGAACAGCTGTCCTCTGGATGTATTTCATGATGCCATTTCAGTTCACTTCCTTGTTGCGTCATATTGGTTTTCAGTGCAGTGCAACGCTTCCAATAGAGTGTAGCAACGACAGAGGCCCAGCGAGAACATCGCCACATGTGTACTTTTCTACTTCCATTATGATCACCCGGCAGTGACGGGAATGTTAAAAAGCGCTTATAGCAAGAACAGGGCCCGCCTCAGATTCAGGCTGTGTCATAGTTGCAGCTAAACACCCACTGCGCGAAACTTGGGCGCCGCAGATAAAACTCAGTTTGAGGGAAACTTTTCCACGCGGGAGCGGCAGCTCCTCTGTGAATGCGGGCTCCGCAAAAGACCTGGAGCGTTTTCGGCTTCCTCGCAGGGAAAAGCCCACGGGGCTTGAAAGGAAGAAAAGGAACGAGCAAAACGGGAGCGGCCAAGCTGTTCACAACGTGCATGCACATAATGGTGTGTGTACAGTGGCGAAACAAGATACCGCGCGGCACTGCGTCAAAGGCGTGCGAGGCGGCAGTTGAACGTTCGGGTTCCCTTTTAGGGAGAAGAAACCCCTTTTGATGGAAGAGGAAGGCGTCTCTTGCACAGTATCGGGAACTTGCGTGAAAAACGCCCGATCATTCGTCGCGTCGCTAAACCGCTTTGGGGCATGATGGTGTCGTTTGTGCCGGTAGTTCGGCGGCGTTCGTCCATTGCTTCGTGTACTTCGTCGAGCGACTCACAGAAAGAAAAAAAAAAGAAAGGAAAAGTTTAACGCCCTTTGGCTTTAATGCACTAGGCTTATTCAGTCACACCTTTAAATCTTTTAAGATGTACTGTTTGGTTATTTATTACTTGGTATTTTAAGTCGTCCAGTTGTATGCTGAGGGGTGACAGTAAGCATTTCTATATGAATAGCACAATTGCTATTCATGTTTTTTTTTCTTTCGGCTAACGATGCTCGCTGATGTTCGAAGGCCTTAAACACTCAAGATACCTCAACTGTTATTTTTGCTTTTTTTTTTAGCTCACTTTGCTTTCAGAACGATTCCACCATCATCGCTTACGGACCATCAGAGAAGAGCCCAAACTGTACAAAAATATCTGAGCACACTGCTGCGACCTACACGACGACTAGCATGCCGTCACACACGCCAGTCTACAAATACAAGGCGAATTTGGTCTTGGCCTCTTGACGTCCTACGAGTGTAGACATTTTGGGCTTTTCTTTTTGCCATATAACCCTAACGAACAAAAGAACAGCGAAAGTTTTATAGCGGCAAGAAATGTTCAGAAATACCAACAAGAAGATCTTTTGCCCTCTACTTTGGCCCGTGGACATTCGTGCTATAGTCAGAGGAGCTATTGAAGGGACGCTGAGGAAAACTCCGTCATGCTATTTCCCTCTGCAAAAATTGGTTCTCTGGCTTTTTACGGATAGGTTAACGTTTGCCCAGCAGCAATGAGAAATTTAAATTAAAAATTATTTACCGCCCCGCCGCGGTGGCTGAGTGGTTATGGTGCTCGGCTGCTGGCCCGAAAGACGCGGGTTCGATCCCGGCCGCGGCGGCTGAATTTCTTTGGAGGAGAAATTCTAGAGGCCCGTGTACTGTGCGATGTCAGTGCACGTTAAAGGGCCACTGACCAGGGTCCGGAAATTTTTGAAAAACAAGCCCACTGCATAGATGAGGCATCGAAGATAACCTCTGCAAAATACTAGAGCCATGCGCGCCCCGAAAAGCTGCGAAAATTCAAATCAAAGCCCGTTCGTTCTTTCCTTCCTTCAAAAACGGGCCCGGCCCACTACTCTGCACCCCGCTGACGTCAAGGGGGGCTACTTTCGCTAAAGGCACTCCATTGGTGCATCGTTCTGACTGACGGGAGAAGGTTGGGCGTAGCCTTGGCGTCGCGTCGTCTGCACAACGCTTTCCGCAGCGCCTTCTGTTCTGGCTCATGCCTACAAACCCGCATGAAGGAACAAAAAAAAAAAAAAACTGCGGAGGGAGCGTGCGGCGACAGCCTTGAACCCTAGCCATAAAAAGTAAAAAAACAGTAAAACTGAGGGAGTTGGCTCGCCCCCCCCCCCCCCCCCCCCCCCCCCCCCCCCGCCGTGATCCCGTCACGAGACGCTCTGCGTGCGCGCTCCCTTCTCAGTTTCTTTTCTTCTACGCGAGCCCCCCAAAACAAGGTTTTAATTAGTAGTGCAGCCGAGCCTTTCCCTCGCTCGCCCACTTTACCGCTCCGCACACATACCGCTTATCTTTCGTGCATCTTGCGTACGCCTTGACTCCAATGAATGACATATGCTTTGGAGCGGAGAAAAGACACAAACACACAGAACACAAACACGCATGGAGAAAAGCAAACGGGCGGTTGCCGGGTCCGCGCTTCGCCGTGTGTTTCGAACACAACCGACTTCCGCCCCTCCGCTCGTGAAACGGTGGGGAGGCCTAAAAGGAAATGAAAAGGTGGCTCGTTAACTGGGAATGACAAACAGATGTATCAAAGGATGCGCTCGCTAACAAGTCTAGGTGGTCGAGCCGATCGCGCCTCTCGATCGTTCAGTGTGCGGAGAAAATGCAAAAACCAAGAAAAGAATTCTATTGAAGGCGGGGCCATGACGTCGCCCTGTGACGCACTCCACAGACACCACGCCTCCGGCTTACACCGGAGAAGGAAGGGGTGATTTTGCCTTGCCGAGCCTACTCGACGAGGAGCGGGAGAGAAAAATTTCGAGGAGGGAATGGAAGGAGAGGAGGCTCGCTCAAAGTGAGGTAGAGAGTGTCTGCTGGCCGCGGGTGGGCAGGGAGCCTTTAAAGAACCCCAGGTGGTCGAAATTTCCGGAGCCCTCCAGTACGGCGTCTCTCATAGCCTTAGTCGCTTTGGGACGTTAAACCCCATAAACAAACAAACAAAACTTATTTACCGCCTTTCGATTAAAACTCGTGAGGTCCCCGTCAAGAAGGACAGGTTTCCGTCATTTTGAAGCGAATATGGTACAGTATAGCCTCCGGGATTCGCTAAAAAAATTTGGTGTCGAACGCACTCAGCTTACTTGCGAAATCGCCCGTTGATGGCGACCCGTGTATTTTGTGCTTCGGTCTCTTGTTTTATAATTTACAAACGCTCAGTTCCCGGTGAGAGTGGTTGTTTTGTTGCTATAGAATAACACATTCTATCGAAACAGTCCGGGTTCAATTTGTCCCGTGTCGTTTTAATCCCTTTAACGTCTAATCATTGTTTGTACTAGATATTAACACACGCAAAGAACCAGCATTTTACACGTTACAGAAAATAAGTAACTGATGAAAATTACAATTACAGCATCTTAAATGTAACTGATTACAGTGGTGAATTAGAGCTCCTGAAAGTAACTGAACAATTACAGAAATGTAATCGAGTATTATTGCGTTATTTTCTTGTCAACTTTTATTGCCATAACGAAAATTTACTCGGCCTACAAAGAACTTTTTCTGCTTCCTTGATATATTGTTACACGTTAATTTTTCAAAAGGAGTTGTTTTCAGAAGTTGTCGCTAATTTCTTGACGTTTACTCACGAAAGAGATCAGAAGCTACACTGAACACTCTCTCGATGCATGTGCGGAAGGGAAGGGCGCTATTAAAGCGTATAAGAACTTTCCACACCGAAGGGAAGGGCGGCATTATAACGTATCGGCACCTTCTACTTCGAAGGGAAGGGCGGTATTATAACGTATGAGCACCTTCGGCACTGAAGGGGAGGGCGGTATTACATAACGCATGAGCACCTTCTACACCGAAGGCAAGGGTGCTATTAAAAAGTATAAGAACTTTCCACACCGAAGGGAAGGGCGGTATTATAACGTATCGGCACCTTCCACTTGGAAGGGAAGGGAGGTATTAAAACTTATGAGCACCTTCGGCACTGAAGGGGAGGGCGGTATTACATAACGCATGAGCACCTTCTACTCCGAAGGCAAGGGCGCTATTAAAACGTATAAGAACTTTCCACACCGAAGGGAAGGGCGGGATTATAACGTATCGGCACCTTCTACTTCGAAGGGAAGGGCGGTATTAAAACTTATGAGCACCTTCGGCACTGAAGGGGAGGGCGGTATTACATAACGCATGAGCACCTTCTACTCCGAAGGCAAGGGCGCTATTAAAACGTATAAGAACTTTCCACACCGAAGGGAAGGGCGGCATTATAACGTATCGGCACCTTCTACTTCGAAGGGAAGGGCGGTATTATAACGTATGAGCACCTTCGGCACTGAAGGGGAGGGCGGTATTATATAACGCATGAGCACCTTCTACACCGAAGGCAAGGGTGCTATTAAAAAGTATAAGAACTTTCCACACCGAAGGGAAGGGCGGTATTATAACGTATCGGCACCTTCCACTTGGAAGGGAAGGGCGGTATTAAAACTTATGAGCACCTTCGGCACTGAAGGGGAGGGCGGTATTACATAACGCATGAGCACCTTCTACTCCGAAGGCAAGGGCGCTATTAAAACGTATAAGAACTTTCCACACCGAAGGGAAAGGCGGCATTATAACGTATCGGCACCTTCTACTTCGAAGGGAAGGGCGGTATTAAAACTTATGAGCACCTTCGGCACTGAAGGGGAGGGCGGTATTACATAACGCATGAGCACCTTCTACTCCGAAGGCAAGGGCGCTATTAAAACGTATAAGAACTTTCCACACCGAAGGGAAGGGCGGGATTATAACGTATCGGCACCTTCTACTTCGAAGGGAAGGGCGGTATTAAAACTTATGAGCACCTTCGGCACTGAAGGGGAGGGCGGTATTACATAACGCATGAGCACCTTCTACTCCGAAGGCAAGGGCGCTATTAAAACGTATAAGAACTTTCCACACCGAAGGGAAGGGCGGCATTATAACGTATCGGCACCTTCTACTTCGAAGGGAAGGGCGGTATTAAAACTTATGAGCACCTTCGGCACTGAAGGGGAGGGCGGTATTACATAACGCATGAGCACCTTCTACTCCGAAGGCAAGGGCGCTATTAAAACGTATAAGAACTTTCCACACCGAAGGGAAGGGCGGGATTATAACGTATCGGCACCTTCTACTTCGAAGGGAAGGGCGGTATTAAAACTTATGAGCACCTTCGGCACTGAAGGGGAGGGCGGTATTACATAACGCATGAGCACCTTCTACTCCGAAGGCAAGGGCGCTATTAAAACGTATAAGAACTTTCCACACCGAAGGGAAGGGCGGCATTATAACGTATCGGCACCTTCTACTTCGAAGGGAAGGGCGGTATTAAAACTTATGAGCACCTTCGGCACTGAAGGGGAGGGCGGTATTACATAACGCATGAGCACCTTCTACTCCGAAGGCAAGGGCGCTATTAAAACGTATAAGAACTTTCCACACCGAAGGGAAGGGCGGGATTATAACGTATCGGCACCTTCTACTTCGAAGGGAAGGGCGGTATTAAAACTTATGAGCACCTTCGGCACTGAAGGGGAGGGCGGTATTACATAACGCATGAGCACCTTCTACTCCGAAGGCAAGGGCGCTATTAAAACGTATAAGAACTTTCCACACCGAAGGGAAGGGCGGCATTATAACGTATCGGCACCTTCTACTTCGAAGGGAAGGGCGGTATTAAAACTTATGAGCACCTTCGGCACTGAAGGGGAGGGCGGTATTACATAACGCATGAGCACCTTCTACTCCGAAGGCAAGGGCGCTATTAAAACGTATAAGAACTTTCCACACCGAAGGGAAGGGCGGGATTATAACGTATCGGCACCTTCTACTTCGAAGGGAAGGGCGGTATTAAAACTTATGAGCACCTTCGGCACTGAAGGGGAGGGCGGTATTACATAACGCATGAGCACCTTCTACTCCGAAGGCAAGGGCGCTATTAAAACGTATAAGAACTTTCCACACCGAATGGAAGGGCGGCATTATAACGTATCGGCACCTTCTACTTCGAAGGGAAGGGCGGTATTAAAACTTATGAGCACCTTCGGCACTGAAGAGGAGGGCGGTATTACATAACGCATGAGCACCTTCTACTCCGAAGGCAAGGGCGCTATTAAAACGTATAAGAACTTTCCACACCGAAGGGAAGGGCGGGATTATAACGTATCGGCACCTTCTACTTCGAAGGGAAGGGCGGTATTAAAACTTATGAGCACCTTCGGCACTGAAGGGGAGGGCGGTATTACATAACGCATGAGCACCTTCTACTCCGAAGGCAAGGGCGCTATTAAAACGTATAAGAACTTTCCACACCGAAGGGAAGGGCGGCATTATAACGTATCGGCACCTTCTACTTCGAAGGGAAGGGCGGTATTAAAACTTATGAGCACCTTCGGCACTGAAGGGGAGGGCGGTATTACATAACGCATGAGCACCTTCTACTCCGAAGGCAAGGGCGCTATTAAAACGTATAAGAACTTTCCACACCGAAGGGAAGGGCGGGATTATAACGTATCGGCACCTTCTACTTCGAAGGGAAGGGCGGTATTAAAACTTATGAGCACCTTCGGCACTGAAGGGGAGGGCGGTATTACATAACGCATGAGCACCTTCTACTCCGAAGGCAAGGGCGCTATTAAAACGTATAAGAACTTTCCACACCGAAGGGAAGGGCGGGATTATAACGTATCGGCACCTTCTACTTGGTTTGATTTGGTTTGGTGTTTATTTTCTTTCACAATGAAAGGAAGGGCGAAGGGAAGGGCGGTATTATAACGTAAGAGCCCCTTCCACACAGAAGGGAAGGGCGGTATTATATAACGTATGAGCACCTTTTACTTCGAAGGGAAGGGCTGCATGATAACGTAAGAGCACCTTCACACCGAAGGGAAAGGCGGTATTGTGTAATTTATGAGCACCTTCTACTCCTAAGGGAAGGGCGGTAATATAACGTATGAGCACCTTCCACACCTAAAAGAAGGGCGGTAATATAACGTATGAGCACCTTCCACACCTAAAAGAAGGGCGATACTCTGTTCCACGTTGCGTCCCTCGCAACGAGGGACACTCTCCTCGGTGTCCCTCGTTACAATCGCGTGCGACACACTGAGTCATATCAAACTGTAAAATGCACATACTCAACGAGAAGTATACATTGGAGAAAGCTGCTGGCAGTACATGGACATGTCTTCAGTCTGCAGATCCACAACAGCGAAAGTAATTCTTTCGTAGTGCATTCTGCATCAATCCACGTTCGCCATTTACCACGCTTCAAGACGCGGTAGGAAACGAAGCTCACACAAGCCAGCTTTCCTTTGTTCGCCCAGTGATTGAAGACGACAACAAGAATGTTGCGAGGAGAACACAAAGGCGCGCGTCACAATCAATCTGACCACAGTGGTGTCTTGTTTGCGAGGGAACGACCACTAAAGCGTGCAAGCACAAACATGCATGACTGGCACATCGCATAAACAAATCTGCGGCGCTGCGAACCCGAACATCCGCGCAGCCTCAGTATGCATGCAGGCACAGCGCGGATGTTCTTGTTGCAGCCATTGATTTCGGCTTATATGCACTCATGTTTTGGGGGGATTCGCGCCTTATTACATCTCCACGAAGAAGCGAAGACGAAAAAGAAGAAAAGCACGGGACGACGGGGAAGACAATACCGGAGCCGTATTTGTATCGCGGAGGGGTCTCTTGGCAAAGGGCCCCCGTGACCGGCCAGCTAGGCTTTCTGAAGAAGGCGTCACACTAACTCACATTCGTGCCGCGGAGCGCGCACCTCTTTCTCCCGACAGCGCACCTCCCCCTCCTACCGCGCGAGCGCAGATAGAATCGGCCGACCATTCTATCAGTGCATATAGGGTGGCATTCGGGGCCGACAGTATATCTGCGGCTGACTGCATAATAGCTCGTATACAGGCGCGTCTATACTCTCCGCCGGCACGGCCACAGAAGCCCCGCTAGCGGCCTCCGGAGGCCGCCGTGCCTCGGGCCTCTACAGCTGCTGCAGAGCC
Source organism: Amblyomma mixtum (assembly GCF_055824585.1). Lineage (NCBI taxonomy): Eukaryota > Metazoa > Arthropoda > Arachnida > Ixodida > Ixodidae > Amblyomma > Amblyomma mixtum. Next base: position 155,677,778 of record NC_143017.1, on the reverse strand, counting down.
CCAGGCTACTCGCCCAACACGTGCGTGCGTCCGCTAAAGAAGGCTTCGCAGCATGCCGTTTGCTGTCGCTTACTTTTTACTTGCCTTCCTTTGCTTTCTTTCTATTTTCTTGTTTTTTTTTCTTTGGCCAAGTACACGCGCGGGAGGGCCGGCCGCGCGTCTCGCGGAGCAACGCATTGTCTCCGGCGCCGCTCGATGAGTTATGTTCGTTTGTCTGGACCGCGAGGCTCGAGCGCGCGCTCCGTGCCGAGGCGGGTGGTAAATCTCCCGCGCCGACGCGACGACCACGGGTGCGGCGGCGGCTTCTCCTCAGCTCGTGGAGCGGCGATCGAGACCGCTGTATGTATACTTGCGTGGATGCCCCGCCAAGTCGCGCGTCCCATTCCCAGGCTCTTTTTTTTTTTTGTCTTTCTGTCAGCCGCGAGTACACTGATATACGCACACTGGCCGCCAGTGCACAATGGTGCATGCGCCCTCTTGGGCCGTGCCCGATGCGTACGCCGTCCGTCTTCCGGACCAGACTTAACAGCACCTCGTCGCCGTTGCTGCGTTTTCACTTAGCCGTGATGACGGTGTCATGTGTAGTATTACTCATGAGTGGAAACCCCACCGCTAAACTGCTGCCGCTTTCTACAAGAAACTCTGCTCAGGTGAAAATGAGTCATTTAGGAGCACGTGGGACGTGTCATTCGTTTCTCAACATTACCTATAGAGGGAAAAGAAGCGCTACAGCCTATGCAAGTTTCTAAAAGAGCACCGTCATTCACCGTGGAATGCCAGACAGATGGACAGTGCGTATTAGACTCTGCTTGGCTCAGGTCGGAAAAGTGGATTTTGGCGCGGAATCACGGCTGCGGCGTGGTGACATGCATGCTCAGAATAAATTCTACTCTTTGAAATATTAAGCAAGTAGCTGTTTATCATTAACAGTGTGCAAATGATAAACACACTTTGCGGAGGCTCATTTTGACAAAAGTAGCTCTGTTACGACATCCACTTTTTCAGGGAGACGATATAGCCAAGCCAAATACGCAATGCGCTTCTTGGCATTCTTACGCATGCATGCCCCCGGTGGATGATCGACCGGAGCGCCTCCTTTTTACCTGTAGGCAAACAGAGGGAACTATACATAGACTGTGTGACTCGAAGATGTGACATCCGCGCTTAGTGACGCGGCTCAGGTGGTCCTGAGCAAATGCACTCGGGGCCGGGTTTGGGCGCACTGCAACTATCAATAATGGAAGGCTGGTTTGGCTTGACTTGGTTTGGTTTAGGAAGTGCAACGTCCCAAAGCGACTCAGGCTATGAGGGACGCCGTAGTGGAGGGCTCCGGATAATTTCGATCACCTGGGGTTCTTTAACGTGCACTGACATCACATATACGAGCTTCAAGCATTCCGCAATCGCTGAAGGCGAAAAGTGCGGATTTTATCCTTATTTTTGTTTTCACACCATCCACTGCGGATAGGTTGAGCGAGTTTCCTCTACTAGCCGAACAACCACATCTGGCACAAGAGTTGTAAACTGTGTGACTCGCTCTCCAGCTATACGTATACACGTGCAGAAAGATGTGTCGTCCCCCTACCTCTCGTTCCCTTCGCTTTGCGCTCGGAAAACATGAATCGTATCCGACATCATATATCGTTCATTAAGTTTACGGCATGCGGGTTTATGGGAATATATATATATATATATATATATATATATATATATATATATATATATATATATATATATATATATATATATATATATATATATATATATATATATATATATATATATATATATATATATTGCGCGGTCATGCAAAGCGGACAAATAAAAAGCATAGAAGCATGAGGTGACACGTATGCTCTATCATCTGCAAGAATATCAACTTGCTGGTTACCAAGGCAGTGCAGAAATAAATTTATGTCTACTAATCGGCCTACCACAAAACCTTTGCCCATGAGTGTACGTATATTAACCGGAACATGCATAAACTTTTGTTTTAACAAAAAAGAAAGTAACGAAAAGTTTGCAAACCAAGAAGGGAGGAAATGCGGCACACGAGGAGCAGGTATACGCCTTGCAGATACTTGATTACTTCCTGAAGATATACTTGGAGGTGATTTGTAGCGCTTTGAAAAGGACTCTCAACTTCGATTTGAGTGTGGCACGTTCAACTTAATCATTAAAAGAAAAAAAACAAGAATGCAGCGCAGGAGGCATGCACTGAATACTTCTTGTAAGTAAGCTGTGCATGATGAAACTGCCAGAGAGTTTCAAACCGCTAGACAACGCATGCATACAGCTTGTCAATTAACTCTGGTTCATTTCCATCGTTCTGCGTCGTCCGTCAAACAGTTGACGCACTCATTATGCGAAGGGCGCCATCAGCCAACGTGGTTATAAAACAAACGGAAGCTTCATAGAATAGAGAAAGAAGGTCAGGAAAACACGGAGAGATCATCTTGTGTGTTTAGGATCAATTGTAAAAGCTTGCAACATAGGCGTCAGCCCGACTGCGTTACAGGAGATTACAGGACTAGATCATGCCCAGGAACTTCGCTCGCGCCAGGGACCCCTTCTGTACTTGTGGGCTTTTGAGCAGCCTGCGTATATGAACTTTCCTGCTAAACTCCACCTCAGAATCACTAGGCCACAGAGACACCCTGATTGGAATAGAGGCAATCAATCAATCAATCAATCAATCAATCAATCAATCAATCAATCAATCAATCAATCAATCAATCAATCAATCAATCAATCAATCAATCAATCAATCAATCAATCAATCAATCTTTGTCAAGTTCTTCTGCTCGACCATTACCAACACTATGTTTGAATTCTCTCCAATCTCTCTCTCTCTCTCTGCTGTATCAGCAGCGGCATGTAGAGCTTCTAGAACGTGTCCAGTCAATTGCGCTACTGCTATCGAATAAACCAGTTACAGCTTAACTTATTTCGCATGAGAGAAGGGCTCCGGAAATTTCGACCAGCTGGGGTTCTTTAACGTGCACTGACATCGCGCACTAAAGAGAAGTAAATCTCAGGACAGCATACAGCGTACCTATTAGAGAAGAAGTACCCGCTCATTCCAGAAAGGATGAATTTCTCGCCTCGTGTTTATAATAGTCCAGTTTTGAGATTACGTCTCAGTGAGATTACATTTTAGTCTAACAGCTGCCTTGAATGAGTCGGCGGAAAGAACGGACACAGGCCTCGCTTCGCGATTTCAGAATGCTTCAATAGAACTGCGAGAGCGTTGTGTTGAAAGTAAACCGCGTGTGCAACACAGTCCGCCGGCCCAAAACTTACGCCATTCACAAATAAGCACAACACACTGCTGAAGCTCAATTCATATGTAGCTACAAAGATCACGCTAAGACATTGTGACAGATTTTTCAGTCCGTTAAGGAAAGCTATTGAAAAGCAACAGGAAAGAGCAGAGGAAAACCTTCACCATACCGTAAAACTCCACTCGATGACCTCTAACGGGCTGTCAGTCTTGCATCATCCCGAGCAACACCCAGTGCAAACTCTCTTCCTTACATAAGCCGTTGCTTTCAAAGCAGACGGGGCTACGCCAGACGTAAACCACTGGAAGCCGTAAACGCGGTTTAAGCTTGGCCGAAGCTTTGTTAGCAGAACTGGTGGACGTCTTCGTCGATGACTACAAACAGCGAAACATAGACGGCGGACAGTCGTAAAGGTTCGCGATGGAAGCCAAAGAAAGCTTTCAAAGCGGCAACGTCAGATACGGAAAACAGGCAGAGTTAAAAAGAGATTATCTTTTTTTCTCACCCACAACACTTCGGCACTGCTCAGTTAAAAAAACAAGCCCAAGCCTTTCAACAGAGCATGCCATCAAACCAACCTTCCCTGACAGGCCTTTGGGGGAACCGCTAATACAGCAGCTATAGTTTAGGAAAATGACACGACTTCCAGTCCACGAGGCAAAGTGCCGCCGCGGTGGCTCAGTGGTTATGGCGCTCGGCTGCTGACCCGAAAGACGCGGGTTCGATGCCGGCCGCAGCGGTCGAATTTCGATGGAGGCGAAATTCTAGAAGCCCGTGTACTGTGCGATGTCAGTGCATGTTAAGGAACTCAAGGTGGTAGAAATTTTTGCGGAAGCCTTCTCTACAGCGTCCTTCATAGCCTGAGTCGCTTTGGGACATTAAACCCACATAAAGCAATCTAGGTGAGGCCAGTCACGTGAATGTATGTCGCCACAGTACGTTATCAGCAAGTTTACTGTTCTTTCCTGTCTAAAATTAATCGAAGAAGAAGATGCCTTGAAGTCTCATTCTTGTTTCTTCGCTGAAAGATTAATCCCATCACAGACCGTATTGGATGCAGATTTCAATGTCACACTTTCAGATCTCCTACGGCACGATTCGATGCTTACATCGTCGTGACAGGGCCTCATAAGAGGGGGGCACACCCCTTTTAAAGCGCTCGTCCATTCATTTCGTTGTTTTCTTTTTAGGCATTATCAGTGGCTTAATGCACAGACGTGCTAGATCTGCACATAAAGTTGTTCAAAATTCATGTCACAGATAAAATAATGAAAATAAAGCATCTATAAAAACGTCAAACACGGAGGTCACGAAAGACAGGACCATGCGCTATAGTGTGTTTTCTTAGCGTGCGTTGCAGAGAAGCGTGACAAGAAGCGCCGTTCTTGAGCGAGCACCGGAAACGCGATTGCATTGCTGATAGCAAGCCTGTTAGTTGAGGTCGATGAGTCTTGAAAGCACCAAACGTTATCTTCTATGTTTACTTTATCTGCCTTCTTTTAGCGGTCATATTCCAGTTCACACATCATTTTACTCCTTTCGGTCTGCACTCAGTGTGGTCTAGTCGAGTGTTCTAGCGTCCCTTGGGTTGACCTGATTATATTACGTGCGGCTTCCGGCAATGACAAACCTCACCCAGGATCGGTGCGAACTAAAATGAGTTTCTTTTTTTTCTACCATCGTGCTGCATCGCGCGCCAACCCAACTGCAGTGCACGCTCAGTCCGGCACTGCAGCAATATATTTTCGGGATCGAGACGTGCAGCTTAGGGCAAACCATGCAGAGAACCATGGAGCAAGATGATGAGCCGTCGGCCTTTCCCGCTGTTCACAAGTAGCGAGAGCAGACACTTAAGGTAATCTTCGTGTCAAGCGCATGGTAGCGCTGGCGGCGCTTCTTGATAATGATGACAGTGATGATGACGGATACGAACAGAGTTACGGACAGGGAGGCAGCCTTTCACGAAATGAATGTATTCTACCCGTGACACAGATTTTGACACAAGGAAAGAGATGTGCAAACGATTACATCGAGGCCGGACTATATTAGGATTAGCGCGGCACCGAGCCAGTAAACTAGGGCGCCTTTAAGTGGCTCGCATGAGCCGTAAATTAACGTCCAAATGCAGAGCTATAGCGCACGAGTATACACTGAAAGACGAAAGTTATGACGAGTCAAACGAATGGAAGGTGTACACTGCTAGTCGCTACTGGGTTTGCGACACGTACATTGTATTACAGTTGTCCTCTTCGCGTTTAATTTGAAGCTGATGGTAGTCAGGACCAATACGTAGGAAGTGCTTTACAGCAGTACAACTTTACAAGAAAGCCAGAAAGGATGAGCACATCAGGCTTTGTGGTTCTAGTCCTATCTCTTACTACAACTTTTCTAGACAGAGCTGAGTGAACATCACGCTTGTAAAAAAATGTTGCTAATGTCTGGCCCACGCGAAACTGATCACCTGTATTGACTAGCTCCAACTGTGCATAATTTTCTGAAAACAGCTTTTTGCTTCTGATTGAAGTTAGTAATCTCCCCCACCTTGCAGGGACACGTCCTAGGTGAGGGTGCTAGGCGCGGGGAGAAAATGTATAGAGGCGTTTTATTTCCTTATAGCGTATACTCATTCAACAAAACTTCGTGGGTTCCGGCTCACCTTGAAGCGATGTCTTTAGGCAAAGCTTGTATGGCTGCGTGGAGGGCAAAATGATCACTCCAACCACCTTACACGCACAGAAACGCGAAGTCCCCGTGCGCACGCTGACGCGAGGACTCACGGAAGCTTCCTGTTCACGAATAATCCGCGGGTGACCCGCTGTCTCACCCAGCCGTGAGCGTAGGCACACTCCTGCAAAGAACAATAACAAAAAAGAGAGAGCGGTCATCGCGTGCTCTAGCGGCAATGATTTTGCGTGTATTGATATCGCTCGTTTCATAAATGCAGTTCGTTATCATGTAAGACAAACGCAGAGAAAAATCCAGTTGATAGAAGTCGGCCTGGCCAGTAGTAGTGAAGTCCGCAGCCAGTTACAACTCCACACTATGGGGAGTAAAAAGGCAGTCAGCTCTTCTCTAGCACACCTTCTTTTATAAGAGGGAGTAAAATGGAGTGCGCTATAGAGAGCATCTTACTCCCTTTTTACTTCGTTCTATTTAGAGTGTACCGAGAGCTGTAGGAAGATTAGAAGGAAGAAAAGGCGCATATATACTAAAAGCGATGCTAAGGCTTTCTCAAGTGGACTGAACAACTCAGTTGCATTAAGAAGGCCTTGCCACTCAAAAAGGTTTTCCTGCAGGGGCTTTCCTATAACATAATCGAAAAGCCAATGCGGCCGGCATTCGTTATACAAAAATTTTTGCTTGTCACACAACTTTAGACATACGTTGTAACTTGTATAAAGACGCCTTTTACGATTCATTCATCAGTCTGTGTGTCATTGGTCGAATCTTCTCTTGACGTCAGAGCTGGCAGCTGGCGCACACATGTCACTCAATTCGCTCAGCTGCTCTGCTGTCGAAGGCAGCCCCGACCAATTTTCAGCATCGTCAAAGGATAGATTAGAAAAAGAACACGAAACACGGGCCTCGGGGCCGTACTTTGCTCAACGCTTCTTTATCTTTCTGATGTTTTTGTGCCATTGCGTATATCTGCACTCTAAAAAAAAAGGTAGTTGAGGTTACTACATTTTGGGGTAGTAACGACTGTCACATATATGACTACCTAGGTAGTAACTGTACGTAGTAACTGCAAGGTAGTAACATTTACTACCTCTCAGTAACTGTACGTAGTAACTGCGAGGTAGTAACATTTACTACCTCTCGAGAGAAAACACCTTAAGAAATAATCTAATGACTTTTGACATTAGAATCTTATGCATATAAGATAGTAATAGTGCAAATTAAGAGCCAAAATAAAAAAAATTTAGAGCAAAAACAAAAAAAGAAAAAATAAAAAAAAAATTGCCTGCTTTCAGGAGGATTCGAACCGCCGACCTTTGACTTCCTATCCTCCAGTTGTTCCTAACCTGTTTCTATACTCTCTATCCTACCACGCTAACCACTACGCCACGCCACCAGACGTTGACTTGTCAACTTATGTGCCGTGATATGTGCAGCCACAGTTGTTTCTTGTTCTTTTCATTGCGTGTAAATGTAGCAGCAGCATCTACATTCTCGCACGGGACAACAATGTTGTTGAGAAGGACCTTTTAGTGGCTGATGGCCAATGACATAAGGAAATCTTCTGTGTTAACGAAAAAGAGTCTCTACTGAGTTTTTATTGTCGAAAGACATGAATACCTGACTTACTGGTGACTTTCTAATGTGTCACAAGGAGTGCATGAACATGACATCAGAAACTCAACGCCCATTTTTGTGCATCTTGTAGTAAACCAGAAGGAAAAATGAGCACAAGTCAGGCACAATAGCTTGGAGTTGGTGAAAAAGTGCAATTAAGAAATCAAACTAAAGAATGGAACACATACGCGCTGCGTATATTGTATTGAAAACAAAAAACAGCACTGGCAATTTTGTTAGATTTGCTGCCAATTAGGAAACCCTTTTCATTATATAAAAACATGGGCATTGAGTAGCAATGTCACCGGGAATGTTAGTATACCTACATGTGCCTATTCCGATCATCCATTTCCAGATCAAGGTAGTAATGGATACTACCAGGGTTATAATGAGGTAGTACAAGTGTAGTAACTGCCAAAAAACGTAGTAACAGCAGAAGTTACTACCTTGTTACTACTTAATTTTCTTTCGAGGTAGTAACAAGGTCGTAGCAACATAGTACATAGGTAGTAAGGGTTAAAAAAAGGTTGTAACAGCAGCCGTTACTACGTTTTCACTACCTTTTTTTCTAAGAGTGTGCCGCCTGCGGCGCCACAGTTACCACTCGGCGATGTCATTCGTCGCTCCGTTAACCAAAATTGGTTCAAGCAATGGTAAAGAGAAATAATAAAGAATCAGGAAAATAACTGTTACAAAGTGCACGGCGGAAGGGCCAGAGTAATATAACTGATATATTTTAATTCTATTCCTTTTAGTCTTTAATTGATCAGTGGTTCAGACGTCTCCAAGGCCCCATTACCACTGGGATCGCCAGTCCGCGCACCAGTTGACAGTAGCTGATAAGAATTGGACAAAAAGAATCGTTATGACGAATATGAAGACCTGCAAAGCATGCTCACACTGGGACGGGAAGGACCTCCCAAAGCAAAGCTTTAATTGATGGAGAAGAAACAAGGCAAACGAGTGAGACGTCACCGACAGTATGCAGGCGAAGATTTCAAGCGCGTTCTGTTTCAAAAATATCGGGCGTGCCCACGGTGGTCACCGATGTCCGAGCCATGCGCCCCGTGAGGACGAACGCCGCAGCATGCGTGATCGCGAGGTAGGCGGGACGCGTTCCGGAACCGTATCCGGCCGCGCGCGACTTTGAGCGATCACTTCCGCAAACGCGCGTTGTAACGGACGAAGAGCGCGCACGAGCGCCCGTCGAGACCCCCACCCACCCGCCGACACCTCCCCTCACGCCCGCCCCCTCCTCCTCCTCCCCTTCCTTTCGTCACCACCGGCGTCCAAATCTAATTATCGACCACGCTTCGGTGGGCACGGGAGCGACTCGACTTTCTGTTTGCTGCGTATAGTATACAAAGCTTGTTCCTTTTCTCGCCGCTTTTCGTCTTTTGAGCGCGGAAAGCACAACCGTGCTGGATGCTTTCTCTGCACACACACGACACTTCTTCGCACGGTGGGTCGGAAACTCACGCTCACGCACCTATTTAGCGGCGCTGTACGGCGCAGCCATTGTCCCCAGTGTAACGGAGGAAACAAATCTTCGCCGGATGACTTCACCCCGCGCGCGCGTCGCGCGCGTTTTGCCCGGTGGTGGTCGTCCGCGTCGCGTAATAGCCCTCGGAGGCGCCAAGACGCGAAGCGAAGCTTTATTTTCAGTCTTTACTTTCTGTTCTCTCTCCCGACGGTCATTCCTTTCTCAAAACGCATACAGGCTGAGGAAGGGCGTACAAAGAGGGAGAGAGAGGCCTATAGAGACGCGCCCCCTTTCCACCCGCGAAACCCGTCATCATCTCCCAGCGGCAGCACTCGGTTTGCTTCCCGAGGGGAACCGAGGTGTGAGCGATGAACAAGGCCGACCGAGTACAAAGCACGTCTCTCTCCGCTTCAAGTGGGAGATAAATAAGATGTCGGTACGTTTAGTGCGAGGCCAGGGCATGTCCGCGACATGTGCACCATGACACGATGGGAACTTGACATGGTGCCCGTGCAAAAGATCCTTGGAGACATGACACAACATTCTATAGTTCGATTAGCGGCGGTCATCGAGGACAACTGTCAACAAATAGCTCTGTTCAAAGCTTTCAAATAATAGCCAAAGATAGTGATGGTTTGGTTTGGTTTGGTTTATGGGGTTTAATGTCCCAAAGCGACTCAGGCTATGAGAGACGCCGTAGTGGAGGGCTCCGGAAATTTCGACTGCCTGGGGTTCTTTAACGTGCACTGACATCGCACAGTACACGGGCCTCTAGAATTTCTCCTCCAAAGAAAATCAACCACCGCGGCGGGGATCGAAGCCGCGTCTTTCGGGTCAGCAGCCGAGCACCATAACCACTGAGCCACCGCGGCGGCGTCAAAGATAGTGAGTATACCAGAGTATGAACATGCAGCACATGTGAAACTGGCGTCGGTCACACGGCAGCAAGCAATACCAAAGCAGCGGAGTTAGTTTGCCATGGCATGCCTAAATTTAACCCTGACGTGGCATGGTCGCTTATGGTCATGCCATCCGTTGCTTACGTGTTAAGAGGATTAAATTAGAGGACATTAAATATCATGGATGGGAAAAGGAGTCCTGTCAGCCCGAGTCGCGGAACAGACTTTGGGCGGCTACTCCGCACCAGCAATAAAGGTGACCACCAACAGTGCTCTATTTTAAGCTTTAAGACGATAGCAAAAGGTATACGTACTGAGTCCCCCTGTACGCATCGCAGCACCGGATGAAAGCGTTTTCTGCCAATACGAACACAGCGAGAAGTTTGCCACGGCATGCCTAAATTTAGGTATGACGTCAGTGACTCAAGGCCGTGCCATCCGTCCGATCTGAGGCCGAGGTGGCCGCTTCGACACCGCGAGAAACATGCGTAAGAGCCTTCGAGACGTGCCGCATACTTGGCTCAAGTCGCGGCGTCGACTATATGGGAGGTTATACACCATTGCATTCTGAACACCAACCAATTCTAGAGGCCCGAGTACCGCGCGATGTCAGTGAACGTTATATAAAGAACCCCAGGTGGTTGAAATTTCCGGAGCCCATCACAACGGCGTCTCTCATAGTCTGAGTCGCTTTGGGACGTTAAACCCTCATAAACCGAACCGAAACAGAACACCAACCAAAACACGGCTCATATCAGGATTTCCAATACAACAGGAAACAGTGAATGTAGTCAAAGATGAGAGCGTTTTCTGAGATATGACCTCAAGCAGTAAGGTTAAGTTTGCGATCGCGAAACACGCAGTAGGAAGTTCAAAGACAAAATAATGTGGCATGCGTGAAGAAACATAAGAAATGCGAGTAATAAATCTGGAAGAAGTGAAAAGGTGTATACACATCTGCCGGTGCATTTTTAGCGTAAATAGATAGGTATACCATACACGATATGGGCATGTTCAAATAAGAACGGTATTCAAGGTCCCATGACCATTTTTTGTTTGAATGAAATTTTTATAAGAGATGGGAAAATCTGCCGACATCAGGCAATATAGTATTTAGTTTTGCAACAAACGCCGTGGTTTTCCTGAAAAAAAAAAAATCCTTATAACACATGAGGTGGAAAACATCGCTTCTGCGATTTCGCAAAATCGTAAGTTTGTATCCCCGCAGAAAATAAAATAAAATTTTGTGGAACCTGCATATTTTTTCAGTAATTGTTTGTAAGCATTTACTGTAAGCAACGCAGTAATATTTTTGGACTCCTATGATCTCGCAGTGAAAAAAATCGCAAACATTGTCGAGAACGTAAGGCATTACAATACGGGCAGTTTTTAGGACAATAATGGGACAAGAAGCAACAGAGTGAGGCTGAAAATTTTTCTCAGTATTAACCCATCAATTCTACTGTTGTCGGACAAAATTTATACATATATATGGAAACCGACAGTCATCGAAACCTCGGAAACCATGGGGAAATGTGTCTCTCTTCTTCAATTGAATTCATGGCGTTTTCAACTTGAAGTTAATAGTGTAATTATTTTATAATTCAAAGAACATAGGTTAGGTAGTAGAAGTAAAATTTATCAATCTGAAATAAAAACAAATAATTGCATACTTAACTTCCCGTTGATCAGACCACGAATAGAGAGGAAGTAAAGACAAGAAAAAAAAACAGTCCCCTATTTTTTAATTGCTTCCTTTAAGTGCTGGATTCCTTCTTATGTATGTCATAACAAGTCCCTCGTTTCCCTACTCTTGAATGCACATTTATACATATAGGAACAACATATATCACTCAGAGACACGTTCCAAGCCGGCCATAACTTTAACTTACGTAAGCACAACGTCAGTCAGCCTACCTCGAGAAGTCGGCCTATATGTATATACTGAACGCGTATAACGATGTCTATACAACAGCGTACATAACCTGAAGAGGGGAATCTGGCATGGAAGCCGTGCATACAACACACGCGCATACGCATCGCCGCAAAAAGTCACATTATAAAAGCGCGAGTTGTTTGTGCAAAACTGCGCGCGCCGTTTGCTCTTTTTCGTTTCCGCGCACCTCGGGCGTCACCACAAATCGAGGATGCAACGTTCACCACGGATCCCGCTTACGCAACGATTTCTTCCTCGAAGGCGCGCCGTCGCATGTGGGACAGACGCGCGCCGCGGCCGAGCCAGTCGTGAGGCGCCTCGCAGCGCGAGTCATCAAGGCGCCGGCGGCTCAATTATCTCCCCGGCAGTGCGTCTCGGCGCGCGCGCGCGAGCGTTCAAGCTGCGCTGCAGAACCAAGGGCAAGACGACAATTGCCGCGTACACACACAATTCGCAACGGCCTCCTGCGCGTATAAAATTGTTGCCGTAGCACCACGCGTCTCTGTTTTTCGGTTATGCTACGTCGCGTCGTTACGGCGACCGTGAGATATGCGGGAGAAGAGGTCAGATATGGCAGTTGATTTGCAGCCCACCGTTGGATTCATATAACCAAGCTAATTGGACGCACGCACGCACGCACGCACGCACGCACGCGCACACGCACGCACGCACACACACACACACACACACACACACACACACACACACACACACACACACACACACACACACACACACACACACGCACACACGCATGCACGCACGCACGCACAAACACACAAGCACGCACACACAGGTGTGCGCACGCAGTGTATCGCACTTACCGCGTTGAGATTTTTGCAGATACTGCCGAGAAAGCAAGCAATAGAAAATTACTGAGAGAGCGCGTAACCGTCGCTCACGACAGCTGCGACACGCATAGATGTACTCCACAATGCGGTTCAGAGCGACATCTTGTTCCCCGAAGACTTTTGGCCAAGAACTGAAGCAGTCAGACAGTGAAGATAGGTTAAGAGCTTTCGTATTACGAATTCGTTGATGACAGCCTTTTTAAAGTTGAGAAAATTCCATAGAGGTCACTTCAGGTTATTTTCCCCAAGCCCAGGCAACGCCCATGAAGCCCAAGTTATGCAGCGCATTTCACAAAGTTGGAACAAAAATAACACGCAGCCTTGATGGTGGTTTGGATTCACTTGGATTCAGTGGAGTGATATCGCAGGGTCGTATATCCGAAAACAGAACTATATAAGGAATGGTGGTGACTACATCACCAGCGATCGGCATCAAATGCGATGCTACTGTGCGCTTATCGTAGCCATATTGGTTCGTATCCTCACGAAAGTAGGAAACCTGGATGACTTCTTCACCCCAGGCTTGCACGTGCTCACAAAAGGCAGAGGTGTTGGCCCATCCGAAAGGATGCCGGTGCTGATGGGTTCGTGGGTATCAGTCGGCAGCCGTGCACCAAACGTACACCCCCAATCGGCCTATACCAGTACACACGGCCCACACTTTAGCAGAGAACCAGACAACCTCCTTGAAACATAGCACCAAGAAAGCCATAGGAAAAAAGGAATGAGGGGTTCCACCATTCTTTTTTTCTGCCGTTGTCTTGGTGGCGCTGTTTCAAAGAAATGGATCGACCGAAACTCCACATATTTCAGTTTTTACGATGGTATGCTCCGCCAGGCACAAACAGAGATTGTTCTTGCATTTGTGCGCCCATGCACTACATCGATTGCCACTCCTCAGGTCAGCCCGCCTGCCTTCAGTGTAGACGCTGTCTCAAAATGGCGTGCTCTATGCATCTGTCTGGTCTTCCGACTACACCACATACTGAATAATTGGGCACCCTGGCTGTTCAAACTGACTCATATCCAGCACCTTGTGGCTCATGCCGACAACGTATGAGCCACTGCAGCGAACGCACGGCTATTCTTTCTCGAGCGATCCATCCATCGATTCGATCACTCACTCACTCACTCACCCGCTCGCTCACTCACTCACTCGCTCACTCACTCGCTCGCTCACTCACTCACTCACCCGCTCGCTCACTCACTCGCTCACTTACTCACTCACCCGCTCGCTCACTCACTCGCTCACTCACTCACCTGCTCGCTCACTCGTTCACTCGCTCACTCACTCACTCACTCACTCACTCGCTCACTCACTCACTCACTCACTCACTCACCCGCTCGCTCACTCACCCACTAACTCACCCGTTCGCTCACTCACTCGCTCACTGACTCACTCACCCACTCACTCACTCACTAACCCGCTCGCTCACTCACTCACTCGCTCGCTCGCTCACTCACTCACTCACTCACTCACTCACTCACTCACTCACTCACTCACTCACTCACCCGCTCGCTCGCTCACTCACTCACTCACTCACTCACCCGCTCGCTCACTCATTCACTCGCTCACTCACTCACTCACCCGCTCGCTCACTCGCTCGCTCACTCACTCACTCACTCACTCACTCACCCGCTTACTCACTCGCTCACTCACTAACCCGCTCACTCACTCACCCTCTCGCTCACTCACTCACTCACTCACCCGCTCGCTCACTCACTCGCTCACTCACCCGCTCGCTCACTCACTCACTCGCTCTCCCACTCACTCACTCACTCACCCGCTCGCTCACTCACTCATTCACTCGCTCACTCACTCACCCGCTCGCTCACTCGCTCACTCGCTCGCTCACTCACTCACTCACCCGCTTACTCACTCGCTCACTCACTAACCCGCTCACTCACTCACCCTCTCGCTCACTCACTCACTCACTCACTCACCCGCTCGCTCACTCACTCGCTCACTCACCCGCTCGCTCACTCACTCGCTCTCCCACTCACTCACTCACTCACCCGCTCGCTCACTCACTCACTCGCTCACTCACCCGCTCACTCACTCACTCACTCACTCACCCGCTCGCTCACTCACTCACTCACTCACTCACCCGCTCGCTCACTCACTCATTCACTCGCTCACTCACTCACTCACTCACCCGCTCGCTCACTCGCTCGCTCACTCACTCACTCACTCACTCACCCGCTTACTCACTCGCTCACTCACTAACCCGCTCACTCACTCACCCTCTCGCTCACTCACTCACTCACTCACCCGCTCGCTCACTCACTCGCTCACTCACCCGCTCGCTCACTCACTCACTCGCTCTCCCACTCACTCACTCACTCACCCGCTCGCTCACTCACTCACTCGCTCACTCACCCGCTCACTCACTCACTCACTCACTCACTCACCCGCTCGCTCACTCACTCACTCACTCACTCACTCACCCGCTCGCTCACTCACTCATTCACTCGCTCACTCACTCACTCACTCACTCGCTCACTCGCTCGCTCACTCACTCACTCACTCACCCGCTTACTCACTCGCTCACTCACTCACCCGCTCACTCACTCACCCTCTCGCTCACTCACTCACTCACCCGCTCGCTCACTCACTCGCTCACTCACCCGCTCGCTCACTCACTCACTCGCTCTCCCACTCACTCACTCACCCGCTCGCTCACTCACTCGCTCACTCACCCGCTCACTCACTCACTCACTCACTCGCTCACTCACTCACTCAATCAATCAATCAATTATACCAATCAATTCGGAGCAGAGCGCCAAAGCGCTAATCTTCAAAACGAGAGGTGGGCAATGCTTTCTGGGTCGACGGAAGGTGCGCGGTCGGTAATGAGGCTAATGGCTGCATACAGGTACAGACCTTTCCAATAAGGGCTCTGCGCGCGTCGTCACATTGCTCGCTGGGCTGTTGTGTGCACTCCGCTAAAGTGCGGTAGAAGTGGCAGCGGAAACAATTTGCAATGGCCCAGAGGGGGGACGTTTCGACATCTTTCTTACCCGATGGAAAGGCCTATACAAGACATTGATAGTGCCTTCTTACACCGTGCTGCAACGGAGAGTACGCTTGGGCAAGACACTGCATGTAATGCACTGAGAAATTCCTGTGGAACGCACCGGCTTTCAAACAAGACTTTCCTTCGCTTGTCCGCCCCCTCTACGCCACACACACATACACTTTTGTATTTCTCAGAAACTTTTGCTACCTCGAAGTGATGCGATGCATGTTTCCAGGTTACCTCGAGATAATTTGTCCACGACGCTTAACGAGTGTCCTCTATGTTAGCTGGGCGCGACACGTTGAAAGAAAGGGAGGGCACTTTTCAGCACCATGCATGCATAACAGGTACAGCTCCAACATTAAGAGGAACGCATATCTGTTTTTAACCGATGATTCTTCCTTTATCCCTTTCTCTCTTGTTATAGACTTTATCCCTTGTTATAGAAGTTTTCCTGGAGAAGTACTGTCCACCAGACATTTTCAACTTCAGTGCAGAAGTATAGAAGCGTGATGTAGAAGTATAATAAAACTCACTATACCGATTCATGTTAGAACTGCCTGTACATGTTATTTTACATATGTATAACTCGGCCGGGGCGGCGGCTACAAATCAAAGATTTGAAACTTAGGCCAGAGCTCACACTCGGCGAAGCTCTGTCAGTGTACTCGATATCCTATACAGCACTACGCTATTGTCTAGCTCTTCCGGCCAGTGCCAGCGCCAAGCTCAAAAAACAAACTGAGGTCAAATTAAGTTACGTTAACACGTTTTGGCGGGCACACACCAAAGGCTGCACTCCAGCGTTTCACACCAGGTAAAAAGGCTGCTCTCGGCAGGGTACCCCATAGAACTTATTACGTCAGTGGCTGAGTCGGCCCTAAAGAAGAGCAAGTCAGAATCAGCTACACAGGGCGGCCAGGAATAGGACAACAACCGCAGACGTGTCGCTGTGATTCCATATCTACATGGAATTTCACACTCCCTAAAAAAGTGGGGAAAAAAGCAGGTATCGATGTTGTGTTTTCTGCGCCTGATCATCTGTCTGGTTTGTGCCGATCTGTTAATGAGGTAAAAGTAAAAGTGGCTAAGTGCACAACTAAGCACCAGTCACGCTTCGTCCCTTGTGATACGGGGGTTGTTTATAACATCCCTCTGCCGTGTGGAGGGCAGTACGTTGGACAGACGGGACGATGTATTAATAAAAGGCTGAGCGAACACAGCTATAAAGTCTCAAAAGTAGTTTCCAGTCACCTCGGCATTCATTGCCGGGATTGTGAATGGGCAAAGAAGGAGAAAAAACAGTGCGTATCGCTATATCGTGAAACTACAGTCATTGCCAAAAACCGGGAAAAAACTGCAAGGGAAATTATCGAGGCCTACAACATATTCAAGCAGGGAAATGCATGTATCAGCACTCCTTCGCTAACACTACTGCAAAAAGAGCTGTCACTCCTGGGAGCTGATAATCTCTGCTGATTTCTAGTGCGCTCCTGCTGCTGTTGTCACATTTATGGTTTTTTGCACTTTGTATATCTTCCCACTCTGCCGACATTATGTATTTATACTTGTTGATCAGCAATAAACCCTCAGTTGTTAGTCAGCGCTGTGTCGTCCGTTTTCTTGTCTTTTGTACTCGTCTTCGTTCGCGCTCTTTATTCAACAAATTAAGTTAGCCTTTATCGCTAGATACCGCATTCTAATGAAAATCTCTCATATTCAATGAAAGTGGTCTCACTTTCACTGAAAATGAGAGATTTAAAAGCCAGTTAAGTAAAAAAACGAAACAAAGTTGTCGCCAACGCCTTCCTTTTGTTTATTTTACTGAGCGCATCTTTGAGGCTAGGCTACATTCAGCTGCAAACTGTGACCAAGGAGTCCGTTTCGGTGTCGATGTCACTAGTGTGAACCATGTAGCGGAAAAGTTTTTAAATTCAACTTTCTCAGCGACACATGCGTCTATTGCTGTCGGAACAACGTGACCTTAGACACAGAGACCCAGGAAATAAATTTATACCAAGGACAAAAGATGGATGGTATTGTCGTCATCATGATGTCCGCAGCGTTGCTTTAACTCTTGTCCGCTGTCTCACCTGTCTCTGTGCAAAAGGCCCTTCCAGGCTTTTTTTTTTTTTTTTGCCCTGAAACAGCAGCTGAACCGTTTTCTGAGAATTCCACGTTATTCACTGATCAAATATACGAACTCTGCTGAAAAAGCATGCCAAGATTTCTTTTTACGCCGGCATTTAAAATGATGACGCCATAGCAGATTAAAGATCAGACTTCCCCTCACAGCGCCGAAAAGGTGCGGAGAAACTCATTGGTGATGTCACAGGCAGTGAGATTTCAGATCGCTGCCTTCGCCCACACCCTGCCGTGTGTTGCGGGTACCGCGGAACAACACTCTGTGGTGGGCTTTGTCTGCAGTGGCTTTCGCTTTCTTCCTTCAAAGCGAGAGCTTCTGTGTTCGAAATGTACCGCCACCGTAGAGACGTCATCATGCGCCCTCAAACGGCGCCGCGCGCTGCGGAGAAGCATGAGAGCCATCACGGTTTTAAACTGCGATTACGTCACCGCTCTGTGGAGGAGAACAGCGCTCCTCCACAGAGCGAGTTACTCCGAAACGACCAGTCACTATCATAATCATCAGCCTGACTACGGCCACTGCAGGGAAAAGACCTCTCCCATGTATCTCCAATTAACCCTTTCCTTTGCCAGGTGCGGCCACAGTATGCCCGCAGAATTCTTAATCTCACCAGATCACCTAACTTTCTGCGGCCCTTGCTATGCTCGTCTCCTGTCGGAATCCACCCCGTTACCCTTAGGGACCAGCGGTTATCTTACCTTCGCGTTACATGCCCTGCCCAAGCCCATTTCTTCCTCTTGATTTCGAGTACGATGTCATTAACTAGCACTTGTTTCCTCTCCCACTCTGCCCGTTTCTTGTCTCTTAACGTTACACCTGTCATTTTTCTTTCTATAGCTCGCTGCGTTGTCAACTTAAGCTGAACCCTCTTTGTTAGCCTCCACGTTTCTGCCCCATAGGTGAGTACCGGCAAGATACAGCTGTTGTATACTTTTCTCTTGAGGGATATTGGTAAACTGCCATTCATGATCTGAGAGAACCTGCCATATGCGCACCACGCCATTCTTATTCTTCTAGTTATTGCCCTCTCATGATCCGCATCAGCAGCCACTACCTGCCCTAAAGACATATTCCCTTACTACTTCCAGCACATCGCTGCCAATTGTGAACTGCTGCTTCCTTGCGAGACTGTTCAACATTACTTTCGTTTTCTGCATGCTAATTTTAAACACACCGTTCTACTCTGATTGTCTAACTCATTCATCATACTTTGCAGCTCATCTCCCGAGTGACTTAGCAAAGACCAGTGGGACTTGCAAAAGCGATCTGGATCGAGCAGTGGAACACACATTCTCCGCCGCGGGGCAAAACCAGTTGCTCCGGATTAACTAGTTTTAGAGAGATTTAGCATAGCGGAGACGTATCGGTTTTACGTTTGCTTGTCGCGCATGCGCCGTGGGTCTACCCGGCCACGCCCTTGCCACTGCGCTTGCGCAGCTCCCGTACGTAAAACCGCGGTATACGGCTCCGCTCTACGGCACGCTAAATCTCTTATTTATTCTAATTAGCTCCCGCCGTTTACGACAAAGACGGAGCCGCAGAAAACTTTGTTTCTCTTTGCGGAGTTTGCTAGCTTGACAACTTGGTTCATCAAGCACAGTCATTACTCATATTATGTTTGCTGCGCTATTCACCCCAAAATTCTTTCTGATTTTGTTTTCGTTGTTGTTAGTGCATATATGTGTGTAAATGTAGTGTGTATGTGCATATGTTAGTGTGTTATATGCATATGTTAGTGTGAAGTAAGTATTTCAGTTGTTCAGCAGAGTGTCCTGTTAACCAGCCATCTTTTTCACCACATTCTTTCCTTGCTTTGTACTACATGTCTGAAGAGTTTTCGAACACTTCTCGCTAAGAAAAATTCTCGAAACAATGCCTTTTCCCATAACTGCAGTTGTATGACTGCGGGAAAGCCATCGCGTTTGTTGCAGTTGAGTTGATTCAAGTTCGTTGACATAAAAAGAGAGATACGTACAAACGCAACCAGAAAAATTATGCACCACTGCTTAATACAGAGCCAAACAATTAGGCACTAACTCGTGGTGTTGAGAGCGAAGGGAGTAAATCAATGCTTGCAAAGCTCATTTGCAGATCATTTCCACCTCTGAGGGCAGACATTTACTCCGTTTACAGCTTATTGCACTACTTGAGCAGCGAGCAGCATCGAATACAATTTACCTAACACTGCAGGCACCTATTTTAGAGCGCGTTTGCATCGCGTGACAGAACTCACTGGAAGCGAGACATCATTGCAAGGAAACATGTCATTGCGATACTTTCATGCAATCATAATAGCGTAGTAACAAAGGAAAAGCACGACAAAAATTCACAGCTATACCTTCTTTTCGTGCCAACATCAGCAGAGAGAAAATAAAGATGCAGAACTGGTTACACAAACTTCGGCTTTACCGCGCGAAGGGGATCCAAGTTTTTGACTGCAGAACGAATCACCGGCCCGTCAAAGTAACGGTTTGGTATACGACATCCTTTTCCCGAGCATTGGACCCGAGAAAAGCAGAGCACCAGGCAGGGGCAAAGCTTGCACCCATTGAACAACCGGTGGGTAAACCAGGCGTCTCTAAGGATCGGAAACCGACACCTGCCGCATGAACCGCGGATGCTCAAACCAGAGAGCTTCAGTTGTTAAAGAAACAGTATAAAGGTGTCGTCATGTAAGTCGTTGTGCAAGTACTTCAGATGCCGGTCGCAACGTAGCTAGAGAATTGCGTATTGCACAGTAGGACGAAATCCGGCTCACTGACATGACGGCATGCATACGGCAAAAGGAGGAAGTTCCCTACGACACCTACCAATACTAACAATGGTAAGACGTTTAGGGAAATCCCCTTGGGGGACTCCCCTATGTATTTGACCAACACTGTTCCCACTTCGAGTTACTGATTAATTCGCTTTAGTAGTTCGAACCCCGAACAAGGAAAAATTTTATGCGAAGCATATTACTAGAGCTACACTACAGCCCGTCGAGCGCGGCGGTGGAGCTACCATTGACCTTTAGCGTGACCACGTGACACCACGTGACAACATGACGTCACAGCAGAGGAGAGATGGGCTGCCGGCTCGCGCGGTCGGCCGCGGCGGTGGAGGCTCCACATCAGAGGCGCTGCAGCTGACCACGTGACGCTACAGCAGCGGTATAAAGCTGAGCTTGCCTCGCTCTCCGGGCACTTACGAGGCGGCCAGGTGTTGGGATGCCGCCTAGAAGCAGGGCTGATTTGAACGAGAAGCGAAAGCTTCAGCGTGCCACAGAGACCGATGAAGAGCGGGATGAACGTCAACCAAGGAAAGCCATGTATAACCAAGCCTAGCCATCAATATGCTTCGCATCTGACTAGGCTTAACCTTAGCTAAGCCTCAGCCATTTTTTCTTTAACTATGCGAAGTTTCTGTGGAAGGTGTACAACTTTCATTTGTAGTCGTATGGCTGCTCTTGGGTGGATGCCAATGAGCACTTACTCCCTCATTACTAAGAATAGCTTCACAATGAGAGCGGAGCGGTGGCATGATACTGAAATCATTCGGGACACAATAAAAACCCCGACCATCGAAGTATGACGGCGTCGCGTTATTGGCAAGCATCATGAAACACCTCGCACACTAGTTGTCTTTACCGTGCGAATGCGCACATGCGCCTGCTCATTCTGATGCAGTATGTTTGTTGCTCCTAGCTAATATTTCACTGAGTTGCTGCTTACAAGTAGCTTTAAAGAAACTAAATTCATATATAGCCCCTCTTTTCACATATTATTGCACGCTGCATTCACTGCATCCTGCGTTCAAAGGGCATAATCTGTGGTGTAAAAAGTTAACAGACGGACTGAAAGCAGATTGAAAGGTCAGCTTTCCACGACACGAGAATGTAAACGAACGACATCGCTGATAGGTTTAATCGGGGGCGCACTTGATCCAAACTTCAGCTTCGAGTAAAGCACCTATACTCAGGATATACCATGATTAATTTCTAATGTTGGCATTTTCGATCAGAAAATTACACAGAACAGCGTGTACTAGCTGTATTCTTCTCATAACCGCGTCTTTAAGCTGTTACTCGTGCATTTTCGAAGAAGACTTCACTAGCTCGCAAACACCAAGTTTCAATGAAAAATAAATCAAAAACAGCCCCGAACTTTGTGATGAAGCGGTAACAGATATGACCGTAACGCCATGCAGTCAGTCGAAAGCGATAACTCCCTACGCGAGTAATCATTTAGATGTACGTAGGAGTGCGCAATAAACCATGTGCAAACAACATCGGAACTTTTCAATGCCGGCCATCACCCCCCTCATTACCGCTAATTCATGCTTTCAAACCGGGCGGTTTTAATACAAATTAAAGGTCTCAAGAACAGAGAAAGAAACATCGGAACAGTTGACAAACAAGTGTTAAATATGTAACAAGTACTTCTACCGCCAGAGAGCTGCCGTTTGCCTGTGTTGTAAAACTGTAACTACAGAGCGCGAATATCACATTCTTCCAATGCAAATACTTCATTCCAGCTAAAAAAAGAAGTTTACATAATTCTATGCGCCGAATATAAGTAACTTTTGCTTAAATGCAGGAACGTAAGGTATAGGGGAAGCTTTATTTTAGAAAAGAAAGATCTAGCAATCAGTTTCAGCAGCTAGCGAAACATTTGCCCAACGCTGGTCTGTTGGGAATAGCAACGCCGTTCGAGTCGAGCCGCTACCAAAGCGGGCGCAGTCGATTGAAGGAGCATTGCGCCATCTCGCGAGGGGGCCGGACACTGGAGAAAGCGGTTCGCTTCTCGGATCTCCTACAGGGGGGCTTCGCTGCGCTATATTTGTGAGTTGCAGGATAAGCCTAAGAAGAACTTGAAACGTTCGGCTGGTCGCTTTCGCGAGTGAAGCTCTCTAAGTACAGAAGCTCTCTAAAGCCAGCAAATATATAGAAAATTCAAGGCATGCGCCTTGAATTTTCTATATATTTGCTGGCATTGCAGCAAATAAAATCAGATGAAGTTAGCGCAAGTCCTGTGTCAGTCTCTCTTGTGTACAACACTTGTTGTTGGGCTAGTCTTTTGCAGCGCTATTTTCCTTTTCTGTCTCAAATAATGGTGTTTAATGTGCCTTAATGAACCGAAGCAGTCATCTAGTTAGCGAATACAAGCTGATTCCAATTCGCGGGGTCACGAAAACAACGAAAACAAAACGAATGAAATGGCGCTGAGCGCGACGTAGGAGTTAATTCGGGTTCATGTGGTACACTTTAAATAGGTGAGCCCGGGCATCATACGCCATACGACTCGTTTCCCGGATTCAACAAAAACCGATGCGATACCCGACAGAATGATTCTCAGTTTTCTGCTTATTCCTTAAGCACAACCGGATGAGAGAGATGCATCTCTGTCATCCGGTTGTGCTTAAGGAATAAGCAGACAATGCCCGAGATAAGTAATATTATCCACTATGCTTGCAATTTCACCCCGCCATGGCGAAAACCGGGTTGTGCTCCTGCTATTTCCTGTATGTCTTTGTGTCACCTCCCACCCCCCTTTGCTTCTCTCTATGTAACACCTTCGCACGAAGGCTTTTAGGGATACTATGAACAAATGAATAAATGTTCGGGTAAAGAGCCATCGCGGTGGCTCAGTGGTTACAGCGCTCGGCTGCTGACCCGAAAGACGCAGGTTCGATCCCGGCCGCGGCGGATCTCGATGGAGGCGAAGTTCTAGACGCCCGTGTACTGTGCTATGTCAGTGCCCGTTAAAGAACCTCAGGCGGTGGAAATTTTCCTTATGGCTTTGGTCACTTTGGAACGTTAAACCCCCTTAAACCAAACCGGTCGAATAAAACTCAAGATTCGCCGCTTCGGATACAACTCAAGAAAGAAGCAACGAATAACCTTCAAGAAAGGCGCCCCGACCAACGGCATCGACCTATTGTGATGACGTTGCGGCTGACTGCCTTACTAAGAATGCCAGGCTTCATCCGGCTGTATTCGTGCAGCTATCAAGCAGCCTGAACTGATGACAAGAACAAGTTCAATTACCACGACCATTAATGTGTATACGTGATTGAGGCCGTCACAAAGCATAGCCTGGATGGTTATACCCTCTGAAAACAAACGTCTCCTAAGAAAAAAAAAAATAAAAAAATCCGCGATTATAGCTTCGCAACCTCACCATTATACTTGTGCACAGCCAAAGAGCAATTTTAAGAACGCAGCGCCCGCGACCTGTTTCAGCGAGTAATTGAGACACTTAGCACCCAAGCTCGCTCTATACGCTTCTCACGGAGTTCGCGTAAACAAGAGGAGCGCACCGCGACCGCCAGACGCAAAGCGGACGCCAGCTTTCTCGGAAGAGTCACACCGCGTGCGAGTCTGACCTGCAGGCGCAGCAGCTATGAAATTCAACAGTCACGTGCGCGCAGCGGCGTCCCCTCACGCGTGGAAACGAGAAAGGAGGGCAATTTATTACGGCCCGCTGTTGACAAGAGTCAACATGGACGAGCGCGCACCGAGAATCGCGCCTAACGACTCCACTGCGAAGAAACAACCACCGCGGACACTTATATACATTCCGCCTTATATATACCGTCCGCATGCACACAGTATGATCGCATGACTGTGTCGAATTATGCCCGGGAAACTGGATCGTAAACGCAGGGTCCTCTCTGCTTGAAGTGCAAACTTCCAAACACACACAAACACACACACAACAGCGGAGCATCGCATTGTACAAACTCGTCCGGGAAAGCTGCGTGGAGGCGCTGGAAGAGAGAAAGGAGGATGAAGTAGGGAGGACGATGGGAAGGGGGGGGGGGGGAGAGAGAACGGTGCCTCTTCGTTCATAATTGCGCGGAAGTGGATAATCGCGAGAGAAGCCTCTCGCTTTCGCGCGGATACCTGGCGTCGTTTAAGTTCCCTGGGCGCAAACTACGCGGGCATGCATGCATAGGAAGTCGCAGACGCGCACGCACACACACACACACACACACACACGGCTTCGCGCGGACAGATACAAATGATCCCGTGTACGCGGCGGCAGCGGTATGGCGAGCGCGTGAATGACCACGCGAATGCTCATGCGCCGAATGTGGCCGCGGCAATCGTGCGATCATGAAAAGTGGCCCGGTTATGTAGCGCGCGCGCTTCGGAGCATGTCATGAAAGGCGCGCGGGTTGAAGGCGCGACAGGAAGCTGACTGCGCCCAACCCTCTCGCAGTGCGCATCATACCGTGTGCACACGTGAAACCAACCACCACCACCACCACCCTTTTCGCAAAGCCGAGAGTCCACTCTGCCGAGGTGGAGGACAGATGGGCGCCGGTTCCAGGAGACTGAAGACTCCTTCCTGCAGGCACAAGCGTACACACACGCTATAGCGATGTTCTTAGCAGAGCCTGTGTTATATGTGCGTTTTTAGTTGCCGACTTGCTTTTATTTTTTTTTCGCGCCGTTTATTACGACGCTCGCTCGTCTCATCTCCTCTCTCGAATTAACCCATTTCTCTTTTCAGCTTAACGATCGCCACTTTCGCGCCTTTTGGCTAGGTGCGAAATTAGGACCGCCGTAGATCAGCCTATATGAAGGGTTCAGGGACCACTTGCCACCGAACCGGTCGCCACCAGCGTCCTTAAACGCAGAGAACGCTTCTTTTAATACCTCCGGCTAATTTTCCCACTTTTTAAGCAGTTTGCGGAGAAAAGCTTCCTTTGATACGAGGGGCCTGCTCGCAAAAAAGGTCAACAAGATTCTCTTAGGCGCAATGTATAAAGGCTCCGTTTCAAATGCATCTCGTTTGCATTCACGAGTTACGCACACGGATAGCTTAGTGTACGACGTCACACGATCACGCATGCGAGCTCATTATGAATGGAAGAGAAGCGACCCTGAAATTAATTTATATCTCTTCCTCTTTATTTTTTGTGCTGCGCGTCAAAGCAAGCAATATATGTACATGTTATTTGTTTACGTGTCGTAAAAAAAAATTAAAAAATAAGACGCGACGATATCAGCGCTAGTTTCTTATCTTCATTTTCTGCTCAAAGGTGCTAACACGCCAGGAGATTAAGCAAGTAAACGCACATATTACGTGCCTCTCGTGAAACACGAGTTCAATGCAATGAAGCGCGAGGGGCTAGGGGTGGAGGGGACTATATAATAAAGGAAGACACGATGACCGTCTCACTCGAGGTCGAGACCAGAACAGCGCCGTGAGGGAAGGGATAAAGGTTTTGTTTACGATTTATGGGATGGGGGTTTAACGTCCCGAAGCGACTCAGGCTATGAAAGACGCCTTAGTGGAGGGGCCCGGAAATTTCGACCACCTGGGGTTCTTTAACGAGCACTGACATCGCACAACGGGCCTCTAGCATTTCGCCGCCATCGAAATGCGACCACCGTGGCAGGGATCTAACCCGCGCCTTCCGGGTCAGCATCCGAGCACCATAACCACTGAGCCACCGTGGCGGCGAACGAAATAGTTCGATATGCCGGTGATTCGATATGTCGGTAATTCGATATATAAAACTTATACTTAGAAGAGAGCGGTGTCTTCCCCCCCCCCCCCCCCCCCCCCAATCATCACGGTGGTTCCCGCGAAGGCGTATGCAGCGCCACTCAGCCAGTTCTACTCTTTCGTGAGCTTGTAGGGTGCTGAAGAAAGGTTGCGCACCGATGCGATATTTCTAGACTATCGCAAAGTGTTTAACAATGCAAGAGTGGGGGCTAGTTGGTGCTTCATACGGATCAATTCGCGCTAAAAGGCACAGACACACGAAAACACAAACGGACGAAGCGCGTATACAATATATGTTTGAAATTGTTGTGCAGTGTTTCAAAAGCGAGTGAGAACATTTGTGTGCCGTATTATAAGCTTAAAATATACTTAAAATATTATTTGCGGCCATTCTGCACCACTTTAGCCATCAAAAGCCAAGCCAAGTACAAAGTCAACCACAAATCCGATAAATGTAAACAAACAAAATGGCTGACATGGCGGCGCGCGGATACGCGCGGAGCTTGGAAATGACTTCCAAAAGGTGAACTGCTCAGTTACGTCGAACATGGCACGCCAACCAACAAGAATCACGCATCCCAAAATGACCGACGGTCGCGGGAAAGACGCTGCCTCACGCTCGGCTGCTGCGGTATACGCTACTGAGACCGAGAGTAACAGCTATCCACGACAGCCTCTAGTGTGAACAGATTCACACAAACATTAACTTTTTTTTAGCAGGACAAAACAAATGCACCTAATAAGTTCGGCAGTGTGAACATTATTTTTTTCGCGTCGCTTGTTCCTGCTGCGTATCTGGCGTCCAGAGTACGCATTCGGTTCGAGATCGAATGCGAATGAGTTCCCCTAACTCATTCAATGGCGAATGTCATTCGAACCTAATGATATTACATATTCCCGTGTAGCAGTCGATTAATGACTATAGGTGCTTAATGTCATTCGATTCGAATGACATTAAATTTGCTAGTTTGACAGGGGTATAAGTCTCATCCGCCCACCTAACTTACTGCCGCCCCCTGCTACGCTTGCCTTCTCTTGGAATCCACTCCGCTACCCTTAAGGACCACCGGTTATCTTGCCTTCGCATTACATGCCCCTGCACAGGCCCATCTCTTCCTCTTGATTTCGACTTGGATGTCATTAACCTGCGTTTGTTCCCTCACCCACTGTGCCCGCTTCCGGTCTCGTAGCGTTTTACACTCATCATTTTTCGTTCGGCAGCGCACTGCGTTGTCCTTAACTTAAGCTGAACCGTTTTCGTTAGTCTCCACGTTTCTGCCCCGCAGGTTTCTGACCAATCTTCTATACGTCCCTGCAAGTCGTGCAATAAGGAAGTGAGGACACGCTAAATTTAAAATTTCGAGGCTGTGAGGTTATGTGGACAAGGAAAGTCGAAGTTATAGTTTTGAAAAATGCATGCATGGTTCCAGCCAACGAAAGCCATAGGCATCAGTAAACAGTGCCACCACAGCTTGCTGCAAGAAGAGCGGCCTAAGAGAAAACATGGTCGAAGGAAGCGCTGCTCTCGAACAGCGTTGCGAGGCCCTGAAGGCGCTGCTCCGCCGCACGGCCAAAGAGATATGGGGCGAAAGCATGCAGAATTGTGCGCTATTCAGAGTCGTCATGCCACAAAAGGCGCCTAGAACTTCCGCCATTCTCTTGTAAATGGAGGTAACAGCAAGATCCTGCCTCCCATTGGAAACCACATTTGCGCTTCGATATGGTAAAGGTTTTTCAAATGATCCTGTTGCTTACGGGTGTAACCAGGAACAAAATTAGGCGATGAACAAAACTTAACGAAAGCTCCAAAGTAAAACCCGAATGAAGTTCAGAAAGGGAGGGCGTCTCTCACTTTTGTGCGCGGGTGTGCGGATGAAAGGGGGCATTATAGATATCTGGGGCAAAAATGGAATGAAAAAAACGGAAACGGCGTACATATTGTGCAGTATGGAGCAAAGTGGTGCACACCACGCGCTGTTGCGTGGCTTGCTACCATTGCGACACCTTTCGGCGCTTTCGCCTGGCAGGAGATATACGGATCGAAACTAGCAAGCTGAGATGTCTGTAGATAACAATAGGTAAACCTCGCCAATATCGACAGCAGGCGCGGCCGGTATACACGGCGCACGGCTCAGTCGAAACTCGCGTGGTGTGCACCACTGACTGTCCCGACTGTTTACTTGCTTTTCCATGCGCTGCATTCAAAATGCCTCCGAACGAAGCACGCACTGCGAAGTATAGCACAGTTCGACGCGCTTCTTGGATCTTTTCGACCTATCTACAGGCTCTACAGCAGTCGCGCGGTTCCTGATTGAACTGCCCTACTGCAAGCGGAGTCTCCGTGGGATAACTGCATCTTTGGGATAGCTGCATCATAACCGTGGTGTGGGATGCAGCTACTCTTATCACTTATTAATGCGAGAGCATTATATGGATCTTTCGCGTCAGCAAAAAGTGACCGCAAATTTTGTGCGCACGATTACATTGTTTTAGGAAGATAGATGCGTGAAAGTGTGATTGTGACAGATAGTGTGGGATAAAACGCTGTCATGGTTGGTGAGGTGTAGTTTGCTGATTAATTAAACGCGAAAAATTACACTTGGGCGTCAAAATAGCCATGTTGGTCAAATGTTTAGGGGAATCCCCCAAGGTGGAGCAGATTTGTAATAAGGGAGTAATTATACTCATTGACATCCACCCGAGCGCAGCCATACGGCTACAAAGGAAAGCTATACAGCTTTCTCAGAAACTTCGTAGTTAAAGAAAAATTCGTCCTGGTCCGGGGTTCGAACCCGGGACCACCGCTTCACCGGAGCAGTGGCTCTATCAAGCTTTCCTTTGTAGCCGTATGGCTGCGCTCGGGTGGATGTCAATGAGTAATTATTCCTTTATTTCAAAATAGCTATGATCGGACGAGAACCGGCGTATTCAGCATGGTATGGCCGATGACGTCGATATAGTGCATGGACGTCGATATAGTATGTGGACGTTTTGCTTCTGCGTTGCTCCAATGCGGGTCACCGCAGTGATCTCAAAGTTTTTCTCCCTGAATTTCACCGGGCTCATTATAAGGGGCATAGCAACAAAGCAAGCTTGACGTAAGCATGCAGATGGATTTAGTGCGAACAGGTTTTTTAGTGCCTTTTCGCTTCTCCTGCAAACAAGAGGTCGATGTTTTCTACGAAGGCGTCCTGCACGTTCTGGCTTATAGCTTGACCTTCTTTCGATGAGTCTTTGACGGCTACAGCCAGTGCATGAAGGTTGCGTAAGGCTGCCAGAAGTGCGTCTTCGTATACAAAGAACGCTTCACACTTAAATGCCTGGTGCCTTCAGACCCTAAAGGTGCAATTGATTTGACCAAAAATTACAATTCTGACTCTGAAACCCAGAATACTGCGAAAAACCACCAGGACGACGTCAAGAAGGTCAGCATTGAAGATAAGCAACGACACACTGATGGGCTAAAATACGAATAAGTGAAGTTGGTCTCCCACGGAAGACAAGGACTCCGCATAATGGATTCACTTATCACAACTGACGGAATGTCCAAGCGGTCTCTTTCGGCTCGTTTCAGCACATGTAAAGGCGACAGGGAGAAAACTGAGGGAGACCTCTCCTCCTTAGACTTTGCGCATGCGATGCGACTTCCACAAATTCTAGACGGCGCTGCAATCGGACTCTGTCCCTTCCTACTTCATGAGTACAGAGTATCAGTTATTCGCGAACACTTAGCGTTGAGCAGAAGCGCTTCATGTATATGACGGTTCTGTGCGGATAAAGTCGATAACTTTGAAAGGGCTTGCCTCAAATAATGTCGACATTTTACTATACTAAAGAAATTCCCGCACGCTTTTGCTCTCAGGTTAGTGTCGAACATTTGCACGAAACGTGGATGCTAACGAAAAGGCTTCAACTTAAACCGAGGACAGCGCAGCAGGCTATGGAAAGGAAAATGATAGGTGCAACGGGAAGAGGGCACAGTCGGTCAGGGAACAAACGCTGGTTAATGCATCTTATTCGAAATCAAGAAGAAGAAATGGGTTCGGGCAGGGCATGTAATCCTTAGGCAAGATAGCCGATGAGCGTTAAGTGTAATGTATACAGGATACCAAGAGAAGGCAAGCGTAGCAGAGGGCGGAAGAAAGTTAGGTGGCCGAATGAGATTAAGAAGCTTGCAGGGATAAGGTGGTCACAGCTAACAAAGGACAGGGTTAATTGGAGATACATGGGAGAGTCCCTTGCCCTGCAGTGGGCAGCAGTAGTATTGCTGTTGATGACGAACTTCTCACAGCGGGTCACCAAAACTCAGACTGCTGTTCCTATTTATATCAGTGTAACCACCGCCAACGAAGTCACGATTTATTGTTAACTGTACACAATAATAAAAATAATCGCATTAGCCAGCCTGCCGCTGTGGATAACTAATGATAATATGCCGTTCCAACAGCTTACTTCCCAACATCATGGTTTACAAAGCTTATCTGGGTTGCGTCATGTAACCGTCATGATCACTTGTACCAGTACCGGTAACAATCAGCGAAAAGCTGACGCGGGACTCGAAGCGCCTCTCCTGGCGTCAAAACAAATAAAAAGCCCGCCGGATAAGGTTTTGGGAACGCCTTCGATTGCAGAATTTTAATGCTCAAACTGGAAGCATAGAAAAAGAGCGGTGGCGAATGCTCAAGGAAAAATGAGAGAGGAGGCGAGAATGACTGAAGAAAACTCGGTCCCATAAAGCAAGGGCACCCCATAACTGTCGCGCTCCTCTCGCTTATAGAGACAGAAATAAAGAAAAGGTGACTTCGGCAGTTCCCTTTTGTGTATTTCTTTCACAAAGCGCTCCTCTTCAGTCTTTCCTTCCAGCATTGCACAGGGCTGCAGCCCCCGACAGCTTGCATGCAGCCTCGCAGCGGGGTCGGTGATTCACGCTGAGTTATATGTCGCCGCCGACAACACGGCTTTGCAGCAGCAGCAGCAGCGGGCGGTATAGGTGAGAGCATCGGTCCCTTTCGATCGTGCCGCCGACCCAGACGACCCAGAGTGTACGCAGCCTAGCGGCGGCGGCGGCTCAGGTTTGCCGCTCTCGGCATATAAAGAAAAGGGGGGCGGCAATAGAGGCAGCAGAGCCCTCTCTCTGTAAGAAGAGCCACGGCGAGCGCGTCGCTATTACAGCGGGGCGTAAAAGAAAAGAGCGTCTCGAAGGTCAGGCGCCAAGGTCGTCCACCTTCTGCCGCCGGCGGGCTAACGAGACGGAAGCCCCGCCCTCGCGAGACGCCGAGTCTGGTTTGTCCAGACACGCGCGCCCCGCGAGGAAGTGCGCGCGAACGAGGCAGCAGCGCGGCGAATCTGCCGCTGTCCGCGCGCCCGCCACTGCACGAGCGTTGGCTGCGGCGTCAGTCACGAAGGAGCCGTGGTCCAGCGTCAGTCTCCGACCCAGCACCAGTCCCCGACAGAGGCACCAGACTCGATGGAACCGTCTCCCAGCATTAGTCCTGTCGGAATCGCTACAGAACATGGCCTCCAGGCCTGTATTCTGGAATGATTCAGCAATTGTTGAGATATTTTGCAGCAATTCTTTTCTGAGGCGTCGATCTGTGTCGCTTGTGACATGCTGGAGCCGTCGAGCGACCTTGCTAGCTATGAGCCCTGACGTCATACGCAGTAGCTACCACAGGGAAGGGATTATTCAAGGGGTGTGGGGGAAGGGTGCCGTCACCACCCTCCCAATCTAGAAATTTTCCTGACAAAAACTATAACAAACCCCATTCTCTCGACGAAAATATCCCAAGAAAGACATGGTCTAAATGGAACCACCTCCCGCACACAACCTCGATCCCCTGCCAAAAGTAAACTATAAATCCGCCCCTGATAGAAGGGGGAGAGGGGGGTACAAAAGAATAGGTCGACACGAGGACTTATATAGAGTACAGTCCCAAGGGCCACATTCTGTAACGGTTCTTTTGTCTCACAGCCAGGTTAGCCGTAATATGCAATTATTCTACGTAACATTTGTTTGTATTCTGCAAGCAGAATACGAAGTACAAATTATTGTGTAATAGAAAGTATTCGCTGGTATGGTAGCTATACTGTTTGTGTGTCAGTACTCATAGCCAGCAAGCCATTTCACTCGCTGGCTCCGGTGGCAGAGGCGGGACTGATGAATGGCCAAGAGGAAGAGGTACAGATACATTGTACAACCCCTCCCCTGTTCTAAGGCTGCCGCACTATACCCCCGCCGCCTTTAGCCGCTTTATCTGCAGAGTTGAGCGAACCTTCAGATCTCAACTGAACCCTAAAAAGCGGTTAGTGAGAGGCATTAGCATTCGTCCGCAATTACAGTATCCTCAGTGTTTAAAGCGAGCCCGTATGCTCGCCTGGGTAGCTTATATTGACCATGCTCGAGGTAAAATTAGTGCGTCAACAACACAATGTGCGCCTCAGAACCCGGTGGATAGACGACGCCTCAACAAAGACCGCACAGATATTGTCATAATATATGTTTTTTTTTTGTGTGTGCGTGTGTGCACCAAAAGGAATTACAACATTTTTCTTTTTTTTTTTTACGGGCAGGTGAGTCAGCATGAGGTTGTTTGTTGGATTCTTCGAAAGCAGACGAAGATTGCTTCAAGTAAATTATTTTTAAAATCCTGACTATGGCGTCTGTCACATAGATCGGTGAATCTTTCCAATAGCGTACATATACCTATAAAGAAAGGTTTAGGTTTATGGGGGTTTAACGTCCCAAAGCGACTCAGGCTATGAGGGACGTCGTAGTGAAGGGCTCCGGAAATTTCGACCACCTGGGGTTCTTCAACGCGCACTGACATCGCGCACTACATGGACCTGTAGCATTTCACCCCCATCGAAATTCGATCGCCGCGGCCGGGTTCGAACCTGCGCCTTTCGGGTCAGTAGCCGAGCGCCATAACCACTGAGCCACCGCGGCGGGTAAAGAAAGAAGTGCGTTCAGTTTTCACCCTGTGAGGCACACAGGAGACATGGACGCTAGAAAGGAGCGGTGCCAGAGAGAGAGTATCCATGACAGAAATCTATATTACCTAGGAAGGAGGAAATCCTGGCCGACAGTCCTGAGGGTGACGGCAGGGTGTCGCCACCCTTCATGGATAACTAGTTCGCTGAGCCAAGACAGAGGGCGTTAAGTAGGACATGCTAGGACATGCAATAAGTGGGCAGGAAATGTTAAACGAAATGTGTGATACATATGAAGTTTCCACACAAGATGGAGCGACTGCAGTGTCTATGGATACATCGAAAGGACAGAATTAGCCGGGACTGCAGGTATCCTTGCGCCACCACACTCCGCACCACCTCTGTCTCGCCTCCCCCCCTCCAATTCTTTCTTTTTTTTTAAGGCCAGCATTTCGGATAGCGGTGTTCATTGCCTCAGGGCATATTAGAGGGGGCGATGAAGCCTGTGTCTGTCCTCTTCGGTCTACGTCCTCGTCCATTGCGCTGTTTCATCAAACCTGATAAACCAACTAGCCCACACCACAACTCTTGCCAGCATATCGTTTCACATACGTGGCTATATTGGCGTGCTTCACGGATGCAGAGGGTGCGATAGGGCAAAATTTCTCACTCCTTATCTCCTTGATGAACGGAAACAGCGATGGCTGCTGCAAATTCACTGCGTCCGTCCGCGCTGTCACAAATATTTCTTGGCGGTCTTGTCAGCAGTTGAAGGTGTCAGCCTAAACAGTCGCGAGACAAAGAGGACGTTGTGCTGTAGCCGGACTGTCGACGACGACGAGGATGCTGCAGCTAGCACTTCACTCCCCCCCCTCCCTCCCCATTAAAAGAAAAAGTACCAAAGGAAACTGGAAGTGACAACTACAGAATTTCTTTGTTACTTATTTACAAGTCTTTAGAGGTGAGTGGTTGAGAGCATGAGAGGTGAGTGGCTGCATGATAGTACGTTGGATGACCGGCCCATTTCAAAATGGGCCGCACTGCAGACTGCATTGCACGCGAATAGGCTGATTGCTGCAGTTTTCACAAAAAATATGCCGTTTGAGGATGCCTCGCCGCTGGGCTATAGTTGATGCATACTTATTTAACTGGAGGAATTTCCGCGCAGGACTGAAAATCCTCAAACAGGCGATGCAACGAAGGGCAGAAAACGCAATGAAGAAACGCATTCAAGCGGAGTTCTGCGCATGAGTAACGGGCACGTGCTTGTACAGGTCGCAACCGTATCAGAGGCTCATTAATCACGCTGCATACACCCTGCCCAATCTCTCGTGGCGCCACCTCTCGTCCTCAATATCTGGAGACAGTGAGGCCCGCATGTGCCGAGACAAGGAATCTCTTCGCGCCTATTGGCTCCTGCCGTGTCCCGGCACGAGGAATGAAAATGGCTGACCACCGATAAGGGCTTGCTGCAGCTGTTCCCGTGTGAAGTACATTGGCGGAGGGCGCGACACGCCAGCCACGCCTTCTTTTCAATTTCCCTTTTTTTTCTTTTTTTTTTTACAGCGATAACTACATGTAGGCGACTTCCTCTAACGTAATGGCTTCGGCGCCATATGTCGCAACTGAAAATGGCCACGTCA
Organism: Amblyomma mixtum; assembly: GCF_055824585.1. Classification (NCBI taxonomy): domain Eukaryota; kingdom Metazoa; phylum Arthropoda; class Arachnida; order Ixodida; family Ixodidae; genus Amblyomma; species Amblyomma mixtum. The sequence goes on along the minus strand of NC_143017.1, from coordinate 155,642,789 downwards.
CCTCTTGGTCGATAGGAATGTCATTCGTTCCGGCCTTTGTGGAGTGTTCCGCTCTCATGTCGGACGTGATGCAGCCAGACACGCCCACTCGTCCCAAGCAAGGACGAAGGGCTAGGAAGTTCTGTTTCTTTTATTTTTTCGAGTCTTCAACGCACCCGAACGCCGTGGTAAGACGAGTGCCCAATTATTCCCAATTCAAATGAACTCGAATTTCAAATAAATTCAAATTCTGCCAATTAAAGAAACAGTTACAGAACGGAACTGTGTAAGCTCAGTAAACTGACGACAGAGCGCTTGGCAAGGAACAGGAAAGAGACGTGTCGTCTCTTTCCTGCCCGGTGCCCGGCAAGTTTACGATTAGCCAACTAGTCTAACTCCAGGCTTTTATATTCCTAAGATCAGTCTCTAACTACATGCATAAGCGCAGGGAAATTCAGCTTTTTCGCGTCTTCCGTGCCATGAAAACTCTTGCCAGCACCTGTATATAAATCCAACTTCTCAATCCCATCATCCCTCTTCCCCAGTACAGGGCAGCCTACCAGAACACCGTTCCGGTTAAGATCCCTGCTTTCCCTCTTCCTGTTTACCTCTCTGTCTAGGGGAGACAGAAGATGTCAATTAGCAACATACCCCTTGCAAAAGATAACGTTCATATGTGCAAGCTATTGTTAGAAAAAAGAAGTTTCATTCCAAACACTGATTCGTTCGAGCTTCAGCTCTGTGCAGGTCACAACACCCCTTCCTTCGGAGAGTTCATAACAAAGCCGTGTGCACAGGAAACTATAGCCTTCTTATCATGGTTGCTCTGATGATTCAAGACGATGAAGATGAGCGCCGATGTTTGTCGCTGACGTTATGGCTAGAATGGCCGACGGTGCGCCGTCCGCCTATAAACCACGGGTGAAAGCACCTCCGTGCACCCACTGGCATAGAAATGCATCTTCCACGAGCCCAGCGCCTACAAGTAGGACTGCACCTTCAGGCACCGACCGGTAAAAATTAAAAATGCTACTATACTCGCGGACAACTTTTTATGGCAATGCAGCAGAGGCTATAGGTAGGAAAGGGAAGGAGATGGTCCCTGTCCCCGTGACGTGGGGAGTGGGTTGTTTGTTGTTTAGGGCTAGGGTGCGGAGGGGTGAAGGGGGGAAGTTGGAGAGAGGTTGCGGTGTCGTAAGTGCTCAAGTGACCACTCCTCATAGCGCGAAGACAAAGCATCGTCTCCTTCCCTTCCATGCCTAGCCTCTGCTGCATTGTCATAAAAAGTTGTCGGCGCGTACACCTGCAGCCCCTACCGCACTTCCCAGCGCCTCCCGAATACGAGGTGGAAGCGCTAACCGCTATAAGAAAACGCTGCGATGGTATATTAAAACATTCACTATAATCAGGCAGTATGTGTATATTTCTCTGCGGTCACAAACGGCCATTCCCCTTACAAACTCGTAACGATCCTATGCCCCTTTTTTTTTTTCGCACCTCAGTACAAATGATACCAAGGTGATCATCATTGATGCTTGCCTATTTGAAGGTTTCTCTGATGGCGCATTCCAAACGGAGATACGGAACAACTCTCCGACTCGGTGCAAGAGGAATGTATCTAGGGTCTAAGGACAACAGCGTCGCGGTCCAATCGGAACTAAAGATCTGAATCCTACTCGCCCACTGAAACAAGCTCTTCGGTTTCGCGGATCAAAATAACTTGCTCCGTATATATACGTCATGAGACTATTCAGTGCTCGGCTGTAACCCGGTCGTCGCTGTGGCATATTAAATTTACTCCCTCACCTTCTCGAAACACCGATGAGGTCAGACTCCTGTAAGGCTGCTTTGGCATTGCAGAATATTAAGGAATACTGAAGCAAGGCTAACCGTAAACGAAGTACGCGTATTTCGAAAGGGGGCACTTGCTGCTTCGTTATCACTAAGGAAAGGTACAGTCTTTGTCAAAAGTAACCAGGCTGCACGTTTTTCTTCTCAGTCGTATATTAAAGCTATTATACCAGCCCTCAAGCTCTAAATCTCTGTATGGTAAGAAGAACCCCTGTACTCACCTTCAAAGAACTTTTTGATCTTTAGGGAAGCGTGAGGGCTCTGTTATACGAATGAGAAGAAAACCATGGAGCCTGGTTACTTTTCACAAAGACTGTACATCTTTGAAGAAAACACTACGCAAACAGGATGGGGACAAAAAAAAAAAAAAATGCACGGCACACTTAAGCTCCGCCTTGAGGGTATAACACGATAGCTAATGGGTTAATGCTTATAAATGCGGAAATATTTTACATTCATAGATCTCTGGGACTTCTCATATCACTCCTGACGCAGTAGTACAGTGCTTAAGCGATGTGCCACTTCCCGGCGATGGCAGGTGCTGCGCCCGGTAGGACATGTGCGATGCTCTCCCCGGAAACCTGTCGGGAAAAATCATGAACTAAACTGCCACCTGGCACGGTGGGCAGATTGCTCACAATCTGGTGAGCAGGTTGTGATGACGACTCCAAAAGGTCACGTGACCTAGCTGACCCACCTACCTTCTAGGTTGGTTCTCTGGGGATATTTCGGGGATTTTTCGCTCAAGGTCAATGACGCCGAACGACGACGCCGGATTTTCTGCGACACCAGCTACGCGAAGCTACCGCGTTAACGAGACGCCACAGCGACACCAAATTCTGCGCCTCGCTTAGATTTCATGCATACAACAGAACCCAGGGTAGAATAAATATGGTTTAGTAGAAACGTGCTTGCGGGTTAGTTGATTGTTCGACTTCGTGCAAAGTAAAGAATGTACCGAGTGTTAATTTCGCCGTCATTAAAGTTTCGTCTCTCTTATTAGTGCACTCACCACTTTCTCTTATGACCACATAGTTGTGCAAGAAAGATCTCACGTGTCATTCTCACTATTTGACAAATGTCTCACACAACAAATTCTTCACAAGAAAGCGCAGGATATTTGGCACGACGGGAGAAAGGGCGGCGGGCATGAGCACGGTAAGGAGCTTGTTTTCCACGGTTTTTACTCCGGAAGACATTTTTCGTCGACACGAGACACACACATCCGTGGGACGCACAGAGGGTTGTGGTTGTAAGTGTAACCCTTACGCCGCATGCACAGTCGAGTCAGGCTCCGAGCAGCGCCTGCGGATAATTAACCGCCGTGCAATCAAGGGTCCGCCAGCGAGAGAAGGCTTGCTGCACCGCGGACGGTGGCGATACCACGAGGCTCATCTGCATCTAAGGTGTCTTGCCGTGCAGACACACACACACACACGTATACACACAAACACGTGCTAATTAAACGGCCGGCTGTTGATGCACTCTGCACACACGCCCATGTATCTTGTGGGCCGCGCGTATATGTGTTGTCGTCCTCCAGGTGAATCAGTACGCGTATACATACGGACATAGGGACAAAAAGAGAGAGAGAGCGTGTGTGAGAAGGGTTCCGTGGCAGGGGGGCATCGGACCTGTTCTCACGAGAAGCGAGCGCCACGCCCGGCACTCGTGCAGAGTTCAAAAACCGCGGCGCGCGTACGCGATGCCCGGGAAGAACCGATCATCTTCGTTCCTCCTCTTCCTCGGCAGTCGTCGCTCAGAGTGCGAGCGAAGACCTTCCGTCTCTTCTCTCGGTGCTGCTGGGACTGTTGTTGCCGCAGGCGCTTGTTTTTGCCCCCGCGCAAATTGTGGCCCTATACGCAGTAAGGGCGAGCCTCGAAGCTGCGTTCAGCGCCAGGTGGCTGCGCGGGCGCGCCTCACCACCAGGCCGTCGGTGGGATCGGATCTTCCCAGGCTGTTTCTCTATAGAGCGGTGTGTTCTCTGCGGGATGTGGTGTAGCGTCGTTAATTCAAACTCGGTTAATTCGAACCTCCGGATGATGCGGACTGACACTTTGGTCACTCGAGCATTATACAGGTGTATCAAAAAAGGCGAACTCCGCATAATGCGAACATATTTTCGATCCTTTACGGGTTGCTAATATCGGGAGCCGACGTGTAATAATTCAGTCGTAATTATATTCCTTTTCTGGCTTCGTCATTGAATGATGCGCTGTCGCGCTATCGTTATCGCTGCATTCAACCAATCGGGGCTGCAGGTGATGACGATGGAATTGAACTGAGTCAAAAGAATCGTTATATTCGCCACCCACCGCGTTTTTTAATCAGCACCATTATCACTGCTTTTGCAGCGACAGCTGTTAAAGGACCGCTCCCTGGGTCGAGCGTCGCTGTAGTAACAGCAGTCGGCGTATCCAGTGGGTAGTAACCGCGGCAGCCACTAGAAGGCTGGTCATCGTGGAAGGAGGAGGAGTTTAGCACCGACGATTGGGGTAGACAGAAGAAGAAAAGGCAAAAAAAAAAAATGACTGCGTATTCAGTATCTCCGAAAGGCGATCATAAAATGTTAGTTCCGGGAGCTGCAATGAGGATTAAAGAACAGGAGAAAACTATTCCACAACCGTTCTGTTTCGCCGCCGAGCGTGCATGCACTGCGCAAAAGAAGGTGGCCAGAAATGCCACGACCGCAAAAGCAAAACATGTACTCTTTGGCCACCTTTTCAAACAGTGTTTGCGAAGGCAACACGTTCAATTCCAACCGGAAGTTTCGCACTTCACTTCCGTCCAGGTCCAACCTCTTTTTCTGAATGATTGTATCTATACACCAGAGACCGGACCTCCCCTGAGAAAGTTGCTGGGGGTTTGCACTATATATACTAAGCACTTGAAACGGATGCGAGGAGGTCTGGGAAATAGCGAACATCCCATTATAGATCGGTTAACCATGCGGATGGTATACCTGTTTTAAGAAACCTCAGAAAGATGCAGCGGATCTTTCCTCCAAAAGGCCGGTGTCACTCACCTCTTGAGTCTCAAAGCCAATGGAGATCCATAACGGTGGAAAAGAGAGCACTCTGAATGAGACACAAAAGATAGACACTTAGTATACGCGGCGCACCAACTATAGCCCAAACTTATCGCTTTGCTACAGCTAATGGAAAGACTGGTTTGCTGTTCAGGTGGTCGGAGTCTAAACATAACTTGTCGTCATGCATTACATGGTTAAGCCTGGCCTGCATGGAGCGTTTATTGCACGCGAAAACGCTCCGCGTGTTAAACGCACGCGGCCGTTCCGCCGAGCTTGAACTATATAATGGGAGTTAATCACGCCCACTATCATGGGTGTTTATTTAACCGGCCATCAAGGGTGTTTATCGCGCCTGTGCAGAAACGCCCACTGCCAGCCAGCCATTACGTTCGCGTGAGCGCAAAGCAGGATTTTAGATTTGATTAGTCGCATCCAGCACAACGATGTAATACTGACATTTGAGCGAGTTGGTACAGCACCTTGGAGGAAAAAAAAAAAAGAAAACAGCTCAAAAGACGACGGACATAGAAAGAACAGACGCCACAATCGCTAACTCTCACCTGATTGTTTATTCACAAAACGCGGAATAAATGCACACTCACAAAACAACAAAAGAGAAGAAATCAATGAGGTGCGTCTAGAAATGAAACTCCCTTTCATGAAGGACAACTGATGGGTCACTAACACATGTGTGCTTGTTCTTACAGATATGATAGGCCTGTGACACCTCCCTTGTTAATCGATTAGGATAGGATGCCGAAACAAAATTGTGGTTTGGTCAAGAAAAGGCTCACCCACGACATTCACTAGAATGCTTCGCCACAAGCGCTGACTCACAACTGAATTTTTTTTTTTTTGCGAAGAAACGGTCCTAATGAGCTTTCCTTTCAGGAAACAACACAACAAACACCCAAATGTAAAACAAAGAAAACCAATGCTAGTCATCATACACGACGGTGAAAAAGACACCACATCTTCCGCGCCATTTTTCACAACGAATCGTTGCCAACTCGCCCAACTCACAACCTTAATTAGCGCTTGTGATGTCTGCTCTGTCTACGTCCGTCGTCTTTTGCGCTGTTTTTTTTTTCAAGACAGTGATGTTTTTAAAAGGCTGCTCAACCCTTGTATTCTTACGAACGTGTTGAAGGACTATCAGTGCACCCTACCAGGAGGTATTATTTCTACATTACAATATCACTGCTGAAAAAAGTTGTATGATGCAATAAACTCACACAGTTTGTCATACAAATCATAAAAATTATCATGCAAATGTCATTCGTTTTCGCAAAGTAATACACTTGTCATGAAGACGTCATACAACATCATACAAAATGTGTGGCATTTGTATGACGAAGCCTGTATGAGGTTATGCATCATACAACTTATTTCAGGAGGGATGAACGTGAAAGGAGACATTATTCCAACGTTCAAAGATTTCTCTGCGACCACAGGATCCAAGCAAGCCTTGGAAAGACAATTACCAGCCCGAGGATTCTGTACCGAAGAGTTTCCGCATCAAATAGTGTGTTGTACGGCAGTTCTGCAGCACGTCTTGTACCGTCTGGCTGCACATCGCTGCAAATTTCAGTTTAGGCTGACGATATCTGCGTATAAATATCGGATCCCTATAGCATAAGCGGATAGCTGCGATCGCAAAGAAGGCTCTTCCTGCAATACAGGACATCTCGCCACGTTTGGTCTATTCCTATCAAATTCGTCAGACATGCCATGCGGGAGTTCCTCGACGTCATCCCTGACTCATGCATGATTTGCAAGAGAGCTGTTGGACATGGAGGAAGAAAACAACGTAGGAGAGGCCCTTACGTCATCTTGTTTTTGAAGCCCGAAGTGAGAGGTCTCCGTCACGCCAGCCGGCCACCAACCCGACCAATCAGGGAGCTGAGAGCGACTGGTGTCTCCGTTGCGAAGCACCGCCCCAGAATGCAAGTAGTTCGGGGCAGCAGATATAGCGCAATGCATGCAATGCGCAGCGCGAGAGAGAGTGGCATTTAAACACGAAGGTGATCTGTTGCGGCGACAGCATATATAGTGCTCTCGTGCAGTGGCTAGAGAAACTGATCCGCTCGCCCCGCCGCAGGTTCGCAACCAAGCCGCGGCCATATTTATTTGATTTATGCGGGTCTAGTGATTTCAAGCGCTCAGAAGGCAGTTTTTTCTTTTTTTTTTTTACTGGAAGCCTTAGTGTTAGCTGGTGCTAGCTATGAGAAGGGATGCCTTGCAAACGCGTCGCGTTCCGCCACAACGCCCCCCCCCCCCCCCCCCCCCCCCTCTTGACTCTAATCGTGAACAAAGGCCCTAGTGCTGGGGTCTCTGCATAATGCTCCTATTGAAATTGAAATTGAAAATTTATTTCTACACACACATTACAGTGGGAAAAGGGGACACTGGGCAAAAAGCTGCATAATGCAGCTTGAAGTAATTGCAAGTAATTGCAAAAACAATTCTTTCCTCCTAAAAGCAGCTAGGTTGCGGTCTAATATTCGGGCCATTTTCCAGCGGTAAAAAACCAAGGATGGTAAGACACGATGACACAAACGCTTCCCTTGAAGTTATAAGCGCACGCCATGGAGTGATGATGATGATTGCGTCTTTTGAAACACATTAATTAGGGTCGCAGCGCTACCTACCGGTATAAATATAGCGTTCTCAGGAGGGGCGATAGGACGTAAACAGAACGATTCGTTTCAAAGAAAAGAAGATATAGGGAGCCACACGTGAAAGAGCTGAGAACGGGGGGGGGGGGGGGGGGGGCACGTGAGCGTGAACCCTAATTTGATCGATGGCTGCAGGGGGCGCGAGCTAAGCGTGTTCGCATGCGTGAGCAAGCGACTCAGCGTTCGTTATTTGGACCCGCAGCGCGGTTTCCGTCGTCAACTTTTTATGCACCCGGCCAAGATGGATCCTGGGAGACAGAAACAGCCCCGTATAACGGCAGATGGTTTGCCCATACAGGTGCGAGCGAGTGAGCGAACGAACCAGGCAGGCCGGAAGTGACACGTTCCTCTCGCGCGGTCCCATTGTGTACACATCCTTCAGTTGCTCTTCGCCTTCCTTCCCTTTCTTTCTTCTTCTTTCACTCTCTCACCGGACGCGATGAACCTATAGCTTAAGCTGCAGGTACACGGTAACACTTCTTTTTATTATTTTGAAATCTGTAGGCACAAATAATATTCAGTATTCTATGACCAGCCGTTCGAGAACTTCGTGTTGTTGAGGTGTATATAAAGGCTTTTAAAGCTCGCAGGCTGTTTGAAAGTCTTCGGCTCTGCTTCTGTATAGCGGGCTCTACTATGACCTCCATAATCAGTGTAAGTTTCATCTACAATAATTTTTCACGCATATATAGGTTACGGGTTCTCTCAGATCATGAATGGCAGCTTGCCATTATCCCTCAACAGAAAAGTCTACAACAGCACAGCTGTACCTTACCGGTACTCACCTAAGGGGCAGAAACGTGGAGGCTAACAAAAAGGGTTCAGCTTAAGTTAACAACAACGCAGCGAGCTATGGAAAGCAAAATGATAGGTGTAACGTTAAGAGATCGGAAGCGGGCTGAGTGGGTGAGGGAACAAACGCAGGTTAATGATATCCTAGTTGAAATCGAGAGGAAGAAGTGGGCTTGGGCAGGGCATGTAATGCGAAGGCAAGATAACCGCTGGTCCTTATAGGGGTAACGGAGTGGATTCCAAGAGAATTAAGGCACGCGTAGCAGTGGGCGGCAGAAAATTAGGTGGGCGGATGAGATTAAGAAATTTGCGGGAATACGGTGGCCGCGGCTGGCGAAGGACAGGGTTAATTAGAGAAACATGGGAGAGGCCTTTGTCCTGCAGTGGGCGTAGTCAGGCTGCTGCTGCTGCTGATGATGATGATGATGATGAAAGTTTGTCATGTAGGAGTGCGCTTATGGCATGTGTACACCAGTTGCATTACATATAGACCCCATAAGTTCCTTTGCTTAGTGCCCTGTGATTTTAAGCTTGCACGTATCTGCTTGCACGTATGCACTTTAGAGACTGGTGGGCACCGGAGCGCACTCCAGGAGCACCATATGATGTAGCAGAGGGGCACCAAGTGCACTAAACGTGTATTAGGCAAAGGTACACAGATACTTAAAAGCGCACGAAACTCATTGCAGGCAGTTAAGTAAATATGCCCAGCTTGTGATTCCTCTGCGCCAGTGTGCAAACCAATGACGCGATAGCTAAGCCGACTACAAACACTGCGCGAACCAGTTACTAGCCGAACACGACGCGCAGAGTTGGCGAATAGTCCTGGGACTCTGAGCTAAGGCATTTCCAAAGGACAAATGTCTTAAAAGTCTCTCCTCAACCTGCAGAGACTCAGAACTTCACGGATGTCATAAGTTCCCTATACCACATGGCTGAGAAGCAACCTATTAGGCCGGAAGGCTTTTCCCTAAGGTTGTACATGGTACCACTATAAAAGGCGGCACCACAGAAACACGACACTACTGCTTGCTGCCAAAGTTTAACCATTGCACGTGCCTTTACCGCTTTCCTTTTCTCAGCAGTTTTGCTGTGGCTGAAAGTATATCCTCTACTTTACCGAAGTAAAGCTTGTTTCTTATAGTCTGGAACTCGTCGTGCGTGTAATAACAGTTTTGTGATGCAGACCTGTAGATTGACATACACGTTTAATCTGCAGCATCAAGATCGACATTTGAGGGAGTCGTTAGCAATTAATGATAAAGTGATACGGCGTAACAGACAATGGACACAGGAAGAAGAAAGGTCCAGGATGAGGGCCGATTCTAGTCTACTTCTGCGAAGACAGGAAAATACACGGGATGCAAATGGTGCACGGATACGCAAAGGATTACAAAACGACTAGCATGCTAAGATCAGTACTCACCAAGCGCGAGGGGTAGGGGAAAGCACTGAGTTCGGACGTCCTGATACGTGCGGTCAAGAAAAACAATATTACTGTTCAGAAGAGTTGCAGATGGCTAGCTTACGCAGGCAGGCTCGGAAATGCGGAATGTATATATTAGCTCTCGGTATTCCTAACTACAGGAGGAGACTACATTGCAATGCCGCAATTACTACACTCTAAACACAGTAACCTTTAGGTAACCTTTGTAAAGGTGCACATTTTCACATTGAAGTATACCTATAATTTAAAGGTTACACAATGTCAAGGGCGTCCGCAGAATTTTTTGCAGGGGGGGGCCCCGTTGGTGCCCCGGGGGGGGGGGGGGGGGGGGGGGGTATGTTCGTAGCAAAAAGGCGCTATTTGCGGAGTAAATTTATTTATTTATATATAAATAAAAATTAAACAAAATGCACACATGAAAGAAAAATTACAAACAGCAAATTAAAGCGCGGCTAGGAGAGGTACATTGGAGTTTATCAACGAAGAAACAACTAAAATTAATAAAAAATGCAAAAAGATGCTATATCACTTCGTGGAGAAGAGTGCTCAGTCTTCCTGCATACGGGTTCTCGACTCACCCGGATTGATGACCAGCACACAGCACAATATGTTCGCAAACACGCAACTACAGTCACTCAGTCAGTCTTCCTTGAACAGCAACTGTAGGCGCCTCGGATTTTTCTGGGCGAATTGCGTAATTACACGTGTGATAAATTCACTTCTGTGCTTCATTACACGCTCTCGGTGCACACTCATCATACACATTGATTGGAGAAACTGTTGAACGCGTACGTTGAAAACAAAAGATGACTATATATACAACGAAAACTTATTTACAAGATAAATGCACGCTCGCAGCTTCATACACCTCGCTCCATCTTGCTTGCGCATCCGCACAGTCGAGCAACCCCACACACACTGCTCGCCGCTCGTCGTTTTCTCGTCCGCTGTCTTGGTTGTTCTCAGCTTCGCTGACAACCGGCCACTAAAAACACCCAAGCACAAACACAGAGGCGCGCACACGTGCGAGGGCTTACTTGCCGCAGTATCCCCGAATGCGCACTTTGGGGGTGAAAGGAACGCCGCGCAACTTCCGAGGGGAAGGGACACTCGCCACTCCGGTCGGAAAATTTGTTTTTGTGTTTTTATGGGGTTCAGAGCCCCAAAACGACTCAGGCTATGAGGGATGGAGTAGTACAGAGTTCCGGGTAATGTCGACCACCTGGGTCTCTTTACCATGCACTGACACGCACAGTACATGGGCGCTGTTGTGATTTGAGGCCCAGCCAGAGGTGACAGGCGAGCCAGGCAGGCGCCATCGGGCTGCGTTGACCAAAGGCGCTGGTTTTCACAGAAGACGCAAAGAACGCTGGTGTGGGGGCGCCTCGGGAGACTGCGTCGCCGTGAACAAAAGCAGCTAATCCCCTTTGCCGGAGATTCTGAAAGCGGCGCTTCTACCGAACTGCGCTACACGTGGATCGGAGGAGACAGCGAGCGGCGGCGGCGCCAACTCATCGCCCGCTTGCCCCTGAGCAGCCCGACAAAGCGGGGGTGGACACGGCTGATTTGTCCTTCCCTCCTTAAGAATTCATCGGTGACCGGCGTAACGACATAGGCGAAAACAAGATGCCCCGTGCACTGTCTGCCTCCGTGTCGCTATCTCTCTAGAGATCAAAGAAACAGACACCCATCTCAAGGCGGCTCGAAACACATGCTCGCCGGTGCCGCTGTATGTCTGGAACAGGTCGCCCTTCAGTAGAGCTAACGATGGCGTGGTTTGAAAATGGCGGAATGACGCACGCCCGGACGCGGCATTTCGCAGATGTGACCATGCGGGGCTGCTTTTACCCTTTTGACTGAACGCACCACCGCCCCTGGTGTGCGGCCATCACTCACGGTTCGAGTGAGTGATTTTCCAGGGGGGTGCAACCGCCCCCCCTTGCCCCCCCCTCCGGACGCCCATGCACAATGTAACCTTTCCACTTTTAACCTTTGTAAAAGTTACAAATGGTAAAGGTTACTTCTTTTTACGCATAGGTTACGCAACTTTTTTAGCGCTGTAACCTTTACAAAGGTATACTTCATTGAGCTAGCCATAGGTTACGTGCTCCAAAATGTGTAACCTTTGTGCGCCACAATGGCTCGCCTAAAAATGGCAAAAATGTTGTTGCAACTTGCTGAAGGTGATGAAATACAGAGCTCTGCTGAATTTATTTATTTCAGTGCCCTCAGGGCCCGAGGGCATTACAGAGGGGAGTGGGGTACAATAGACAAAATGACAAAAGAACAGCAGTCACAACTAACACAAAATGTGAACAAAAATATGGCTCGCGCAAATCAGTAGGTTACAGCAAATACAATCAAACAAATTAACAGTCATTTAACACTAAATTATGAGCAAAGAATAAAAGTAAGCATAACACGCAAATAACAAAAAAAAACACGAGGAAGTTGTTGAAAATGGCAGGAAAACATTGGTGCGCACATTCTGTCATGCCCTTAAACAGCAGAATTTGTGAAGGGGGAAAAAAAGACCAGGTTTGTTTGAACTACCACATAAGCTGAAAAGAATAAACGGCAGGGCGCAAAAATTACATGTACTATGTTACCATCAAGTTAAAGCCGATTTAAACACACTCAATTAAACACACTTCCATTTAAACACATTTCCATTCAATTTGAATGGAACAAAATTGGCCAAAGAAGAGAATGGTTTAGAAAAGGAGAAAAATGACAAACACCGGCATATGATAGGCAAATTTTTCATTGACTCCAACATCTTCAAGACTGCAGGAAACACAAACAACAAAACTTCCAAAATATTGTCTACATTACAACAAAACTTCCCAAATATTGTCTACATTAAAGAAAAACTACGGAATGTAACAGATGCTGGTATGTTCAAGAAACCAATTTTGCAAACTTTTTGCAAAAAAAAAAAAAATATATCACAATAAATGGGCATGCAAGGCACTGAAATATGGGCCCATATTACAGTATTACTGTTGGCATGACAAACAGAACCACGTTGAAAAAGCAACTCAATTAAGCATGCTCAGATGAAGTCTCGCTTCGAGTAGAGCTTGGCTACAGCATATCACTCTTATTGCAATGTAAATAAAAAAAATAGGCACTGTAATTGTAATACCAAAAAGAACAAAATAAAAGCTCTATTATTCAAGACCAAGTGCCAAGTCAACTTGTCATTGTGTAAGGGATACAACAGACACAAAATATAAACGGCAAAAATATCAGAGAAGGCAATATTTTGTTCACATATCTTAATTATCACACTTCTAATCACACAATCACACTTCTAATTATCACAATACTAAATGACTGTACAATTAGAGATCAAGAAAAGTGGTCCAAGCAGTGCAGATAACACGAGTTTTTTTAAAACTTGCGGCCGCATACAAACGTAAGCAACAACCAATCGATCTAAACATCTTGGCTAAACAGCAACCAGAGATATACATGTACCTAACAGCTTTCAGAGGTACATAACATCGGCAAATTCAGCACAACTTGCCTAGATTTTATAAACAAAAGCCCTTTGTGACTCCTCCAGTCACTTCATTAACAAAGATGCACAATGACGTGACCAATAACTTGTAACATTAACAGTGCTATAAGCCTGACAACACTCGCATAGGTAGATCAACTTGTGTACTGCAGTTAAAAAAAAAACTTGCTCAATTTAGCTGTAGAAAATATATTTGAACATATTAGAAAGTGAACAATTGAAACACATATCTTTCCAGAAAATTAGAACAAATTATTCTTTTTCAAGAGCATGAACAAGCTCTTAAGTCGGTTCGTCAGTAGCCCACGTGGCACTGAAGTGCCTGGCAGGGCAATCTTCTGCAGCAGGATGAGTATGGCGGAAAATGCCGGTGGATAGTTGAGGTTTTTTTTATGTAATATGTCACCAGGCAGAAGATGAGGGCACGCTCTAGGTTGCCGTTGCTGATGGAGATCACTTCTTTACTACTTCCAGCGTAAACACTCAGCACAGGTATATACATGAGATGCAGTCACTTGCAACTCTTCAGGCAGTGGGATCTGTGGAATGTTAAATTAGAGCCAGTGAGCAAACATTCATACTTAAAGCATGGCTGATATTCTCACCAGAGTGAAACATGGTATACAAAGAAAATCGCATTGCCTACCGCATCGCAGCGCCGCTGCTGCGATTGCTGCGCTGTTGCTTCCACAATTCTACTCGGGATGGCCATTGGTCAAACCACGTCCAATTTTTTTAATGGGCCCAGTTGTATTGCAAAAATCGTATGGCGCACCAATCAATTGATAATCAATGAAACGACGTGCAAAGTTCCAGAATTCAGATTCAAACAAAAGTACCGCGTCTTAGTGAAAACAGCGCGGGAAAACGAGACGATGTGTTGTGTCTTTCTTTGCTCGTCTCGTTTACCCGCGCTGTTTTCACTATGAATCAGTACTTTTAGAGATGACCAAAACGGGAGGGGGAGCGAGTAACGACACTCGACGCACACACAATTTGTGAGAATAAACAACTGATATATTGCAGTTACAACTTAATTCTTGCCAGCGCACTTCAATAGGGCTCGCACTGTCTTACACACGTCCGCTTAGATCGCCCGTGCACCACACACCCTGCGCTACACTTCCCGCCGCCAACGCTGATGAGCCGACGCGCCGCACTCGCGAAAAACAACCATCACAAACACAAACGGCATCCAGACGGCGCCGGGAAGAGAGGAAAGAGGATAGATAGGCAGGCACTGGGACCGACCGGCGCACCGAGCCAGATTCACGTGATCGCCACTTGAGTCAAGGAGACGACTGCCGCCGCCTCGCCGATGTGGAATTGCGTCATAAGATTGCTTAGAATACCAACTCGCCCAAATCGCATCCTTAATTAAAAAAGTACCGCCCTGCGTTTTAAGCGTGCTCTTTTGTACGTATGCAAAAAAAAAAAAAAAACGAGCGCACAGGCATGCAAACGATCAAGAATTAGCGCTCGATTGCCCCCGTATTATCGCACCTAATGACCCCAAATGACATGCGGCAATAATAGTCTAAAACCAATACTCTGGATAATCAAACTTATTGACACGAAACCCCGCGCAATGGGTGAATGAGGGACTCAAACTACTGAACCCGATTTCGCTTCGAAGTGCACTCAACGAGGTTTAGAAATGAAGCTGCTTTGGCAAACAAAGAAAATACGCACTTTGACAAGCATGAAATAAATGACTTCGCAGGTCGTTACTGTGCATATGGTAAAAAAAAAAAAGGACACTCACCCAAGTCGGTTATTCTTCCATGAAACCCTGGAACGTGGTTGCAGTAGTCGGGCGCGGAGCTGTCTGCCGAGCACACAACGACGTAGCGTCTACAGTCACATTGAGGTTCGTTGCAGCTGCCGCGCAGCGTACCTCACAGGTCCCTGCTGCTTAGCGACATTACCCCAAACAAACCACTGCAGAAACGCCATCAAAAGACGGCGTGGTTCACGAACGGTTCCAACTCTCGGTTCCAAGAACAAAGCAGCCTCCGCAACGCTTCAACGTCCGAGCCTTTCCGCCGTCCAGACTTGCCGGCGTGCCTGCTGGCGTGCAACGATGCCAAGCGTTTTGAAACAGAAGCGCCGCTTTTCATTGGGTGAAGCGCCGGCCGTCTGCGCATGCGCGTCTCACGCATACTGGAGCGGCCGTCATGCCATGTTTTGAGTAGTTCTTTGCCAATTACTCGTTTCTTATAGGCGCCGCCGTTCGTACCGTGGGAGCATTACGTTTTGTTTTGTGATATATATTTGCCACCTGAAATGATACATTGGAGGCGTATGTAGAGAGCCACATGAAGAGAAGTCGAGTCGCGCACTCGGCGGCCTGCAAATGCGGTTACGTCCGCTGTCGCCTTCCCAGGTGCTGCCCTTCCATATGTCTGCTTTTTTACTATTAAGTGCCACCGTTGTTATCGCGTATCGGTTCGAGAAAGATGAGAAATAGGCTCTATGAGAGTCATCGAGAAATTTTATGTAATTTGAAATATTTGTTTATTAAAGTTTATTCGCGCAATAAAATCGGCACAGCTAGACCATGCTTAGAGAAGTAGCACGTTGGGTTTCTTTGCAAAGCTCATCGATAGGAATTGAACATTCAAGATGTGTTCTCATATATATTCAGCCACAAAATACTGCATTTGCATTGCATTCGCAGCCTTCTTAGGTAAATGTGAAGACAGATATCTGATAACACGCGATTCAATGCGGCTGCGACCCAAAACAGCAGTATCGGGCTCATGCGATAGCTTACGTTGATGTCTCCGGCATATTAAAGCATCTCCCTTGCGGTCGGAACCGCAGCCCCATTGCCTCCGAAAAGCACATTCCCGCACGTAAAGCAGCATACGTCCTCTATATGTGCATATCTCCTGGCTTGACGACGCATATAGGTTACCGTGCTGACCAAAAGTTACTGCGCAAAGGTTACTTGGCAATTTTTTCATCGTAACCTTTGAAACGGTTGACTTCTGGCCGTTGTAACCTTTGCGCTCCACAAAAATAAAGAAAACGTAATGAAAACATCAAAAAACATCAATTGTAACCTTTGTGACAAAAGTTACTCACGTCCAAAAGTTACTTTATAGGTTACTGTGTTTAGAGTGTACTGCCGTATACAACCGCATGAACTGCAATAAAAACTCACATGCAAATCAATATCTCGTGGAAAAGGCGCTTTTATGTTCTATGCATACATTCGACGTATACGTAACTCCTCATGTAAAGGAAATGGGCGCTACAATATGCCCTCTGCCTTACTTTTGCTGTGTTTTTGCGCAGGGCTTGGGGGCGGCAGCGAGCCAGGAGGGTAGGTGAGCTTAGGAACTTCACGGACACAGGGTGGCGGCGGCATGGCACTAGACAGGGTAAATTGGAGATCAGTGGGGAGGCCTTTATCCAACAGTGGTCGTCGCTGTACTGATGATGGCGACAGTGACAATGATGGTTATGGTTATAACAGTCGAGTTATGACAGGGACTCGCCGTGAAGACAACTTTGGCAGTCTTCTAAGGTTAATTTCGCCTCCATCGAAATGCTATAGAGACTCGTGCACTGTGCGATGTAAGTGCATATTGAAGAATCCCAGGAGGCAGAAATTATCCAGAGCCCTCCACGAGGGCGTCCTTTGGGACGTTAAACCCCATATAAACCAAACCATCCTCCAACGTCCAATTTTAGGGCAAAAAAAAAAAAAAATCCATGCACATTTTATACCTTTCAGCCGCGATATAAAAATATGGGATATGCGATGGGCATACAAGATGACCATCTGCCAATCCTCGCGAAGAGATTTGCCGGAATTATTCGCCCTTTTTCAGTTTTAAGCACCTCTTAGGAGACAAAAGGTTTGGTTGGTTTGGTTTATTGGGTTTAACGTCCCAAAGCAACTCAGGCTATGAGAGACGCCGTAGTGAAGGGCTCCGGAAATTTCGACAACTAGGAGACAAAAGCTTTGGCGCATGCAGTAAAACCCGAAGCAAGGCTGAGGCATAGTTTGAGAACTTAAGTTTTGTAAGGCACCTGAATACGCCATTCTGAATCACTTCCGAATGGCCCCAGGAATAGCCTAGAGGCTTCTCCGGTCTATAGACAAGAATCGCCAGTAAGTGCGATCATGAGTGATCAAAAACCTCATATCCAGGAATGTCGGCTTGCTCTGTTTTGGCATTCCAAAAGTGAGACGTCGACCTACAGGACGTTCTCACGTAACATTTTCAAGATGCCGGTATCCTGCCTGTTAAAATGTCCCCTGGTCACCAAAACTGAATAATCGTCCCCGCAAAGCTAAACACCTTGACTGCGAGAATACTACAGTAAGTCATCAACGACTCCGGACATAGGTTATGCTTGGCGCTGGTGTCACTCTTGAGCCGATGAATGCTTCGGACATCTGGAGATACGTGTCATTCCACCTAAAATTCAAAGATATTGCTTGAAAAGCCTATAGTCACGCCTTGTTAATGCGGCTTCCGTTAGTGCGGACGACTCGAATTATGTATAATTTTTTGGGATGACAAAACTTTCCCAATACATTTACGCGTTGTTGACCTGGAAACTCGTTGTTCGGACAATGGATACAGTGACAATGCACATAACCCACTGGGGCCCATGTATTTCTGTTACGTCAATATGGACGGGGATTAGATCTAAATCTCGACTGCACCCAACCAGATATTTCTTTGCTTGTATTTTGAGCACACGACACCAGTGAAAGAAAATGCGAAAGTGCAAAATTGCAAAATTGCCCTAAGGGTGGCCTACCTTTCTAACTTTTCTTTTAAGAGAAAGGGTGTGTGTGTGTGTGTGTGTGGGGGGGGGGGGGGGGTGACTTTTTCCAGTTACATGTGCCTATTCGACGTGCCGTACCTTGTCCCGCATTTCATAAATGGCGGCCAAAAAAAAAACAACAGCAACAGTCTGTGCTACATTCACAGCCGCATTCAGCAGCCGTCAGCCGACTGGGTACAGATATGTACTGGCGGTTAGTGAGATGCGAACAGTCGTAGCGGAAGATACGTCACAGCACGACGAGGCGCCATCACGTGTCTCATGGACCACTAGGAGCTTAAAACTGCACCGAATTATTACAAAGATAATGGCGGCTATAAGGTAACGCCCGCGGCCGGAGCTCCCATGCTGTACGAATTAGATTTCATTACCCACCAGATGCACTCAAGCAGACCTTAATCACAAAGTGTTTTTCATGTCGTTTTTTTTTTCTGTTTTTATTCGTGATACTTTAGTACCGATGACTCGCATTACGGACAGTTTCGGCCAGGAAACAAAGTGCCCACATTAACGAGCCACGACTGTATATCGGCTTAATAACAGCAAACCGACAAATAAGGACGGTGGAAATGCATGACTAAAGACAACTATGAATCCAATACTGTCAGATTTCGTACCATTTCAACTGAATCCTTCATCGAATTGACTCTGATCTTACCTGCAGTCGAGAGCGCAGCCTCATAGGGCAAACGGGGAGCATTACATGCAGTGTTGTACTACGGCACTTAGCATGACGTGTGTCGTCATAATATAACGATTTCACTTGAGTGCAATGTTCCATTCTTCCCTTTTTCTTAAACTCTTTGTGACTGGCTGAAACGACCACCCGCCGTGTTCCGTCTTCGTCTTTGGTTCAAACCCGTTGAAGGCAGGACTCCGAGAGCGAGAACGCAACGAGTCCGTTACGCTTTGTTATGTTATGATTCGTTACAATGTTTCACTGTGCGGTACATTACGGCCAGTTCAACGAGCCGAGTCGTTCGTGAGCTATGAGAGTCCCCGTAGTACAGACGACCTCTGGATTAATTTCGACCCCCGGGACTCTTATTCCCAAACCTATTCGCTGACAAGGCACAGCACACGCGCTCATTTGCATTCCGCCTCCACAGACATGCGGCCCCAGCAGGCAGGATTCGATCCGGCAACCTCGGGCCGCTCAGCATCCGAACGCCTTAGCCGTTGAGCGAGCACACCGGGTATGCTGAATCGCCATCGACAATAAGAGTGCACAGCAGGCTGCAGATGGTCAGTCTCGGGCAGCAGCAGCAGCGCGGCAAAGCGCAGCCGGGGTGTGTGTTGTTATACCCCCTCCTCCCTCCCTTCTCCGGCAACGGCAGGACTGGCCCCTCCGAGACGGGCTTTTCTTCCCGCCAGTCGGCTCGAGACGCGTGCATGCCGCAGCCCTGCGCGGTCGGGCCACGCGTGGTCGCGGCGTGGGCCCCGGCGACTGCGGCAGCACTGCAGCCAGCAGCAGCAGCAACAGCGGCAGACAGGGCAGACAGACACTGCACGGGGGTCAACGCCTTCTCCCCCAGTCTGGAAGGAGGCCCCCCTCGCCACCCCACGTCGCCTGTCTGCTGCTTGCTCGCCTTGCGTCTGCAGGGGCCTGCAGGTCTCGCGCCGCGCTGCACTGTACGCTGTGTGCACAGTCTGCGCACGTGTCTCGAGATTCGAGCTTTAGGGGACAAACACAATAAATACAAGGAGCGTTGGCATGTGTGCGCAGCTCGCACGAGACGCCTGCGGCTTCCCGGGGCTAAGCAGTGGTGTGGTTTTCGGTAAAGTCTAGAGTGTAACTTTGTGGGCCCAATTCTGCCAGGTGAAGATGAGAAGACAGAAACGCAGACCGCTTATCAACTAATTAAAAGCATGATGAGGCTTCGCCTACCAACACAAGAGAGCATTGTTCAGAATGCGGCAGCTACAACGCGGCCCACACATTAACTAGTTAAAAGCTTGATGAGGCTTCGCCTACCACACGGGAGCACTGTTCAGAATGTGGCAGCGATGTAAACGGAGAAGCTGTTTGCGGTCCACAAGGGGGTTGGAGTGAAGTTATCGTTTCATCTTAATGACTCTCCCCGACCAGTTGGGCCATTGTCCAACTCCTGACGTCAGATCAGCTGGATACACAAACATGAGTGTACCGAGAAACAATAGCATATCTTAATTACTTGTTTCCACAAAGCAAGGATTGAGGGCTTCTGAATCTAAAACTTGGTAGCGCGGAAGTCATAACAAAAACAAATACAAACTCAATAAAGAAAAAATTGGCTCGACCATTAAACGATTTACCGCTTGCAGGAGTCTTTTCATGAAAACCAAACTGTTTGTAAGGCGGAACGCGAGGTGTGCACAAAGCGTAAGTTTCACCAAACCAGCGGAAAGAAAAAAGAAAAGAAGTAATAAACACTTCACCTAGCGGGCTTATTCAACAAGTGTGCGCAGCAAAGAAGCCTTTCTTCGAGAAGAAAGCAAAAGCACGCTCCGACCAGTCGTACACGAAATGCGAACAAGCACGCAAAATTTGTCACTGTGTGCATCCAAGCGTAAACTAACAAAATTGCGCCATGTCAGCCGAAATGGCTTCTCTTTGAAGTGAGATGTGGAGTGCAGCGATCGGACAGGCGTAACGTTGCTTCCAAACAGAACTTCGTGGCACGCTGACCCTGCAGCACAGGCAGGGATATGATAAGAAAGCAACGCTACTAAATTTTCAATGCCAGTCAGTATTGAAGTATATAAGGCACATCTGATAGCCTAACGGATTTCTTTTTTTTTTTTTTTTCACAAAATTCTTTCCTCTGAGAAGCACAGCGTCGAGAGGCAAAAGTTCAACGGCAGGAAGTTAGCGACCACCATGAGCTCTCAGACAGCAGTAAGTTCTTTAACAGACATAATTTTTACGAGGGGCATAGGCATAAGTCCTACGGCAGCAGTAAGTTCCATGACATGCGGAAATTCTAACCAGCATCAGTTCAACGACAGTCGAAAGTTTTACTACGGGCATAGGTTCTACAACGAGCGAAGTTCTACAAGAGAAGTACTACGACAGGCGGAAGTTCTATCGCCAGCAGGAGTTCGACGACAGGCATAAGTTATGCGACAGGCCTAGGTATTGAGTCAAACACAGTAATGATAAATCAGGGATCAAGAACATGGGGTAGTACAGGGTGCTTTCTCCGAATAAAACGAAGTCTCCTTGTCTCCTACGGGGTCGTAAGCGAGAAGTCCCACGTTCACGTGTTTGACCTTGGTGGTACAGTGCTATTGAGGTGTGCCGGGAAGTGGCCATTCTAAACAGCGCACCCTGTGAGGTCATGTGATCTATGACGTAGACATCTCGCACGAGAGCCTTTAAGTGGGCACCCAAAGCTCCACGTTCACCTTCCTATACTGGTACCCCTACGTAGCCTAGGTGGCCCAAGTATCTGCCCTGACTGGTCATTTGATGGTTCTGGAATATGCAAGACTTGGAAAGGAACGCTCTGATGGTGCGGTAGAGGGTAGACCACGGTGGCATGGCAGGCTAACCTAGACCAGCTTGGTAGACCTGAAGTGACCTGTCTCACTTCTTCGCTTCGACGGAGGTCAGAAGGCATGCAAATATTTTCGATAACACAAATCATTCAAAGAATAGATGTCTATTCAGATGGCCCTGGAAGAAAGAGATAGTCTCTATAAAATTATGCGCTTTTATGAGAACTTTCAGTCTAATACGCATATTAGTCCTACGCATGCACGTTCCGAACGGTTGGTTCCCTTGTATAGATTAATGGAGGACGCTCGTTTTAGGAGCAGCTCCCAGTGTCCTACATATATACCCCTGTCACACGGGCACTTTCGATCCTCATTGAGTCAATGCTCATCGAACTCAATGCAGATCGACGGCTGTCACACGGCCACTTTCAAGCGCAATCGAGCTCGATCCTGCTTGACTCGATGCCGGCCTCTCAAGAGTGCTTGAGGTTCCAAGCACAATCGAAAGCACTCTCGCTCTCACGAAGCTATAAAAATAAACACTAGTTAACAAAACCTAACTACAACTGTTGCTGTTGTAATTGATTAAAATGCAAGACAGAACATTTTCAGGCACTATGCCTGCTTATATGCAAACATATTTGTATATAATCTCGGCACCCCGCTACAAGCTTCGCCGTCAGTGTAAACAACAAAGATGGCGTCCTCCTGCTCGTCGACGCGCACACTGTGGAGCGAGCGCGAGACAGCCGCTCTCATCGACTGCTGGCTAGACCACCTAGATAATTTGCGGCGCCAGAAGAGAAACGCCGTAGTCTACGCAGAAATCGCGGAGGCGTTGCGGACCCTCGGGTTCCATCGCACAACAGCAGAGGCACAGAGGTGCGTCGCACGTCTGGCTACGGATTTGGCTTCCGCTGCCCCCGACTGCACAGTATTGCCGGACATCACCTTGTTATGGCTGTTGGAGAAACATTTGGCGCCACCTAACACACATGAGGAAAACTTCTCAAGGAGCATTGAAAATGCCCCTGTAGCACCGGATGTTTCGAGCGTGCTCGAAAATCTTGATGCAGATCGAGTTCAATGAGCATCGAAAGTGTCCGTGTGACAGGGGTATATGTGCTAGGCATTCGAGTGGCCTTGAAACTTGCTCTATACAAAGCCGCTCTATTCGTTGTGTAATGCATCCGCTGCACTCGTTATGCAAAAGAACTAACCATCAGCCTCTTTCTGTCTGCTAGGTATTTAGCAAAACACTTTCCACGTGTCTGCTCAGAAAAATGTAGCATCATGATCACACCTTTGAAGACGCTAAGTAAATGCCGTTTGCATCACTCAGTATCTACAGCAGCAAAAAGCTGACGTTTTGAGCTGACACGCAAATTAATCAGGATCATTCCTTCTTAACCCATATAAGCTGAGTTCAGAAATATAAAAAAAGTCAAATATTTTTCGACATGAAATGCTGATTTCAATTCAAAATTCTAAATTATCCTTTTAATTGCGTTCCACAGTTACAGCACGAAAGACAGGAGAAGAGAGGACGACAGGACGCAGCGCTGTGTTCTGTCTTGTCCTGTCTTTCGTGCTGTAACTATGCAAGATCGTCACCAACTAGCTCAACTGCTTGATTCACCTTTTACTGGTGGAAATATCTTTCTCAACACTGAATCTTTAGCAGGCAAATTCGCTACCTTTTACGTGCGTTAAAGCCTCAAACATTTTACATTGACTATAAAACCACATTTCTCATTACGCGAGGTGGTTTTCTTGTGTAAAATGCACAAAATTGCAGACTTACAATGTAGACGATGGGTCTGATTTTAAAAATGACGTCCAGAGAACACTGGCGGATTTTCTGAACACACACAATGCACTAAACCGAACGTACACAACCCCTGCACAGGAAAAGTTTAGACAGCCTTGAACTCATGCTAGCTGGTGCGAGCTCTGAACAATCACAATGAACGTTCAGAGTTACGGGACAAAAAAGCGGTGCCCTACATGTAGGACGCTGGGCGTATATGGGTTAATACCTTCAATTATTGTTCGCATACAGTGCACATCATCAGTGAAAAGCATAAAATAGTATTACTGCATCAAGCTGGCACAGTCCACTTGTTTCGCCAGCAAATAGGCACCAGTCGTGGGAGGCGACTGTTAGGGAGCTTTTTGTTAGCATTGTTGATTTTGTACAAGAAATGAACACAGGCTTCTACTACAATGCGCCGCACGATTTTGACGAGTTAACTTTCTGCCAGAGCCTCAGCTGGAAAAAAAAAAAAAATGACTTTCCTTGGCGCGAAGCTAATTATCCACTTTTATTCCACCCGGTCGACCGCAAGAGAGATATCGTCCACCTGCCGGCAGTACAGCTGTATAAACAGGTATTTAAAAACGACTGCAGCAGTGCGCTGCACAAAGTAATCTAGGACCACTGCTATAGAACACAAATTGTTAAAATGTAGTAAATTCAGGAGTTATCGCGAAATCGTGACAAAAGACAGGGTCCTGCCGAGTCAGGAATGAGCTGCCACAAACAGCCACCAGATGGCAGCAGCGAACGGACGCGCAGAAATTTTCTGCTGACGCAAGTCGGTTTCTACAAGTATCGTGTCACGTTGTTTGCTTATGTATTGCTGCGTTTTGTTATATTATGCCCAGTTTATTGGAGCAGACATGACCCAGTATTTGGCATGCGGCAAACACTGGGTTCACGAGGCGTCTCAAGCGCTTAAATTTTTTGTGCTTCTTTCATCTGCTTAGCGTTCAATAAATATTTTTAGAGCAGTTACACGGTGGTTTATAATATAAGCATGGAAATAAAGCTCAGATAGCTTGCGTTAGGGATTCGGCACGGCGAACACTACAACAAAGGCGTACGTAGGGTAGTCTAGCCCGTCATAAAAAACGTTGTACGTCGTGCGTTGCGCACAAGAGTATTTGTAGAATTTAAGCACGTACACATCGCACGAATGCGAGCGCGAATGATGCAACTCTGGCTTATAGCATGGCGGAAATTTCGCGCAGCTTGCGGATTCACTATGGTTATTTAACAAGCGTTTTGCGTGGATTAAGCGGTCACTGTTATGTTAAACTGGCAGCAGTACGCAGGCTATCCAGATTACAGGCTGGCAGTCCACGAATCTACGCATTTTGTGGTGCACAACAGGCTTTACAGGTTTTCGTAGCAGTACGAGGGGGTACCCAAAAGAAACCGGACTTATTTTTGTTTGAACTTATTTGTTCACATTTTAAGCACAGACCTTCAATCTCCTTCAAAGTATTCCCCACTTGCAAAGATACGCT
The DNA here is from genome assembly GCF_055824585.1 of Amblyomma mixtum. NCBI lineage: Eukaryota > Metazoa > Arthropoda > Arachnida > Ixodida > Ixodidae > Amblyomma > Amblyomma mixtum. The sequence continues at coordinate 155,617,881 of NC_143017.1, read as the reverse complement.
TGTTGAATCTTTCATTCCATTTTTCAAAACATTGTTTAAATTCATCTTTTGTGATGCTTGACAGTGCTTCCGTCGTTTTTTCTTCACCTCAGCAACATCAGCGAAACGCTTTCCATTCACCTGTCTTTTCATTCCATGAAACAAAAAAAGTAGCACGGGGCAAGGTCGGGAGAGTATGAGGGTTGAGGAATAGGGGTCATGCCATTTTTGGTCCAAAATTGTCGTAGAGACAGGGCTGTGTGTGCAGGGGCATTGCCATGATGGAAAAACCAGTCACCCGACCGCCACAAATCTGGCCGCTTCCACCGCACACTATTGCCCAATCTTTTCAAAACATCCAAGTAGAAAGCCTGGCTAACTGTCTGACCCTGCGGAACAAATTCTCAATGGACGACTTCTCTCACGTCGAAAAAACAAATCAGCATTGTTTTGAGGTTTGGTTTCACCTGACGAGCTTTCTTGAGGCGAGGTGAATTTGAAGTTTTCCATTGGCATGATTGTTGCTTTGATTCAGGATTCGATTCAGGAACACTTGAGTTGTCCCCATAGCATCGTCCTTGTACGTCTTTCTTAATATTTCAAGAGTTTCCATTCAACTTTTTCCGAGCAAAAATCAGAATTTCACCGGCGCACACTGTTCACGAAAATCAAACGACATTCACACAAAACAGTCGTCACTCTAAAACTCTGCCTAAACTAGTCTGACCTCCTTCAACGACGGCACTCGGCTTACTGACTCTGGAATGTTCGTTCTATGCGCTCCTAGTGGCAAAACGCGGTACCACAGAAGCTTTTCCGACCAAAAAATTTAGTCCGGTTTCTTTTGGGTACCCCTTCGTACATGCGGATTTCGCGCCTTCATGAAGCTGGCCACGCGAGTTATGGAACCGCGACGAAGAAAAGGTACCGGTTAGAGCCACAGGAAGCTCATGGTTGAAATGCATATGCTAAGCCGTTCTCACTGTCGGTATACTCGACCGCCGTTGTAGCCGAGTAAAGAAACAGGGGGGAGAGTGGCACACAAACTCACCAAAAACCATTGTGCGTAGTTCCTATCGACTCTGCTCATTTTTACGAGGCTTGCTGATTGGAACAAATATGCCAAAAGACACGAAGAGGTTGCAAGGTTAACCGTCGACTTCGCTATTATTTTCAACATCCCAGCCCTTGTGTCTTGGAATAATTACAAGCTCCAGCCATCAGTCCGTGAACGCCCCTGCTCGAGAGACGTCCTCCTTCCTACTTTAAAGAAGAGGGATGGCCAAACCACCGCCCCCCACCAGGGCGGCCGACGAACGAGGGGCAACCCGACGTGTGAGACAGTGTGCTGCCCCGCGCCGAGTTATCGCGCGGGCTACACGAGTCGGTTCGGGGGCCCGGAGGGCGGGAACGAGACGGGCAGCCGCGGCGGCGAGGCCATCATCAGAAAGCGCGCCAAACAGCAACGAAGCGGTGAGAGCGGGGGTGCGCGCGCGATCTCGCCGCGTCCTGTTCGCATTTCCATACTCCTCGTGGCGCACGCGACGACACGACTCGTCTTCCTAGACGGCTCTCCTCCTCCTCCGTCGCGCTTTCCTCCTCCTCATTTTTCTTTCCGGGCGTAAATTACGCTCGCCCTCCGTACCCCGTAGCAGAGTGAGGCTGGTGGAAGCGAGACGATCGGCGGGAGGGAGGAGAGGCAGGCAGTGTAGTGTACGCTGTGTAGCCGTGTAGTGTACGCAGGGGATGGTCGCTGGTAGGGAGAAGGCGAGCACCGAGAGAGAGAGGAGGAGGGAGCGAGAGTTTCGCGCGGCGCGAGGGAAGTCGGGATGATCGTCTAGGGTCCGTCTACTCGCGGAGATCGACGCGTCTGGCCCGGTCCGCCGGCTCTGACTCAGCCCGCGTGGAATGTTCTACGCTCCCACGCTGCGCGCCGCGTTGCACCGTCTGGCTGGCTGCACGTTGCGTTGCCCGCGCGCGCAGCTCGCGTCGCAGCCGTCGCTGCAGCAGCAGGGATACTTCGGATAGGCTCACCTTTCCCTCTCTGGCTCTTCTCTGCGATTCTCTCTCTCTATTTTGCTTGCTTCTCCACCACTAGTATGCGCGAGTGCGCGCGCGCGCGTTTGTGCCATCGATATTCGAGACGAGGACGTCGACGACGAGGACGTGCGAAAGAAACAAAGCAAAGAAAAGGGATCTCGACGAGACGACGAGCGTTGTGGAGAGACGAGGCAGACAAGGAAAGGAGAAAACAGAAAGCGACGTGAAACTACCGGATAGAACCGGAAGACGGTAAAACAAGAAAAAAAGAAAAAGGACAGCGGACGCTCGGCGCCGTAGTGGAGCGAAAAGAAGCAAATAAGCGCAAAACAAGGGCACCGGCAAGATGAGCGCGCCGTCAGAAAAGAAAGAGAGAGGAGAAAAATACGCAAGAGAGACGACTCCGACGACGAAGTTCGACCCTGTTCCCAGATCTTGCTTTCCTCGCTGCTGCTGCCTAACCGTGGTGCGGCGGCGGCGGCGGTCTTCCGTGCGCCGGTCGGCGGCGCAGGCGGCAAAACCCGACCCGCTCGCGTTACGTCACAGTCCCGGCCGTCGCGCATTGGTCCGTTTGAAAATCGGCCGTAGACGGGCGCACGTTACCACTGGTGGCCGGCCCCGTTCTTTTTTGTATCGTTTGTTGGGTGGCGCGCCCAGTTTCCTTTTCTGGCGTCGCGCCCAGTGCACGAGGCGGCGGCGGCGCGGTAACAGAATTGATAAAGGCCAGGAATGGTCTCGAGGGCCCGGCCGTATAACGAGGGGCCGTATATGCAAAGCGCGCGCGTAACGGCGCGGGAGGTTCGCCGTCGAGGTCGCGGCGTCTCCCGCCGCAGCCGCAGTGCCTACGCACCTTTCCATTGAAGGCGGAGATTTGCGGACGGTCAAGAATCGAATGGCATCTCTAGAGGATGCGAAATCATTTCCGAATACCCGTGTATCAAAGTGCGCGCGTGATGGGAGTGCAGACATTGAACATACAGTATACATAAGCGCGATAGACACCGCTCTTGTCTAGAGCTGCGATCGCTTGTCGCGTACTATTCGCAGAACCGAGGCGGTTTTCTTACCCATAATTGCGTGCCCCTTCCGATTGACGACGAAAGAGCAAGGGCAGCTAGGTCAAGGGGAGCCAAGCCTAACGTGCCTGGTTTGCTCGAAGTGTGGCCAAAGACCAATTTCTACAAGCATTTCATTCCAGAGAAGCCGAGGTCCAATATATACAGCAGCGGGGACAGAAAGTTAATTAAGCAGGCTCTGACAGTATGAATTTAAAAAGGATGCCGCACAAGTGTAGGTGTACAGCTAGAGGTGAGCAAGCTTGTCTAAATTTAGAGCGCAAGCGGCCAGCTGCGAAGCGAACGAATCAAGATGGTGTCGATACTGCATTCCAGCTAAAACAATTGCACTTAAGTGAAGCCGCATAGACATATAGCGACAAAAAACCCAAGCATCGCGCCCCTAAAAGAGCAGTGAGCTTCCATTTAATTTTACTTGTGCCGCCGAACAGCGCCTCAGACAGGCTTGATCATGTCCGTACATTCCTAAAGCACAGGCGAAAGGGAAGACAGCTATGCACTCTCAGGCATGGAAACTCTCATCCTTTGTACCGGAAAACAAGGCTGCGTAAGTGATCTGCACATGCTAGAGAGCACAGGCACAGAGGCAGAAAGTTATGCAAACTTCCATCATTTGCACTGAAAAGGAAGGCTGCGCTCTACATGGTGCAGGTTCAGGTTCAGGTGTAGAAGTAGAAGGTTATGCGAACTCCCATCCTTTGCATGCTGCAGGTACAGGTGCAGAAGTAGAAGGTTTTGCAAACTCTTATCATTTGCACTAAAATGGAGGGTTGCGCAATTACAGGTGCGCATGTTGAAGACACAGGCGCAGGGGATGAAAGTTCCGCAAACTCCAATCCTTTGCACAGAAAAAGGAAGGCTGCATAAGTATAGGCGTACATGCTGCAGGTACAGGTGCAGAGGTACAAGTTTATGCGAATTCCTACCATTTGCACTGAAAAGGAAGGTAGCGAAAATATAGGTGTGCATGCTGCACATCCAGATGCAAAGGTAGAAGGTTACGCAAACTCGCACCCTTTGCACAGAAAAAGGAAGGCTGCACAAGTATAGATGTGCATGCTGCAGGTACAGGTGCACAGGTAGAAGATTATGCAAGCTACTATCATTTGCACTGAAAAGGAAGGCTGTGCAAGTAGAGGTGTACATGCCGCAGGTACATGCGTAGAGGTAGAAACTGTCATGCAGGTACCAATTTTTTTTTGCAGTGAAAAGGAAAGCTGCGCGAGTATGACTAACATGCTGCAGGTACAAATGCAGAGGTACAAGTTTATGCGAATTACTACCATTTCCACTGAAAAGGAAGGTAGCGAAAATATAGGTGTACATGCTGCACATCCAGATGCAGAGGTAGAAGGTTACGCAAACTCGCACCTTTTGCACAGAAAAAGGAAGGCTGCACAAGTACAGATGTACAGTCTTTGTCAAAAGTAACCAGGCTGCACGTTTTTCTTCTCAGTCGTATATTAAAGCTATTATGACAGCCCTCAAGCTCTAAATCTCTGTAGTGTATGAAGAACCCCTGTTCACACCTTCAAAGAACTTTTTGATCTTTAGAAAAGCCGTGAGGGCTCTGTTATACGAATGAGAAGCAAAACATAGAGCCTGGTTACTTTTGACAAAGACTGTACATGCTGCTGGTACAGGTGCAGAGGTAGATGGTTATGCAAGCTACTATCATTTGCACTGAAAAGGAAGGCTGTGCAAGTAGAGGTGTACATGCATGCCACAGGTACATCATGCACATAGGTAGAAAGTGTTATGTAGATAATTTTTTTTTTTTTTGCAGTGAAAAGGAAGGCTGCGCGAGTATAGACGTAAGTACATACTGCAGGTACAAATGCAGAGGTACAAGTTTATGCGAATTCCTACCATTTGCACTGAAAAGGAAGGTAGCGCAAATATAGGCGTACATGCTGCACATCCAGATGCAGAGGTAGAAGGTTACGCAAACTCGCACCCTTTGCACAGGAAAAGGAAGGCTGCACAAGTATAGATGTGCATGCTGCAGGTACAGGTGCAGAGGTAGAAGGTTATGCAAGCTACTATCATTTGCACTGAAAAGGAAGGCTGTCCAAGTAGAGGTGTACATGCCGCAGGTACATGTGCAGAGGTAGAAACTGTTGTGCAGGTTCCAATAATTTTTTTTTGCCCTGAGGAGGAAGGCTGCACAATTATAGTGCACATATTGAGGGTACAGGCTAAGAGTTAGAAGGTTACGCAAACTCCCACCTTTGCACTGGGAGTTTGTACAGCTACAGAGGTAGAAAGTTATGCAAGTGCCAGTGTTCCTCACCGAAAAAGAAGACTGTACAAATATAGGTGCAAATACTGAAGGTACTTAAGGGAAATAAATAGCGCACAAGAGAAGACGGGACAAGCGAGGAGACACAGACTGAAGGTACATGTGCTAGAAAAGGAAGTTATGAAAATTCCCCACCGTTTCTACTGGAAGGTATGGTTACAAGATACATATAGGATATAAGCCGTATCGCAGGAATAAATTATGCCGACTCGTACAGTTAGCATTGGAGAGGAAGGTTGGGCAAGCGAAGATGTACATAAAAGTGCAAAGGCAGAAAGGTATGCAAGACAATTATACAAACTCACTTTTTTGCATTGCAAGGGTAAAATGCGCGAGTATAGACGCTACGCTGTACTGCGGCGTACACTACGCATGTCATTTTATTGATTACAAGTTGCATAATTAAAGCTTGAATGTAAAATATTGACGTTTAAATGTTGAATTTGTGTGAGAAAGACGCGATGCCATATTTCTGCGCCCTGAGTGACGCGCTCTATTTGGAGAAGTGGTGTTACTTAAAATGTTCACACAAATAAATAAACAAAATGTGACATTCAGTAAAGTATCCACATATGCTGTTGAATCGCATACTGAAGATGAATACGGATGGCCAGAGTTGGTTTTTCAACTTTCAAACGTGTAGCAACCACGTGAAGAATGTGCCACCACTGTGAAGTCACCACTGTCAGCCGAGAGCAGTTGGTGCGGTGACTTCTCAGCAGAGAGCTTCTTTTGGTTAAGGAAAGTTACTTTACATTTGACAGCTGTGGACTCGAGCGAAAGCAGTTCAGTTGGGTCCGTTATGAGTTATGCATGGCTCGATATTCTAAAACGCCTTTCTTGGATCCTTCTCGCCGTTTGTACAAGTTGGGGAATCGAGAAGCTGGAAGAAGGGAATGGTGATCTTCTTGACCGAATATGTGGGCACTATTTTTTCGTTTGGCAGCTAACCGCATGAATTTTCCGGCTGGCACTGATGCCTCTTGGTTAGCTCCTAACAGAACCCTGGGCCTTTTTAACATTCCTAAAGAAAATGCGAGAGTACATACTTAAACAAGGGAATTGCGCTAAAGAAGACTCGCCCAACAACGTGCTCTTTTAAAATGCGAGAGCATTAGGAAGTTAGGTCACCTTCAAATATTCCAAAGGACCCCCCAGAATTTCGGAAGTAGGCTCACCCCAGAAAAATGAATTAAGGAGAATTAGTGGGGATTACTGGGCGGATTAATGTGTATTGGTTTATATATTAATGTGCATTAGTGGGTGAATTAAGGTGGAAGAGTTGGTTACTATAATTCCGTGTGATAATCCAATGGAAGGTATTCGAGCATTCTACTCCTTAGATTTTCAAATTTGTCTGTGCTGATGACGTCGTGAAACTCTCGACCAACCAGGAAATTTCGTTACGGAGAAACCGGGCGGTTTTTTCAAGACAACCTAAATCCTATCGCACTGATACAGTATATACATACTGTATTACCAAAGCGTTATCTATAAACAAATATGTACTATGTGCCATGCATTTTTACTCTGAATATAGCAGGTATATATTGCACATATACATACGTACAGTGTCCTTCTACAGAGGGCAAAACGCTTGTCTATAGAACACATGAGCTGGGTGCACTGAACGTGTTTCGGTCTGCACCCGCGACATACAGTGATAACTCGTTTGAAACGGGCTGGAAGTGAGCATGCGCGCGCAGATACACTGATGGGATTGCATCACCTTTTCTTGTCTTGTTGATGGCCGCAGCTTTGACAGCCGTTTTCGCAGCCCAAAAACACGCAGCATGGGCGTTCTAGGCAAGTGGTTTACCCTCATACACATGCACTTTGTGAAGTCGGCTACTATATATACGTAGCGCGACTCCGAAACTGGGAAGAGTCAGTCGTGCTGTCCAGAGTGCGATATCTCTACCTGTTGAATACATGCAGGTGATACGGCCTGGTTGATTCGAGGGAAAAAAAAAGAACAGCTTAAGGATGATGAGGAAGAAAAAGAACACAGAAGTATGTCATCGCCTTGTCGTCCTCTTGGTTCTTGAAAAGGTGTGGTAGCCCCCGCTAAGTGTGCTTGACACTGAATTTTTAACAGAATAAACATTCAAAGGCGCTGTCAGAACCAGACCTCATGCGAAGTGTTCGAAGTCGATTGTAAACACCAGAACAGACACAAAGGCGTGCATGACGTCAGTGTATTGCTGCAAAGCAACGAAACCAAATTTCTGCCTGATGTGAAATCTCACCGCCCGTTCGAGGAATATTATTGTTCTGTCACGTCCCATTAATGTTTAATTATTCTTCAATTTCTCCTACGTACACATTACGTCGCCAACAATAAAGCTCGGTAGTAAACACGCATTTTGTTTTTTCTTGTGCTTTCACTGACCTCCCATTGACGAAAACCACAAATAAAAAAAATACATCCGTTATGCTCCTTGGTTTCGGGGACTGTTCGCTTCCGTCACGTATGACATAACGAGTACCTATTTCCATTCTCTGGTCTACTGATTAATCTAAGCTAGTGCACTTCACGACGTTACTTCTATATCGTTCTAATCGCAAAGAAACTATCACCAATAACGTTTCCGGCTCAAAAGTTTCCGTCCTTATTTGAATTTTCCTTCCAGCTAAATAATTCTATCGCCGTCGAGCAGAGGAGGCTGAGGGAGTGCGCAGCCCCCTATTCTGCCCTATCCCCACACATGACGCGAAGTTCAACTTTGCACCTCGGAAGGTGTTCCGAGAACACGTGTGGCCGATCCCACGGACGGCCCCGACGTCGACCATAACGAAATCACGCTATACCACGCGCCGATCGGGCGATGCATGGACGGTCCGCGCACGCGACAAAAGGGTTGGTCAGCCGCGTATGCTGAAATCACGGTACGCGTGGGCCAGATGGCGGCCTCCCATGGTTGCACGAGCGTGGGCACCCCTGTCGGCGGTGGTTCGAGGTACACCGCGTGCTCCATCGCGTGATCCCACGAACAGCCGCCGGCAGCGCCCTTAGGTGCATGATGCCAGCCAAAGTTTTTCGAGCCAGTCGTGACCTACTTGATCAACGGCCGCTATGCAACTAAGCTATGAGCTCCAAGAACAGAGAAACTCACTCGACAATACATCGGTTCTACTAAAATTTGCATTCAGTCCCGATAATCGATAGGCCTTCTTCACTCACTCCATGAAGCCAATGAAGAAAGCGGTGTTCTCAGTTGGCGGAAGTGACTCAAGAAGGCGCTAGCATCAGGAACTTGGCACAGTGGATTACATAAAGTTGAAGATAATTAAGGCAAAGAAATGAATGGCATTACGCCAGCCGCTAACATGCCCCAAGCATGAATGACGTTCAGCATACAACTCCATGACCATGGCAGCTTCGTGAGAGCTAAAAGTAAAAATAAATGTAACAGCATGAACACATTGATATGGAAAGTTCCGTTAGAAGCCTTAGCTGGTGGAACTTCTATACGGGGAATCCGCACAGCCTTTACAGACAGCCTCAAGGTAAGGAATCCCAGGAAGAACTGTGCATCAAGGGCCCCTTTACAGCCCAAACGAAGTGGTCCTCATGTGGATTTTGCCTTTTTCAACGCAAACAAAGTTTCAGTCTTTGTACTTGTCGCAGTGTGTCCACATGAACTTTGGGGAAAAATAACGCGGAATTTTCTCACGGACTTCGAATTCATCATGATATACAAATATACGTTTAGCTCTACAAATTAATTAATTAAAGGACTCATTGCTCTGGAGGCAATTTTATTGAATTAATATTATCAGTGGTATATCAGCTCCCTATCCAGCATGCCGTCACCAGGCAGCGCTCCAAGCACTGAATTTCAGGACCGTGCAATAAGGAACCAGTTGTTATGGCATGAACGAAAGCGCAAAACTACGCTACATGGAAGATAAGATGGAGAGGCAAAGTAGGCAGTACTGGGATTGCTTGTCAGCCTCCTCTCCCTTTCGTCTGCTATCGGCCGTTTCATGTTTCGATCCAAGTGCTGTCTAGTTCGCTAGGGTTTCTGCTGCGTTAATTTCGACTGATTTGAAGGTAACCACGTGACGGACCCGCGACGTAACTAAAGTGTCTTCGGAAGGGCGGTGGTTCGCCTTTACGTCAAGCTCCTCAGCAAAGCGGGGAAGCCACAGAACGGACTGAGCTGACACTATTTTTCGATCATTTTGCGAACAGAACGCAATGTTATACTCTGCCGTGATAAAAAGATACAGAGTAGCGGAGACTTGTACCGGAATACTAGACGCCTCCTGCGCACGCAGTGGCTGAAGGGGGGGGGGGGGGGGGGGGCTATAGGTGGGATTACTGCGCATGCAGCGGGAGTTATAACCGTTATAAGTCTCCGCTAATACGTCTTCGGTATGCTAAATTTTAGGGATGCGTCGTCCTCAACAGCTCATACTCACATGCGACAGGGCAACGGAACTCGCAGCACACGGCGACGCGTTATTGTCTTCCTAGAGGCAGGTACGCGTCCGTAAATGTACTAACAGCCTCACCGGAGTAACACCCTGCCACTTCGTATTTGTACAGAGACCTAATAAATAGCGCCGCAGTCGTACCTGCCAAGCTTTACAATGCAGTGCACGTTTTCAAAAAAAAAAAAAATGCGAGTAATGCGTCCAAACATTGTTCGCACATACGCTGCTTTTTTATTGCGTTCCCGGTGCGCTGACGTGGACACACTGAACTACATGGTGCGCAGCTGTGCTGACTTGGAGTTATCTAAACGTCGGCTATCTGGGCAAGCTGCACAGCTCGTGAAAAAAGTTCGTTCTGTCTAGCAAGTTAACGGAGCATGATGCACTCAACAGCAGTGGTTATTATTTCTGACATGATCACTGTTCATTCCGTAAGGGCGACAAAACAACGCGGCAGAAATTATAATTGTCACTCAGGACACACATTCAGTAACGGTCGCCTCAGCTGTGGACCCTTATGTTCGGTGCTGCAAGTAGCACAGATTTCGGACCACAACAAAAACTATCATATTTTTTCCCCTTCTAAGACGACAGGATTCGAGGATAATTAAAAAGCTCGAAACTAAGTTGCGGACGCAGCGAGAATTGGAAAAGAAAGTGATTCGGTTAACTCTTGTTATTATTCTCTTAAAATGATTCGGTTACTCTTGTTTTTGTGTTACTATCCTCACTAGCAATTGATTCTTTCAACCGTTCTGGCTGTGTTGACGTTTGTCTGGCAGCAGAAGACATTTATTTCCGAGAAAATTGTATTTCGAGCTCTTTCCGCCAGCCGATTCAAACTCGTAGTGTCCTTACCGAGAAGCATGGGTCGTCATCGTTTTGAAGTGAATGGCATTGTAGTGTATCCTCTGGGACCCTAGCCGAAAAATCGATGTCGATGCACGCGTTTTACTCGCGAAATCGGCCGATAATGGCGACACCTGCGTTTCTTTTCTTGTTTTTTTTTTATTATTCGAAAGCTTCGTTTGAGGTGAGAACAGATTCTTTAGTGATTAGGACGCAGCCGGTACCTTATCGATTCACTTCTGTTCGCATTCAATGTTTCTTTAGGAGATAGGGTAGAGAGCACAGTGGCTTAGGGAACAAATGCGAGTTTAGGATTAAAATCAAGAAGAGAGAACGGACACGGGCAGGGCAAGTAATTCGGAAAACAGGCAAGTGATGGCGCCAGAGGGTAACGGAGTGGATTCCCAGAGAAAACAGTCGTATGCAGCAGGAGGCGACAAAGAGCCAGAAGGGCAGATAAGGTTAGAAAAACTGCGTGGATAGGGTGATCGCCGTCACAAGACAGGGCTAATTGTGGATCAGTTGGAGGAGCTCTCTGCCCTGACGCAGCAGGGCTGACAATGAAGGTGAGATGAAGCGACAGGCTTCATAGAAACAGCGACAGCGTGAGTATACTGAGGTGAATTAGCGGTTACGAGCTCTCAGGCACCGCGATAACTGCCGTTCAGAACCCTCGCAGTTGCCAACAGCCCCACCATGCAGGTACGAACAAGACGGAGAGCCCCATGCACATTTGCGTGCACTGCGTACACATGGCGGCCGCAATTAATAAACAACGAAGGCGCCCACAAGCTGACCTCAGGGCGCAACACAAAGTAGCGCAAGGTGCATATTAAACAAAGGAGCATCCATTTATGTCACAGGTCAGGCATTGTAACAGAACTATACAAAGTATGGGAGGGGAGGGAGAGAATTGGGCCGAGAATTAAGACGAAGTGGCTATAGTTTGAGAGGCGTGAAGCCGGAAGATTTTGAAGATGTTAAAAGGTGTGCGTGTGCATAAAGCAGGCCGTTAACTATACATTTAATTAACTAAAGTAAAATTATCTAAAACTGACCACAACTGATGCGCAAACGACTGTTTAATGCACCAACACTTTGCAACAGAGATTACCAATAGTACACTCCAAACAGAAAGGAGTAAAAAGGGAGTAGAGCTGTCCTCTAGTGCACACACTTTAATAAAAGGCAGTGTGCTAGAGGGCAGCTTTACTCCCTTTTTACTCCCTTATAAGGCGTATTCGTGTTTAGAGCTTAGGCGTCTTTTATAACTCCGAATACAAAACACACAGCGCAGTGAGGAAAGACCATGGTAACTACGTGTTATTTCGATCAGCCGGAGCTCCTTGCTTCACATAGAGTTTCTTACTATTACCTAGAGGGAAAGCTGGCAGCCCGTCTATGGGAGTTTGCATAGAGGCTCCTCGTGACCACTTCAGCCACCATGGGCGCTCAAAGCATTATGGGGCGGTGAGCTACCGACTGAAACTACAACTTTTGGCCAAAAAATAATGCAAAAATAAAGCTGTTCGATAAATACGAATGTCCTAACATTCAATATCCTGTCTGTAAATTGCAACAAACGAGCAGAAAAGCCTTTAAGTGCAAAGTTTGCCCAAAAATAAGAGACGACTCGCTCTCCTATTGGCCAAGTATTGAACATTATAAAAAACTAATATTTTGTGCTCAACAGGCGCGCTTTTAAAAGAAAATATGTTTCCAAAAAAACTTCAAAAGGTTTTTTAATGGCATTTTGGAAAAGTGAAACCTTTTATTGGCGTTGTGTGTCGCTGCGGTTTCACTACTATGGTTTTTACACACTGCATTCGCGCGAAAGTCGTCTGCGCACACACGAACAGCATTTTCGGAATGAAACGCCTCAGTAGTGTCACTCCGTGTTCCCGAAAAACTACGACTGTCTCGCAACAAGTAGCTCACCGCCCCATGACGCTTTGAGCGTCCATGGTGGCTGAAGTGCAGCGCCGCCAGCTTTCCCTCTAGGTAATAGTAAGAAACTCTATGTTGCTTCAGCTCGCTTAGAGCTGCGACGACCTTGACAGGACACATAATTCACCACTTCGTGATCAGCAGCAGAACGCCATATAGGCTGGCCGGATCAGGATAATGAAAGAGGCAGGAAAACGAACCACCGGGATATTCTGCGAAATTGAGCGCCCGGAAAAAAACTTCGCACTCGGCAAAGTGACACCTTTCGATCACATTGGCTACCCAAGTGGCCGCCACACTCTAAACATGAATGCGCCTACGTGGGATTAAAAAGGAAGTAAGAGCATCTGATCAAGTACCTCTGTCATATCCTCGTCAGACCCCTCGTACATTGCAATGCACGTTAGGATTTTTGCGAGATATATGAAAAAAAAATGCATCTCTTCCGCAAATTGAACGCTGTTGAAAGTCAAAACACTGAGCACCCACGTAGGTAGCTTTTGAAAAGCTGTGTAGCAGTAGGAGCGCTCTTGGCAGCCTTCAAAGTTGATCGATTTGCCTAAATCATACTTCTGTTCGCTCCAACAGCCAAATGGCTCTGAAGTTTATCGCACTTTGTTATGGGTTTATTACTATTTTTTGTTCAAATACACATTCTCTTGTGCATGCATTTAACTAAATATACGTCATAAGACATTCTTACAAGTCCCTCACTGCATAAGTTACATCACAATAAATGTATCTGATTACAGGGGTGGAATTAAGGACGGGTATGAGAGGGGAAGGGGAGAAATTTTTCATGGAAAATCCACACTGAGCTCCATTTGTTTCAACGACAAACCTCAAGAAATATTTTGTGTAAATAAAATCGTGCGCCCCATTGCCGACAGCAGAACCCACCGAGAGTTGCCATAAATCCGTCCCTGGCTGACAGTGCATTTTGCCAGGAGTGGTTCCACAAGTACGTGCACTTTTGCACATGAAACAATCGCATAGGGATGATTGTTATGCTCTTGTCTCAGTCACCTAACACCCATCTATAAATTTTGTGAGTGCCGAGCTCAATGTGGAAGCTAGTAATGAGGGCACAAGTGAACGTTGTTTGTGTCGGCCAGTATACACTTCACTGACGAGAATAATTATTTTTGGATTCTCCACCAGTTTTACTGAGGTTGAAATGATTCATAAAGCTATACGCCTACCTTGTAGAGCCAGCGCCGTCTATGAGGACTGCCGAAATTTTGTTTGCTTGAATTCGAACCGAACACCTGAGCACCAGTGATGATCACCGTGAAGAACAGCGCTGGACAACGACATCAGCTGAAACTGTTGATAACCGTATGAGGACGATCGAAGGCCAGCCTAAAGTTTGTCTCAAAATCCTTGAGGAAGGCACCATACATTAGACAATGTTTTAGCGAATCTCCACTGAGGAATGGGGAGACCAAATGAAACCTGATCCTCGTTTCGTGAAAGCCGAGGAAGAGGCTGATGTGAATTGCGCAAAGGTTTTTCAGCAAATTCAAGAAATGAAAACCCCAATTTCAAAAGCATTATCACTGGCATTGTCCTTGAAACCAAATAGCAGAGCATGGCAGGGTACTTAAAAGCAGCGCCTCAAGCGGAAAAAGCCAGGCGAGTCCCAGCAAAGTGACGCTCGTGATTTTTTTTCTTTTGCACTCGGCACGCAACTGCGGCCGCCATTTCGTTTGGTAAAGTGCAGAATGTGTTACAGAGCCAGCATGCGCGGAAAAAACTACGTGAGTTCAAAAGAAAGTGATGGCATATAGCTTCCAATACGAACGCAAGAAGAATTTCAAGACTTTTCAAAAGTATAGATCCACCGTCTTCAAGAGCGAAACTTCGTTAATACATTATATTGGGCTAGTTGATAATGGTTTGGTTTGGTTTTGTGGGGTTTAACGTCCCAAAGCGACTAAGGCTATGAGAGACGCCGTAGTGGACGGCTCCGGAAATTTCGACCACCTGGGGTTCTTTAACGTGCACTGACATCGCACAGTACACGGGCCTCTAGAATTTCTCCTCCAAAGAAATTCTAGCCGCCGCGGCCGGGATCGAACCCGCATCTTTTGGGTCAGCAGCCGAGCACCATAGCCACTGAGCCACCGCGGCGGCGCTAGTTGATAATGCCTTACTGGATTAATTTCCTTAGTGGCAAAAACACAGACACTACATATCAGAAAATACACAAGGGGCACCCGCTAAGGTACAGTATCCCTTGTGTATTGTCTTTGATATAGTGCCTGTGTTTTTACCGCTAAGAAAATGAATTCAAAAGTGAGCTGACATGGATGAAGATTACACAGTGAAGTGAAGAAGAATACTGCTTTTGCAGCACGAAGAAACGTTCAGCAAATTATTTTTAAAAAAATGTACGAATTTTTTATATTCCCCTTATACATTTGCTTCCTCAAAAAAGAAGGAGGGCAGAGACAGAATACAATTCATCTGATGGACAACCAATGGCGACCAAATTTTGTGAGGAAAGAAAGCGGATTTTTCAAGCATTATCGCCAGATACGACAATAATCATGGAGACAAGAGTTAAATGTGGGGACGTGAGGTGACAAAAACGCATAAACGAAGGCATCGTACGAGTTTACAGAAAGTTTACAGAAGCGGCACCCTTTCTTATAACATGAAAACTTGAAAGCTTTTTTAACTGCCAGTGGGAGATATCATATTTCACAGATGGAAGGAACTTGATTAGGCCCCGTCCATAAGCATATCAGGTAAGTGGCACAATGAATATTGTGTTGAGGTATAGCATTTCTAGCACACCTCCTAAGCACGACAACGCAAACTGAAGGCGGGTAACTATTTAAACTGTCAATTTTCATTCCCGAAAGCAGAGGCGGACTAAACCTGCACATTATGAACGGTGTTTGAATGATATGTATACGCGGGTGTCGTTATCCGTAGTGACCGTTTTCTGCGGATAAATTTAGGTATCACTTATTCGTACGCTGTATACGGGTTAATGACATTCTAATTGCGGCAGTCAAGGGCAGGAAATGAACATAGACTTGACGTACTTATTGGACAAAAGTGGTATACCCCACGCGGCGGGAGCCGGAGGAATGGTGATGATGATTATGATGATGTAGCCTTCCCTTTTTAACGGGCGGGCGCCTACCAAAGGTGCCCTGGCTGGAAAACTGCATTGCAACGCCGTCTACAGGCGGCATCTGTAATCGAGACAGCCAATGCCTTTACTATTGCAGCTTTTATTATCAGCAGGCATGTCGCTTCGCTCGTTTCAATGTTTCGTGCTTTAGCTCGCCGAAATGCCACAGTTTTGCGTTGCTCCGGCTCCCGCCGCGTGGAGTATACCACTTTTGTCCCCGATAGTACAAATAATCCGGAGAACAAATAACAACAGATGGCGTTGCAGGGCAGCGAGGTGGCTTCTAAGAGACTGCAAACGCCTAGCAGAAAGCAGTAGAAAATCTGGTATAGATAGATGAGGCTAGGACGTTTCTGGGTATAGAGCGACTGCAGCTGGCTCAGGACAATGGCAAACAGATATCTGTAGAAGAGGCCTTTCTCCTGCAGTAGACGTAGCAATGCTGACAAGATAGAGTGATAACGATGATGATGATGGAAAACATGTTTTGAGGAACGTCTTACGAGATAAGCATCGATTTGTATACGCATGCGTAGACGACAGCCGGGCAGCAGCAGGCGGCGCGCGTCACGCTCCAGCTCAGCCCAAGGCGACGTTGCGTTCTCGCGTTCGTTCTGAAACACCTTCTCTTTCGCGACGACGCCGGCACCTCGTTCACAACGCCGCTGAAACGCAGAGACAAGGGCACCGCGCGGTCGCCAGGTGTCCCCGGAGCGGCGGAAGTTTATCCTTTCGCGTAGAGAGATCAGTGAACTCGTTACATGCATGGCTACCGTGTATCTATCTTTATCGCTCGACAGCGTGCCGCGATGCATATATACCTAACTACGCGCAGGTGCGGGCTCCTTTTCGTACACATCCTCGTCGCGTGCGCGAGAGAGATCGGCACACAGCCCTTTGGGCACCGGACGTCTTTATTGAGTGTCTCCGCCTCCCGCGATCGCGACGAACGGCGCGGAGCTTACTTCTCAGCTAAGCCTTCGGAACTTCTGCATCCGGGGCTTGTGCTCCAAGGAGTTCTCAGATAAAGCAGACAGCCCCGAATGTCCAGATGTCGCGCGGCAGCTGGAGGTTGTATAGGCCTCACAGGGCCGCCGGCAGCCGTGCATGCTTGAGTGTCTGTGTATACAGCGGCGCGAACACACGTTGATGCATACGTTGCGAGCATGCAAGTCGAGTCATTATAAGCGTGCGTTCTGGCGATCATGAATCACGAAAGGATGAGCCGTTTAATTGCCTATGCAGATTAGGAAACCGCGTAATTTATATGGTACCGCCGCGCACACATGGGTGGCAATGAGCCGCTACTGCGTGGAGGATGCGTAATGAGGAGTCCGTTACCGGGAAGGATATCATCACTGCGGCCTGCTGAAACAAGATGGTGGAGGTATACCACCCGGTGTGAACCGCGAAAGGTACGTATATAGGGAGAAAATGTGCAGTGCTCCATTGCCGCTTAGGATACTCATGATGCCGCTTAGGATGCCGCTTAGGAAGTTATTAGAAACCCGTATTTCTATTTAAGCATGCCGTGCCGCAGTGTGCCCAAGATGCCATGCGCTCACTGATTTCGACGGCGTCAACTTTTCGCAGATTAAAATTCCAGGTCGGACAAGATGCGGCTTTAAATTGATTGTGGTCTGAGTGCATAGTTTTATTCGGCACCGTACAAGAAGAGTCTGTTTCTTAATTTGTTCGCTTATTACGCATGCCCAACATTTCTGGATAAAAACTTTGAACATTGGAAAATTGTAAGGTACTGTTATCGAAATATTGAAGGTAATAGTCCATTCTTCCGATGTCTAGAAAAACGGTTCTTTTAAAGTTTTTCCATCGCTGACATGGACCAGTTATGACTGCCATAAAAAACCAAAGGGGAACGCTATTGACGATCGCAAAAATGTTAATGGCAAAAAAATGCAAGCCTGTCGACGAGAGATCTGCGGATACATTGATTGTTATAGCGAAGTATTACAATATATGAAAAAAATTCCCTCAAACCCTTTCCCGTTCAAAAATGCTTTTGTCCAGAATTATTGGGCATCATGATTTACTTTATTGTGTTGCTTCTGTTAGAGCACAATGATAGCACCAAACGCAGTTTATAGAGTATTTTATTTTGTTTATTAGAAGCTATAGCCATTTTTAGCCGATAGTTCTTATTACATTATCTAAATATGAAAAATTAAGCTCACTATACGATGGTCCTCGTAGCCTGAATCACTTTGGGACGTTAAACCCCCATAAACCAAACCAAACGAAACGTATCCTGAATAGTTTCTTCTTAAATCTTTATAGCTTAGTAAAAAAATGACTCTGGTGGTCACGCGGTTGCTGGTTGCTACCTTCACTGGGTGTTGTGCTCGGCGGACACAAGATAACAACGTAGCGGTCACGGTTAAAGGACTAATTCGCCAAAAAATGTTAATTAACTTTTCAATTCTTAGTGGCTTTATGCTGAATTTTGCAATCGAACTCTTGCATGAATGCCGTATCAATTCGAGACTACTCCAACTCACAGAACTCGCCAAAGTGCAAAAGCTCTTGAAATATTCATCAAATAATTCCCTACATCTTTTTAGTTTGCTCCCAGTTTCGGAATGAGGCACGCAAATGCACGGCATTGATGATGAACATCTCAAGACATATTCCGCTTTAGCAAGTTCAGTAAATTTTGTATAGTTTCGAAACGGTGTATGCAATTTTTAAGATTCACGTGATCAGCATCCACGCGACCAGCAGCGTCACATTTTCTTTAAATGCGTAAAAAGTAAAAAAAAAAAATAACAAGGCGAACAGAAATACTGCTCTCTTGGCGATGTAACACAAAAGTTTGACAGCATTGTGTGTAAATGTGTGAAATAGAGAGATATAATGAAAAATCCACTTAATTATCGGTGTCATCTGCAACGACAGTCCAAACCCAATGGTTTAGCTCGTGTGCCTCAACATCAGCTTGCTGCGAGACGCTGATGTGAGGGAAAATACGTGTACACTTTGACCGTGTTACACATATCACCCTTGAAATAAAGACCTATGGACCGTTTCAGTAAGCACGACAAGAGATACGCATTAGAGTAACAGCGTCTTCAGCACAGCCTTTTTGTCTCATCAGTCGAAACGGATATCCCTAAGATATCGAGATAGAAACACACACGCAGGGCATGACGTATTCGGTCATCGTCGATAACATCAACATCATCACCTTCGTCACCAATAGACATCGCTTGCACACTCGTAAGACGAAGCTGTTTTCGCAGTTCGCGTATTTTTGCTTAGCGGACGGCTCGAAGCCCTTTTCCAAGTTCTGCCTATATATAATCACATCCCCATGTACCCTTGCAGGCCTAAACAATCTCATACCTTTGAATGTTCTCAATTCATCACAATACACACCTCGCTCACTTCTATACGCCGTTCCCTAGATACGTCTGCCCTTTTGCGGATCTGTTGTACACTGAAGGTTCCGCTCTCAAGCCCACTTATTTTCTTGATTTTGAGCTAGAACGCCTTCCGCACCAGTTCGTTCTCCGATTGGCGATGATCTTTCCTCGCAAACTAATGGAGCTTCGACAGGCTTGCACTTCAAATATGGGCACCGTCGGCCATCCATAACTCGCTCCCTCACCCTCTGCGCCTCATCTTCGCTTCCATTACAAGCAGCTGGACAGCGGGGCGGGTCATCTTCCGGAAGGTGAAGCTAATGAGCCATTGTGCGAGGGCCGCCAGGCTCGCACACACGTGGTGCACACCGATCAGCGCGCGGAGCCGCCGAGAGGCGCGACGATCGCTTGTCACACGGCAATTACCGGTTCTCAAGGCGCGCCGCGTCATAAATATTCATGCTCTCCGGCCCGCGTGACAACTAAAAGAGGCAATGAATGCGTTTGGGCGCATTAAACCAGCCAGTATACCCGTTTCTCTCTCGCGGGCATTTGCAGAGCAAAGGGAGAGCCAGGCAGTTCGCCTGGCTCTCTCTCTCTCTCTCTATATATATATATATATATGTATATATATATATATATATATATATATATATATATATGCGCACTACAAAAACTGGTCTGCATATTGTTGCGACACCAACTCCTTCCGATATGTATAACATGAATTTTTCGTGACGTCACAGACATGACAAGGGGCTGGGCCACTTAGTCACGATACGTATATAGGTGGACAACAGACAATCGAAGTGGTAGCGGGGAAATGCTGCACCGTATACCCAGTTATTGTGCCATTATAACCCAATTAATTGCTTCTGTATGCAATGGAACTACATGGACGCCACGATAATGCTCCCCTCGCAGCTTTTACGAGGCTGGCAGGGAGAAGTACATTGAAATTAAGCTCAATCCGATAGCCGAATGTAGACCTGTATTGCACGAGTATAGATCTGCGTTAAATATATAGTTCGAGAATATAGTTCTGCGTGCGTAGTTTTTCAGCCGCATTCAGGACCGTAATGCGTTCGTTGCTAGACGTCCGCTATAGACTTCAGGCTACCTTGCCCGACAATCTCCATTTATTCTTTGATATGCGTCACTAACACCTTTATGGCGCGTCAACCTGTATCACTGACGACACATATGTCGCGCGCTTTCAACTTCCGCACATCGGCAAAACGCACGTTGCAACTGATTGGCTGTATGGCGGCGGTAATAACGCCAGAGAAGAAAGAAAAAGTGAAAGGCCTTGTATGAGGAAGGTTGGAGGTTCGATTCATGTTCTAATATAAGCGGGCATGATTTCCCTATTTTACTCATGACCACCGACGAATCACGTTTAGATCAAACTTTGCGAGAACCTGCACACTGCGGAAACATGCGATAACTCAGTGAGACCAGGCGAGGGCTTGGCTGGAGCATGACTTTACGCGATAAGCTCATAAAAAATCATATAGTTAGCGTGCATATATATCGCTCTATGCTCCTCATCCTATGCGTATCCTCTATGCTCCTATCTATGCTCCTCATCCTGTTACCGTTGGCGTTTTATGGAACAATTATGGGGCTTAGCATGGCCACACGGGATAACTGCATTTCTATGAATATAAACAAAAAAAGCAGTTGTCACGACCAAGTGGGGTTGATGCCGTCATTTCAGGGTATTTTTAGAGGTGTTTAAAGGTGTTTGGAGGCGTCTTGTAGCGACCGCGCGCCCCACCAGATGACGACGAAGTTAGCCGGGGGCGCGGGCTGCGTGCACAGGGCGGTCACGTGATTGTGGGTGATCGCACTCCGTCCGACTACGGTGAGGGTAGCGCGAGCCGCGAGGCATGTGAGGCACCACGCGGAGACGAAGTTGAGAGAGCTATCGCTGTAAAAGCGTACTACAAGAGAGCCGAGGACGGAGCCATATTCCTCTTGACAGTCGCGAGTTGTCCAAAGCGCATACGTCGGCGCCTCAGCTGATAGGCTAACCGTCGCGAGAGCCTCGACTAAGAGCCAGTTCTGTTTACTCATTTGCTGCCATTCCAGTCAATGCGGCGTCAGAGGTCAGACACGATTCGTAAGCAAGCTGGGGAATAATGATATTGCAGCGCTTACATCATGGGGTAAAAAAGGGAGGGGAGGGGGGGTGCAGAGTTCGAAGACTGCATGCAAACAGGGGCGTTACTCACGTGACGTCATGCCTCCCACACAGGCAATGGCAGCTGCTACGGTAGAGGCAAGCGGCTGCTGTCGCTCTCCGAGCGTCATGGCGAACTGAAGAAGAGGACAAGGATAAATCATTCAGCTGAGCGGCGAGAAGGCTCAGGAGATTAATGGTGTCTAGACAGCATACTCGGGATCAGCGCAGGGACGTTCACTCGAACACTGCCAGCAATACACGTGTGTCCTGACTATTTGCGATGATTAAATAGATTAGTCTTAACTCTCAAAAATAAAGGGAAAAGAAGAGACAAGCGTTCCGCGTGAAGATGAGGCGGTACGCATTAAGTTTTGGTGTGCACATAAGAGCAGAAGACTTAAAGGGAAACTGCATAGATTTTAGAAATCGACGAGCTTAATAGGGTCGAATGTATGAAACTTGTAGGTAATCCATGCGAAGTCTTTTTTGGGCTAGCACTTGAAATAGTGAAGTAATCGCCGATTGAAATCCGGACGCCCTTCAAGCTTCTCCGCAGCACACAACGGCAAGTGGGGGGCGCATGATGTCGTCATCGAAGGTATCGGTACATTTCCAACGCACAAACGCCTGCTTTGAAGGGAAAAAACCAACGCCGCCCAAGGCGAACCCTGCCGAGAGTTGTTTGGCAGCCTTTAACGCGTCAGGGCAGGATGTGGCTGACGACAGCGGAAATTTGAAATCATACCTTCCGTGACGTCACACTGAGTTTTCCTGCACTTCTCAAGTGCATTGGGGAGAAGCGCAAAATTCAATCGTTGATTACGTCATTATTTGAAATGCTAGTGCAAAAACACTTGGTATGCTTTACCTAGAGCCTATATAGATTTGAATCCTTGAATATCGCGAAATTCTCAAAAAAGTGCCGCAGCTGCTCTTTAAGGGGACAGACGGCCGCCCCCTGCGCCCCAGGAAAGAGTTTTCTGTTGAAAAATTATCGAAAACGATTTTTTTTTTTGTCCACGAACAAAGTCCGAGATACCTATTACCCAAATTGTACCGCCTCCTCCAAGAGTCCTCTTTAAGTCCCCAGCAGCAAAATTGAGAATGCGCAATTTGTGCGCCACTGACAGAAGAAGACAATTTGAAAACGCCCTAATTCAAAGCACGGACACACTGGAGTTAAGGTCTGCTCATTTATTTCGCTGTTGAACATGTATGCATATGGCACTATGCATGAATGGCATCAACGCTAACTTCTTGGCAAGGACTGCGAAACGTTTTACTGCAATCATACTGGTGAACAGCGCAAAAAAGGCGGGACAACAACAAGACAAGCGCTGACTATCAACTTGGGTTTATTGAAGGACGGAAGGGTATATATACAAAAACATAACACAAAGAAGTAAGAAGATAGTGTGAAAAGGGCCGTGAAGATCAAACTTATGTCACATGTGAAGTGATGTAAGCCAATTCCTTGTTGCTAAGGGATACTGCAATACTTTGCATTTCGTTAATGGTGAAATAAAGCAAATAATGGAATCTCAGGAAGAAATCACGCCACTTTGAACTAAAACTAACGGATTCGAATTGCTTGAACTGTTACGATGTGCCTGCACTGATTTGCTACCCTCACTATGCGAAATGTAATGGCACCACATGATCTGAACAGGGACGCCGACCGCATAGCAGACAAGGGCTCTGCCTTTTTCAACCGCCGTTGCACATAAAAATTAAGTACAGCTGGAAATTGCTGCTACGAAGTTCCTTCGTGAGTTCTTCGATCAATTACCGATTTTCAGTGCTGTTCCCAGCCTTCCTTCCATCTCAGCGATGTAAGGTGCTCCATAATATCTACAGTTCTGTTCTATTCAGCCGCGTAGTTTAGCTTCGTGACTGCAGTTTATGCTTTCTTTTTGTCAACTGCCATGTACAGTCACATTTGTTCTGCTCATTTGCCGCCGCGATGGCTCAGTGGTTGCGGCGCTCGGCTGCTGACTCGAAAGACGCGGGTTCGATCCGAATTTCGATGGAGGCGAAATTATAGAGGCCCGTGTACTGCGTGATGTCAGTGCACCGTAAAGAACCCTAGGCGGTCAAAATTTCCGGAGCCTTTCACTACGGTTTCACTCATAGCCTGAGTCTCTTTGGGTCGTTAAACCCTCATAAAATACACTAATTACTAATACGAGGTTCCCCTCTATACAGTCCTTTGCCTTGGTACTTCGTCACGTAGCGTAAAGCCATGAATGCCGCGTTATTTCGTGCGGTTTTTGGAACAAGCCTGAAATCTGCAATTGTTATTATTGTTATTCCCCAATCGTCAGCCTGTGAACTGACGACATAAAATTGATTCTAGAACGCAATTTCGCGATTGATTTTTAAGAATTTGCAACCTATCGATGAAGACGATCTATCGATACGCAGTGCTCCAAACTTCTCGGGCCGAAGATTGCTCGGTCCATTCCAGGTTAGGAAGAATTTTTGCGAGTCCGATGAGCCAGGTGCAGAAAATATGCTTCAATGACCTTATAAAGATAATTTTTGTTTTTATTTTGACGCCATACTGTTTTCTCATTGATTCAAAATAAACTCAATGAAACCAAGAAGTTCTTGAAGGCATGCAATACGAATTCAGTAGAATATATATTAGCGCATATACACTGGTAATGGATAATTACATTGTATTTACGTTTAATGTATATCGTCGCAAGGAATACACATCGCTAATTAGCAGACAAGGAGGGAGAACTTTCTACTGAGTTATTCTTCAGGTAAAAAATGATTACACGACTAATTTTCATGCGATGAACACTAAAATTAAAGGAAAAAAATGCAAACATTCATCTATGCTTTCCTCTGTTTCAGTGAATGTTGGCTTTCTTCCACACGTCGCTGTTGTTTGAAACGTTTTGCCACTGCGACACTCAAGCCAAAGCTCAATATTAACGTCGAAGGTAGAAAGTTTAAGCACTATTTATGAAATATTGACTTAACGTTTTAAAACACAGCTGCGACACGAAATATTTTACAGAGCAGCAGAAGACCACTTTAAGCATCGACTTCAAAGCCTGCATTTTATTTTGTTTCATGCGTGAGCAGTAAAGATGGGCTTCAGCTAACAAAACTTTGCAGTTAAACATCTTGGTTTCTGTCAGCCATAAATTGCGCACGTGGTGTAAAAATCTTTTACAAATTTGCGCCTAGTGACAACTCACCACCAAGACTTGTTAGTAAGCTCTTCAAACCCAGTATATAAGCATGAGCTTGAAGTTGAGTGCTGTGAGTGCGTCATTGTAGCGATTGTTCGTGCTGTTTTGTAATGCCTCCTTCAAAACCTTGTTGTCACTTGACTGCTGTCTCTAGGGTGATGATGAAGGTGCTTTCTCTCGCATTTGGGGACCCTGGTAATACGATGTTGTTTAGAAACGCTCAAGCACAAATTGAACATACGTTGTTGGTTTCGTGAACATGGAAGAAAACATTAGCTTGGCTGGTTGGTTGGTTGGTTTATGGGATTTAACGTCCCAAAGCGACTAAGGCTATGAGAGACGCCGTAGTGGAGGGCTCCGGAAATTTCGACCACCTGGGGTTCTTTAACGTGCACTGACATCGCACAGTACACGGGCCTCGAATTTCTCCTCCAAAGAAATTCAACCGCCGCGGCCGGATTCGAACCCGCGTCTTTCGGGACAGCAGCCGAGCACCATAGCCACTGAGCCACCGCGGCGGCTCATTAGCTTGGCGTTTATGCGTAATAATATTAACTTTTCGACTGAAACCTGCATAATCGAAATACATGTTGCAATGTGTATTTTGCATGCACGGATATTTTTCCTGTCCAAAAGCGCAGCAGGAAGTGGAGTGCATGAGGATGCATTGTTTTTCTGTTTCAGTAGTCAATCAACGCAACATAAATGAAAGAAAAAAAGCGCAGCGGCCAATTTGCCATAAAGTAAACAAATCCTCAATACGTCTTCAACAACCATTCTGTTGTGTATCAATAAAAGCACAATAGCTTTTACTGAGCCATAGTTGATACTGACGGCAGTGGAGCGTATATGTATGAAGGCGCCGCAGGAGTTTCTGACCACGAGGGCACCGTGATATTCGTTGGCAGCGAAGAACGTATTCTATAAGGCTATCGTACTGGCAGTCCACAGCTATGATGTGCATTTACCGAGAGTCTTAGTGTATACGTTTTTTGAGAAGAAACAGCCCTCTGTGCGGTCAATTAAAGCTAGATTCGTCGCTTTGAATATATTCACTTTGCTATATGTGATAACTTAATACCACAGCCGAAGGCTAACTACGACAAGTTCACAGAAGGCTTTTAGGTCAAATAAATTTGGAATTTATTGCAAAGTAAAGTCAAATATTCATCGCATGTAACACTGAAAGTAAACTTAAGCATGCATATTTTGTCCGTCTTCGGAATACGCATTTCTTTCCCTGTCAAACTGATGCAGTCGGTGCTAATATTCGATAACTGTTGCACATGTGTTCAATATTAACAGGAGGTCCCTCCCGATCTTTATCTTTAAGACTTACTCATGCATATATATCGTATTGTGCACTGATGTATCAGACGACAGTATATGCAAACGCTCTTGAATGCCCCGTTCCGAAATTTAGCCTCCCGATAATAGATTCGATCGTTAAAGCAGATTATATTTGTTTTATTTATTTAAAGTTTCCCTATGGGCTACCGTGAGAGAGAATTACATAGGGGGAAGGGGGGGGGGGGGGTCAACACAAATACTTACTTGAAGAAAACAGCACAAGCGTTCAAAATGAAACTAATATCTAATACAGTAGAAACATGAAATATAACAAATATTTCACATGAACAAAAGCGTGAAGGGTACCAAATACCTAACTACACCAATTCACACCAATTGTGTGTGTGCAGCAATCACAAATTTACAAAATACTTTGTTGGCTCCAACATGCGGGGAAACCGCGGGAGGCAAAAAAAAAAGCCGGCAAAGTACGAGAAGTGCAATGCATCACTCCTAGTTAAGGGCAGTAAAAGAAAAAACACAGACTTTTTGTTTGGAAAACGCCGCCCTCCAGAAGTTTCAAACATTGAATTTTAAGTCTATAGCCTAATACCTTATTTCAGAATTTTGCCACAGCATGGTAAAATTTTCAGAGGGATTCTGATGAAATTCACCATTATTCTGTTTCAAAGGGGACGCTGTGACCACGCATCTATACGGTCCCAGCTGTTGCGTCAAGAGTTCCGTTCACGTTAGTGTGCTCGAAATCGATGTGCTCCCATCCCTCCCTTCTTGGGTTGCCTGATAGCCCACAGTGCTACCTCGGCTGGTAAAAACCCTAATGCCATAACCCTACTCCCTGTGTTTAGGCCTAAATTAAAGGTGACAGCTGACAGACAAGACTAGCCTCTCAATGTTTTTTTCGTTCCCGAAGGAGCTTTTAATGGAATTCGCCTCCATCGGATGTTGAGTGTATCGAATTAAGTCCAGTGCTGTTGAACAAGCTCTTAAAATCGAAAACGCACTTTGCTTCACAACTGTAGACTTCATTTCCTCCTTGTGTGCGCTTGTTTTCATCTAGCATATTTCTAAATTCCTTTTAGCTATTATAAGTTTTTTCTTGCTTGTATGTATGGATTGCTTGTAATCTTGTAACCTTCGTCGTACCTCAGATGATTATTCTCAACCTTTACGCCTTCCTACCGAATGCGATGCTCCTGTGAGCGAATGTGGTTTTCTGCAAGAAATAAATGACTTAACTGTGATTAGTCTCGCCTTTCCTCGGTTGCCGAACAGTGTAAAAGTGGTCCTCGATAGAAGTGTGCCAAAGTGCCGCACTGCCATGAAGCCATGACACGGTTTTGTTCAGTGGGCATGCAAGGAACCACCACGGAATCGTAGGTATGTTATCAGAGAAATGACGTCGATGATTCACTTTGTCTAATGAACTAAACCTGTCCCTGGCGAATATACAAATGTGAAAGGCACATTTTTTCCCCTTTTCGACTAGGAAAAAAGTGTCACATGGGCTTATCAATCGGGGACTAACTGTTCAGACATAACCATTAGTCCCGCGGAATAACCGTTCGTTTCCAACCGGACTAACTGTTCGGAGCAGCTAGTGGCTTAAAAATTTTGACACGCTGGCGCACTGACAAGACATTCCTCTTGAACACAGTCTTAGACACCCACCTCTGGCTTCCCCACAGCTGTGTTTCGTCGCCATCGCCAGCCTTAGCGACGCTATGGGATGCATCTCGACTGTTTCTGAATATATACCCTCGCTGTCTTTCGTGGCCGAGAGGGGACGACAGCGGGCACGTTGCCGGGCGAATAGACCAAGAAATAGAAGGCGACGAAAGGTAAACAAGGCGTGGCAGGGTTACACATGGCTGGCCGAGGATCGTGCGAGCTGCCTGCTCAGCACCGGATTACCGACCACGTCACAGCAGCATTCAGAAAAAAACAGAAATTCTCATAAAGAAGTCGTACGCCGTCAACGAATGCTGCCAGGCTTACGGCCATTCTCTATGGAGCGAAGTACACGTTGGTACTTCAGTGGGTACCTGCTCACTGTGGCATTCTGGCTAATGAAAAAGCAGATGAAGCGGCCCGTAAGGGCCATCAAACGGGCCATCAACATCGGAGATACATGCGAACTTTTTTCACGAAATCCGAAGCGTCCCAAATGGCTAAAAGATTTGCTTCCGAAGAAGCGTATCGGCTTTGGAGTTTGCCGACACATCAGAACCAATTTCTTCCCTCAATCGACTCACATCTTCGATAAAGACTCTCACCCAGAATTCCTCGCCATCTGGAAACACTTTACCACCGACTTCGTCTGAATGCTGCTTATACAAATGGCTTGCGATACCGTTTTGGACAAATGGACAGTCCGCATTGTGACAACTGTGCCTCGATAGAAACCGTGGAACATATCCTGCTTGAGTGCCCTGCGCATGCTAACGAGCCTACTATGAACATTGCATGCAGAAGCTCTGCCCAGCGCCCCTAACAATGGACAAAGTTTTAGGTCCCTTAGCGCGCCTTAGGCAACAGAGACTTGCAATGAACTTTCTATTTGCATATTTAAAAGACATTGGACATCTCGATAAGCTTTAAATTCACTTGCACGTTCCCTTCATGCATTCTTCACGCAGTGAACTTCGTCAGCCCATTTGTCGGACTATGCACTCCATCATCCCATAGGCCACATCAATACTCGCCGTTGCATCCTTAGTATCCATTTCATGGCCGCATTTTATCTTCGTTTTCTTTTTTTTTTACCTTTTCCACACTGCTCTCCTTCTGTCTTTATCTCCCAAGTTCCCCTCCCTACGCAGAGTAGCATGCCAGCGATTTTTAAACGCCGGCTAAATTCTCTATATTTCATTAAAGAGTTTCTCTCTCTCTCTCTCTCTACACATTGGTAACTGTAAACTATGAAGGATTACTGTTTAGGAAAAAGAGTTTCTTTCTTGGGGACTAACTGCGTTCCCACAGCCCCATGTCTCTAAAAAGGCCAAACCACTATATTCTTCTCAGAGATGATATCAGCTCCAGTCAGCCTCTCCGAGGACTAACCGTTAATAACGGGGAATAGGTGCAGCAAAGCTTACGCCTTGTATTTTACCGATCTTCGGCTAAGAGTGCGTAGTACTTGGCAGCTTTCACTACAACGCATATGACTAAGAGTAATAGACGGTGGCTGTCATCGAATAGACGTGCGACCGTCTGCACGGGTCACGTTTAAAACATGCTGGTAGCCTGCAAGGCCTGATGCATGCGCACAGCTAAAAAGTCTGTCAATAATATAGTATAGCCGAGCTCTCATCGTCTATACCGTTGCTTCTTATCCATCATAAAATTCATAGCGGACGCCACCGGCAGATTTTTGCATAGCGTAGACAAGAAGTTGCATCACCGCCCGCTTTCGTTGGGAAAAGGAGAGCTGGAAGGGAGGTCCAGCAGTCAGCGTCACATTTTTTCACCCCGAAACACTGCGAAAAAACCGAGAATGCATGCCATTGCCATCGACGTCACTCTTTCTTTCTCTGTCAGACTTGTACATTCGCTATTCTCGGTTGTTCACATTGGTTATTCTACTCAACAGCAATGCAGGGAAGATGTCTGTGCGCAGGATATACGGATTTCAAAAGAGCACAATGAATAAGCGTATCCAAGCTACATTGTTTCAGAAACGGGCGAAACAGCCATTCTATAGACGAAGGAGGAGCCATCCAACAACTGTCCAGGTAAGACGGATGGCGGACTCCTTTTTTTTTATTTCATTTTACTGGCAATGCATTCATCTCCAGATATGAAAGAGGTTCGCGAGCTGCACAAATACAAAAAGTACGACGTTTAGAGAATACGCGCAAGGAGAACCGGGCCCGCGTGTATAGGCAGTTGGTTCTTCGCAGAAGCGGACGCGAATAATAAAAACTAGTAACCAGCCGCGACTATAGTCGTCAGTGTCAGCGTTTTGAAATCTGCGCCAGACAGGAAAAGGACGTTGCGCCAGACGGATGATGGCGTACGCGAAGGGCGTACGTCCTTCCATTTCTATATCTTTTTTTTTTTTTTTGCTTTAACCGGCTTGTCACATCCTCTGGCACGTATAGGCGCTCAGCCCGTAGACAACAGGACGAGAGACGCCACGTCTACGGAAAATAAGCGTAGCCCGACAAACACGTTTACAAAGCGCCGACGCCGTATACGCGAACGCGTACAGCCGGGAATATAACTGAATACATGCTCCGAAAGTCCACACCACAGCCATGCAGGCAGCGAGGTAATTCGGCCGCGAAACGGGTTGCCGCAAGACCATGACTTGCCCCTTCTCGGAAACTCGCTCTTATGTTGCGCGCATATAACGAAGCGCTAACGCGTGTGGTCAAGAACGTTGCCATGCAGTTGGACGGCCTCGCGCTAACCAATACGCGAGACGGAGACCGCGCGTCGTTAGCCAGACCAATTTGAAATGGCAGCGAGGCTTTCCCAGAAGCTATTAGAGGCAGACTCGTCTGAATGACTATGTGTCACCCTCTTGCGATACGCATGCAACGCCAGAGACACGCTATACGAAGGAGTGGAACATTTGAAAGGAGTAACACATCTGTATCAATCTACCAGCGTTATCTCTAACTAGCCACTAATTAACAAACTGCTTGTTTTGAGAGCACTCGTACCCATAGGATTGACTAGCATTGAATCAGCGCAAATTTTCGTCACACCTCGCGTACATTATAATGGAGATCTGTATTTTACGGTGTCTATACGAAACACATTAGTTCTGTAGCCTAAGTATATTGGAAGTCAGCGGGCTCTACTGTGCTATGCACAGAAGTGTAGCCACATTTCCAGGAATCGCGCAGCAACAAGGGAGCTCTGAGCAGAGTTTCTAGTTGGTTGCTTTGTGTAATTCAGATTCCTCCTCCAGGTCAAATAACTCCCAAGTTTCTGTGCTTTCACATGAGATCATTTGTAATTTTGATTTTAAAACATATTTTGCCGCATATGTGTTTAACGAAATACACGTAATAAAACTTTGCCGCATGTTTCTGAAAGCGTAGGGAACTGCAGGACATGCGGCTGAATTTTTTTTTATGCGGTTAACGGGAAACCTCGGACTTGCAGAATATATTTCAATTTACGATGACCTACCGAACTTCTGGCGAGGTCTGAAAATGATATAATCGTCTTGATGTACCGTAAAACCAACCGATCTTGTATAGGCACTGCTAACGCTCATTAACGTTCTGAGCTTCTGTCGTGCGCGATGACGGAGGTTAAGAATAAGGGCAGACTATACGCTTAAAAACGTAAACTTCGAAATGAATTCAACTGAATGACTGAATGCCATTAGTTTCTGGACCCAAGTGAGGAGCCCAAGCTGCAGCATCATCGTCACCATCACCATAATCTTCAGCCCAACTATACGCCCATTCTACGATCCCGATCGCCAGTAAACCCTGTCTTGTGCCAGCTGCGGCAACATATCCCTGCAAATTTTATCATCTCACACGCACACCTCACTCTCTGTTGCTGCCTGCGGTGTTTGTCTTCCATTCGAGCCAACTTCTTTACTTTCAGCAGCCTGTTCTCCTTGTGTCATATTCCGATTACACCCATTTCTTCTTCTGATCTCAGCTAGAATGTCATTAAAGAGACAGTATACTGACTTTCAACGGCTATATCATCTTTGTGGCAGTCCAAAGCTCCTCGCCAACATAAACGAACACCCGTATGCGAGGCTGAGAAACACGGCAGAACAGTTTGAAACATAAGTTTTCGATATGAGAATGTTGCTTTCTAGCAGTCGATGTGCGCAAACCCTGACATTACAACACTAATTTGGATTTAAAGGACTGACAAGAAAATAAGATATCTATATGTCCTATATCTAGATACAAAATGTGGTATGATTCTGTCACAGGCACCAGACACCGTTATTTTCCAGGTAGCAGTGCTGCCGATGGCAGCGCCAATGTTAGCATTGCGGCAGTCTGCCTCAATAAACATTTTAAAACATGATGAAAAAGTAGGATTAGACCATGCAAGAAACGGTGACTAGCTGCAAGAGGAAAAAAAATTAAGGCGTCTGAAGTTTATTCCAGCAAAAATGGCCCTCATTACGATCAGTCCTGTTAATAAAATGTAGTACGGCCACTTCAGGCGGCGTATTCTGACTGCGAGCCCAGCGACCAAGTTTCATCACGGTCAGCGCACCGTCGGCTCTCCCTGACTTCCTCTGCCGATTGAAAATCTAAAAACTTGCCAAAACCACGACATCTGCCCCCTCGTTATTTGGCATCACATAGAGCGATGCAAAAGCAATAAGCCAATATTTTCATACGGGGCTCCACCAGTACAGCTTAAATTCGCATCTGTTTCGTAACCCTATATTCTCTCTTCCTGTATCCTCACTTTACTTCTGCCACCAGAGAGCTTTAGCACAGCCGGACAGCAGCACGAGAAATACGGTAACAGGGGTTGCCGTTGTATACTATATATCCAGGCTTGTTTAGCCTCTTCTGGAGCACGGTCACTACGGTAACTACGATAAGTGCAGTTAGTTACCGTGTTTATCGTACGGCGATTCCAAAACTTTCTATTTCATTTTGCTGCACTGCCAATTAATTCTTTTTCAAGGCTTTTCGTTAGTCAATTTCTGCTGCATGGGTGAGTACAGACAACACTTAATATATATTATCCTCTTGAGGGATACTGGTCAGCCGCTATTCATGACCTGAAAGTATACCTGCCAAATGCACTCCATCCCAATACTATTCTACTACCTGTTTTCCTCTCCTTGTGGTTTTCATTCAAAAAGAAGCGAAAATAGTAATGAGGATATGAATGTACTCAATATGGAGCTAACAACGAAATTTCTTTCTCTCGGCGAATTATTTTTTTTTTCTGCACACAAAAGAAATGTGCACCTTTGCAGTTTTGTGAGGTCTCGGTGATGATCAAAATGTGTACGAAATTGCCTTCAGTCAGCAGCGTAGCTGTATACGATGCACACGTGCGCATATCCCCATGGAGTAGGGGAAAATGTGTGCGCACATGTGCGTGACAAAACCGGTGGCCTCGCCTGTCGAGTGAAAACTAACCGCCCTCCACTGCCATACAACTATACGTAATCACCTGACTCGTATGATCAGTGTTTTTATGGCGCCAGGTCCACGAGTTTGATGACTCGAGCAAACTGACGAGGTCAAAAATAAGCGGAGAAACTTCGTTTGCGCTTCCATCCTAACATTTTGACAGCTGCTCGGCCGTAAACAGACGAGGGATAGAGCCCTCATATGATAATCAAGATCCTAACCAATGAGAGTAAGAACAGTGAAGAAGCTCGCATCTATGCGCTGACCTCACACGGCAGAAAATACGCAGTCGCAGACCCAGAAAGCAGCATTTAGTCGCTGTGCGTAAAATTTTGTGATTCTGTGCTTGGTTGTATGCGTACGCCAGTACTTCCTTGCTCTGCTTCTGTCATTTTCTTTTACTTTCCCCCCCCCCCCCCCCCCCACCCTTGTGGACCGAAAACGAGTGATACTTCCACTTTTTGCTGAAATCTTGGAAGCGTTTTGGGGTGACATTATTTGTCGCGCTTCCAGACACTTTTCGAATAAGAGCAAATAAGAAAAACATTGTAATCAGCGACGAAGATCAAAATCCATGCTTGAACAAGACAAGGACAAACTTATATACCAGTCTGGATTTTGAAGTTAATAGCGCCAGCATTGAAGTCTCTGCGCGATGATTCCCGCACTACATGATCAAATTGCCAGTCACCAAGCCAGCAGCATGGTCTCAGCCTATACCACGGTTAGGTTAAGTATGCTGTATTCGAGTTAATCAAAAAGGATTATCTTCGTGCGCATAATTTCGCTATATACCAGACCAGTTCAACCCAAGAATGGATGCGAAAAGAGCGTGACCTGTTCGAGAAGGAACCGCCGCAAGTCTCTCGCGATGTCCAGTATATGCTATATCCATTTGTAAAGCCGTGCACGGATCTGTTACGGGGCTTAATGCAAAGCGTCCGACAATGAGCCAGGCGCCGATCAATACTCTGCCTCATCTGGTTTAGGCGACATCGCACCATCGCAACGAGGGCGGAGCGCGTGGATATCGTTGCATAATATTACTGCCGCAGGATGACAACGCTTCATGAGCTAAAACGAACATTTCGCACTGTCAACCACTGCGTGCGTTAGACTGTGTGCAATTTAAGATCATGGTTTTTCAAGAGACCACGAAGTTTAAATTGAAACTGAGCACAGAACAACAGACTAGTTCAATAAAGTGTTCTACAAGTAATTTAGGTTGCTGAATGGTCGAGAACAGCATGGCTCATAAAAGAACCTACAGGTATACATATACACAAGAAATATACTTGGATGAAGTTTATAGTTGGGATAGTGCGACATCATGTTAAGGAAACAGCCCGGGCCCAAGATGAAAGAACAGACTTACAAAACGAGCGCTCGCTAGCTGCATGATAGTTAATCATGCGTGAAGGTTAACGAAGCGTGACAGCCGAAGCGCTGGCCGATCGAAAGGCGATAATAAGTACAAAGAGCCTCGCGAATCCAGCTCTCGTTTTTTCAGTTCTGTTCTCCTACGTGGCGTGCCCGTACCCAACAATTCTGGAGAAAAGCATTTCTGAACAGGAAAGAGTAAATGTGCGCAATTTTTTCACATATTGTAAGATTTCACTATAACAATAGATATATCCACATATTCTCTGTCGACAGGTTTGCATTTTTTGCTGTTACCGTTTTCGCTATCGTCAAAAGCGTTCCCCATTCGTTTTCTACGGCAGTCTTGAATGCTCGATGCGAGCGGCGGAAAAAAAAATTACAAGAAAGATTTTGCTACACATCAGAGGAATGGACCATTACCTTCAATATTTCAATAACAGTGTCTTACAATTTTCCTATTCGAAATTTCTGTCCAAGAACGCTGGACACGGTTTTAACACTATCCTTACGCACATAACCCGCACTGCTGGTAGTTACGTGCCTAGTCAATAGTTAAACTACGTGTATCTGAAGTAATCTAATTAAAATGACTTAGAAAAAAGTTTTCTGACCTCATCCAGGGCATAGACATAACAGCGACAGCTGATAGTGATAACCTATTAGAGCTTTTTCCGACGAATAGAAAGAATCCGGGGAAGTAGGCATGCCGAGAAATGCTACAGCATATCATGCCCTCGTGAAATGGTTCAGAGCAACGCAAAGAAAATTGTTTAACATACCTGTCTGAGCCATTAGGTTAAAACAGCCGAAAACGGCAAGACTAACGCATGATTAATTTCATTTTATATGGTGACTAGTGGTGAAAATAACAACACAAAAGCTATCGCAAAGTCGGATCCCGAAATTAATTCTCTATGCGTCAGTCCGCGAGGATATTACGAAGTCTGAGGGCGTATAGTCAATGTTAGAAAGCAGCGTCATGAAACTGTAGTGTATACAAGTTTTGCGCTGTATTATTTGAGTGTATACACCTTGCTGTTGGTGAGCTGCAATAGGTCGTCAGCTCGAGACTGTGGAATCTAGTCTCCTTAAGCTAAAGCCATTTCCATACCATAAAGCGCGGACAATATGTGAGAAAGAACACGAATACTCTATTTTCGTTTCCAAGCGTTCTACCAGGTAGGAGCAAACAACGTGATGCAAGTTTTGATGTGAAGATATAGCGATGCTTATACATTTCCCCATCGGTGCTTGTGTGTGTCTGTCATGAATACGAGGCGCAAAAAAAAAAAATAGAAAGAGTTACATCCATTCCTAATCTATCTTTAAAGCTTTGTAAACGCATGAAGATATTTTATAAATATTTGCTCTGGATTTTAGCTGCAATTTCGGGGACTTTGCATACATCACATGACGCGGTCAGCCCATCATCCTACGCAAACCTGCGACCAAGACCTGAGACGTTTAAGTACTCTATTTCACAAGGTTGATGACACAAGGTTCCATGAAAGTCACGACATAAATGCACCAGTTCAAGTGGCTTGCACTTAATTAAAGGTGGAGAGGTACGTAAGACGAAAATTTGCTTGCTTCATTTTCTTAGTTTTTTATGCGTTGACAAGATATCGCATCCCGACGACAATTCACCAATCCAACACACACAAATATGCCTACAGATCTGGCTTAGCAAGTGAACTGCTTGTATTCCCTGAAGATGACCCATCGACTGACCCATAGACACATGGTCTGTGCACTGTTTCTTTGATGCCAGCAGAACGAATGGAGAATAAGAAGAGCTGACGAACAGGACACAACGCTAACTGAAATATAATGTCGGAAAGAAAGCATATATTTGCACAAAAGAGCTGAAAAGATTTTTTACATTTTTCTGTAAAACTTGCATTAGTCTTGCGCATGAGTAGTAGTAGTCTTGCGCATTAGGTCGTCATCAGTAAAAGAGCATGCTGTGGCTGGAAACTTTTAGAGCGGTTTCACCAAACGAGATCAAGTCTGTGATTCCCATGTGAGCCCCGGAGGTCGGCTGCGTGCAGTTTTCAGGTTTGAGTGCGTGCATTTCTAAAGAGCACGTTTTCAAACAGATAAAAAAAGCCGCTGTTAGATTTGAAGGCATGTCACTCCAAGTGCATTAAAGGTGCACTGAAGAGGAATCTGAACTTGTCTTTTTGCCACGAGAACTCGATCTACACGTTCCGAGCATTCTTAGAAACAGCGATTTACTGCCCTGTGTGGCCGATTTCCCCAATTAAATCGAATTAACGTCCGGCTCCCGCTTTTTTTTTTTGAATTCTGCCTCGTACGGTGGGCGGAGTCGACCAACGCGTGGAGCGCCTTTCAGCCAGTCCAGTGGCGGCTTGCCGCTCTGCCATCGGCGGAGTAATACGTAGTAGTCCGTGGTAGCAAATAGTCCGCGCGTATTTTTATTTCTGCGGGCTTATTTTGCGGCTGTATTATCTGCGAATGAAACTATTTATTCATGGAAACCTAAAAAACAAAATAAAGCGAAAGCAAAGCCTCCACGGGACTGGGTGAAAGGCGCTCCACGCGTTGGTCGACTCCGCCCATCGTACGAGGCAGAATTAAAAAAAAAAGGCGGGAGCCGGAATTTAATTCATTTTAATTGGGGAAATCGGCCACACAGGGCAAGAAGTCATTGTTTCTAAGAATGCTAGGAACGTGTGGATCGAGTTCCCGCGGCAAAAAGACGAGTTCAGAATCCTCTTCAGTGCACCTTTAAGAACAATGTTTCGTTGGAATGTCTGGACACGGCTTCAAAAATCATGCATTTACACTCCGCAGATCAAAACGTTGGTAGCCATGCAGATGCCGGATGGTTTCCACAATGCTGCGCTTGTTTGCACTTGCGACAAGCTGACCATGCAATGCAGTAAAGTTAGAGCTCTAACCATGCAAAACTTGGCAGCCACAGTTGAAGAAATATGTAACAAGTCTACAGTGATACATTATCTATATGATTTTAAGGATACGCTTAAGCGCAGTGCTATGTTGGGTGTGCGGGTAGTTATTTCAGCGCCCATGTAAACGCTGTGCCAGCTACATTTAAATAAAGATGAGCGTAATAAGTGACTGAGTGTGACGTAAACTATGCCACAACGTAGGTTTCATGTGAAGTAGTTGTGGATTATGACATTTCGCGATCTTGGGAGAACGGAAGTGTACAAATTGGTCAACCGAATAGGTGTGTTCTATACCACCCTTAAAGAGAGCACGTTTCAAAGGGTAAGATTTATCGGGGGAGGGGGGCGGGGAGAGATATTTTGCATAGGAAAACCTTGCCTAACCCCATTTGTCGGAGAAAAAAAAAAAGTCGACGAAATACATGGTTGAGCCGCGGGGAAGGCCAACCGCCCCCTCTAAAGAGTGACCTATAATTTAGCCCCTGATGTCTCATCACCGAAATGTAAAGCGGAATGACCATGCATTGCTGCACTCCGATCCTGTCTAACACGCACAGTCTTTTCGCCACAAAGATGAACTCACATGCGAGACCACGATCCTTCGTTGAAAAAGAGGGGCGTCTGTGAGTCAGCTAGACTTTTGTACCTTTTCACGGGAAGAATTTCGTTTGCAATTACAATTGCTAAAGAGACGGGTGAGGGTGATTTTATACCCAGGATTTTATTGGTAGTTTTTTTTTTTCTGTCTGCGTATACAGACATGCTTTTTTCCTGAATTCTTTTTTGTTCAAGAGCAACATTTGTTCGTCTATACCTTCTTTGTCTCGTGCTCCTTTCAGTTCGCGCTGCTTTCTATGCGAATATTGCCTGCCGAACGTGGCTCACCATCCGTGAAAAAATCGCATGCTTAAAACTAACAGTGTAGATATCGGTATGAGAAAAAGCGTACTCCAGACACAACAAAAATGCGGCGAACATTTTGCTTGGAGTTTTTAGCCAAGAACGTGTATACGTCGCCATTGCATCCTTAGTACCCATTTCATGGCCGCATTTTATCTTCGTT
The DNA here is from genome assembly GCF_055824585.1 of Amblyomma mixtum. Taxonomy (NCBI): domain Eukaryota; kingdom Metazoa; phylum Arthropoda; class Arachnida; order Ixodida; family Ixodidae; genus Amblyomma; species Amblyomma mixtum. Next base: position 155,579,533 of record NC_143017.1, on the reverse strand, counting down.
TTTTTTTTTTTACCTCTTCCACTCTGCTCTCCTTCTGTCTTTATCTCCCAAATTCCCCTCCCTACGCAGAGTAGCATGCCAGCGATTTTTAAACGCCGGCTAAATTCTCTGCTCTTCATTAAAGAGTCTCTCTCTCTCTCTCTTTCTCTCTCAATGCGAACAATCGCTGCTTGAGGATTTCAAGAACACCTACGAAGGGGAATGGTCCTAAATGCGCCATTATATGCAGTGAAGCCGGCAACATTAGCGTTTTAGTGACTTAAGCGAACTTTTTCGTCGTTTAAAAGCGGGAGAGTAATTTGGAAAGCCCTGGTATATAATAAAGCTAAAGTTACTACAGCAGCGATACCTCCGCGTTTCATTTAGCGTATATATAGGATGAACTGGACACACTACTGCTATTTCCTGCCCGATAACCTGCGCTCAGAGTGGCGTGTGACGTCACTCAGATAAATGAGCAGCTCGACCTTCTGTGTCAGTCTCGGGCGTCACGTCCTTCGCATTTTCGGGTTCCTTGTGTTCTAAATTCAGCTTTCTAAACTCAGTGCGTTACGGCACCTCGTTCTGGCAACCCTCTACCGGAAGCAGCTCGCAGTACGAAAGTTCGTTTGATTACGTCACTCAGGCGAGTGACGAAAGTGTTCGGCAGTGTCACACGCGGTACAAAGATGCCTACACAAGTTTAGCAAAAACGCTTCTGTGGCTCGTAGCACATAAAAAGAACCAAGCGCGTACATCGATAGATGTACGAGCACGTCTTCTGGTGCTCTTGACATTCACCAATGTTTTCCAAATCAATAGTCAGACAGTACATCGAGTACTGTTGCTGTGCTTTCAGGCTCAATCTAAGAATCAAGACATTCGTCGACGTCATTGCGCCGTGTCAGAAATTCTTTCCAGCATGTAAAAAGTTGCCAGAAACGTATATGAAACCGTTATAAGCGTACTCGATAAGACTCTGTAGACTCGGTACTCGGTATAAGCGCACTCGGTAATCTGGCAGTTATAATTGAATGGTATCATCCAAAGAATTGCCCCTTCGTAGAGTTACAAGTACGTGTAATGAGATTCCTGTGGTCAAGAGATGTCATGATACCATGCGTTATTAGCCATACTATTGCGCATCAAATAAAGTGTCCTTGCGAATATGCCCGCACGCGTTCATACAGCATAACGAAATTTCTTTGCTGCAGTGCTTTCAACCCAAGGAAACACATTCTATGAGCCATATATGCTGATGAGTGAAATTTCATACAGCCGCACACTTCACGAGACCAAAGATAAAGACGCAAAGCGCTATCGCAAAAGCACCCTGTAAAAAAATGAAATGGAATGCGTCTCCTGTTGGCGCATACCTCAAATGCCTCGCTTGTACGCACATCAAAAAGCAAATAGCTGGGCTGGTGGACAGACGGAACAAATTTGCAGCAATCAGCGAACGCGGTCGAGGCCGACGTCCTATGCTGGAGCGCAAGTTGAGAACTTTGTGAGGTCGCCTGATAGCATGTATGGTGATGTAAATTGGCCGGCTAGTTGTGAGCTATGTCTGTATTTTACGCTTAGACACAGGTATGTATACTGTCGGGTAGCCGAAGGTCGTAAGTCCAATCAACTATCGGCATGCACGGTATTTAGCATAGCGGCATAGACTCGATCTCCAGTTCATCACATCGATGGTATAGAACACGTTGGTTGGTTATGCATGGGGCTTAACGTGCCAAAGCTATGAGGCGCGCTGTAGTGGAGGTATAATTTCGACCACCTGGGGCTTTTTAACGTGCACTGACATCGCACAGTACATGGGCCTCTATCATTTCGCCTCCATCGAAATGAGACCGCAGCAGCCGGGATCGAACCCGCATCTTCCGGGTCAGCAGCCGAGCACCATAACCACTGAGCCACCGCGGCAGCTAGATGGTAGAGCACGCTACCAGTTTAAAACAGAGGAGCTGCACCCCAATGCATCTCCCAATTAAATATACCATAAACTATACATCCATAATCTAAGGTAGAGCGTACTACAGTGCGGTAAATTTGTAAGAGACATGGCCTATCAGAGCCACAGTGTTTTCATGAGAGTATTTTTAGTATATTCAGGGATCGGGAAGTTTCCTTTTAAGGGTGTTTATGTGTGGTAGGAATGTGAGTTTTTTGTTATACTGAGGGCATTTCCTCGGTCCATCTCCGCAGCATCGCTCATTACACTTCTTGTTTGCCAATCTCTCAGGAATATTGGCCTTTTCCAAAAGCTTTAAACTTATTGTTATAAGCATTTAATACGTGTATATCGAAATTCCAGGACTTTTTTTCTTCGCATTATCATTTCCCTTCATCACTTTCTACATTCTTCTTCTGCCTTTTTCGCTCCAATACCCGTCCGTCCCCGAAGTAGAATATGGGAAAGGCAAAAACGACAGCTAAAACCTCTGCTTTTACGATAAAGAACTATATCTCTCCCTTGTTAGTTCTAAAGTGACTGCGTACTCATCGAGCTTCGCACAAAAGCCCCGTCGTGGTTCAGTCACAAATGGAATGACTGAACGGCAAAATGTGCGGAGGAGATGCAAGCACCATATCGAGACACACTTTCACGTGAGACCAATTTGGCGCGAGCACTCTAACTACACAGCTGCGTCAACATTCACGCGCCGTCCGTATAGCGGAGACCGCGGCCAAATCGCGGCAAAGCAAAACTCCTTCCACCGACGTCAGGAGCCCGCGGCTTTCGCATTTGCCACCTCTTCTCAAATGGGCGATCGCCGAAGTGCAAAGCAACAGCCGCGACGAGATTGTGACGAGGCATGCGAGTAATGGCAATGAAGCTCCGCCACACAGGCCAGCCCCGAGTGTTGTGACCGCGACGGCATCGATAACCCAACAAGCGCGCATTCCCCTGCAGGCACCATGGTCAAACCGGCGCCTTGAGCAGCACGGGGGACGTGCCTGCGGGCACGCTCGCTCTATAGCCGAGAGGTAGGCAGCTCAGCCTGTGGCGAAAAATAGCCTTCGAAACGTACAGGGCAAGACACACACACAGAAAAAAAAAAATGGAAGAGAAAGAGAGAGCAACGTCAAGGTCTTCTCCGCAGGTATAGGCACGCATGCGGTCTCACCGGGACACCTCTTCCCCGCGCCCTAACTTCTTGGGGGCTTCTTTTATTATTTGCTTATTGCTTGCTTCTTTCGTCATCATCTACTTGGGTTGCCGGCTCTGCCTTTAGAGCGCGGAAACGCACAGCCTAAACGCAAGCCAGAAAGATCGCACGTGTGTACAACCAGAAGGGGTGGTGGTCGCGGTAGAGGGGGGTAGGTCGATGGCGAGATTGGACGGATACCGGCGGATTCCCCTCAATATAACTTCGATTAGCGCCAGAAGAGAAGATAAAAAGTGCAGGGGCGAAGATGCCAGAAGTCATGGAAAGTGGGCGGCTTGGGCAAGCCGACATGGCGGCTGCTGCTAGGAGGAGGGGCAGATTTAGAAGGAGGAGGGGGAGATTTAGAAATGTAGGGTATGCTAATTCGGAAAACCGCGTTTGGAAACCCAGCCAAACGGACCCTTCCATGTCCCGCGTGCAAGCAGACCACGAGACTGCCCGGGAGGACACGGCTTCAGGAGGGGGGACAGCGGGGGGGATGCGAACGCGTTTCTCGAAGGTAAGAAAGAAAGGGGGGGGGGGGGGATTCCTCCCCCCCATCCCAAGAAGGAGCGATAGCCCGATTGGTTGCCTGACGTCGGTCGGGGGCGGAGCACCGAGGAAGGTACGAGGGAGGAGGAGGGGCCCTGACAATGGGCAAGGAGAAAGAAGTAGCAGGCAGCGAGGGCAGAGTGCTCCTGGCGCTGCAGTGTGAGGTCGAGGGTGTGTTCAAAAAAAGAGAAAGAACGAGTGAGTGAGAAAAGGGAAAAGACGGAGGTAAGAGTCGAAAAGAAGAGGGGAGAAGCGAAGAAACGGTTTCGAAGAAAATGTAGTGCTGCTGCTGCTGCTGCTGCTGCTGCCGCTGCCGTGGGCGCTATAGAGTGTTTCCTAGCCGCGATACACATTTGGAACAGCTTCTTTGTGCTAGCGAAGCCCTTGCCGAGAGAGCGGCGGTGCATGAGGCGCTTATGAGAGCGTTGATCGATCGAACGACCGCCAGACGCGCCGCGGAGATAATCGGCCCGCTCTTGTTGCTCGGGGACGGAAATAAGCCGTCATTTTCGGCATAGACGCGAGCGAGACAAAGGGAGTCAGACACGAGACGAGGCACGGCGGTTTCGACTGTAATGGCTTCGATTCCTTCGAGGTGGATGGAGCAGGTGTGCAAGAAGGCGTTGCATCTTTAGTACATATATGGCTGGCCGTCACTGGCACAGTTATCGTACTAACACCATGTGCTTGCTGCAAGAGCTGCAGTGTAAACCAGGAAAAAAATGACGAGCACGCGAGTCTAGCAGTGCAGCTCGTTCTCCCTTTACGACGCGCAGCTCACTTCTCGTGAGGTGGGTTCACTTGTCCAACGGCTGACCTGAAGGAGCCAACCGCCATTAACAACTTGGAAAGCTGAAGGGGATTTGTTGCATTTGATGATGATGATGTCCTCATGCTTAATGGCACATACCCACGGCGGGGGATTGGCCAGGGCGCATAGTGGTACAAACGCACAGACGTACAAGTTGCATTTGGTTGGGTGGTTAGCCTCAAATAAAATGGCACATACCCACTACGAGGGAGTAGCCAAGACACAGGCGGTGAACTGCTTGCTGCGGGATGACAACTTCTTCTTTTCTGCAGACAGATAAGTACAATAAGAGAAGAAAAATTAAAAGTAGAGAATTTTCACCTAAATTCTATGAACGTGCGAAATCTGAATCACATGAACGTTGGATTGTCTTGTTAATTTACTCTCGGCTTATCGTGCCGTTATAAGTAGAAGTCCCTAGCAAAGTACGTAACACAAAGACGGCGCGCTTTGAATCTCCATAGTCGATATTTCCGATCAAATATACACATTGTAAAGCTGTACAGGGGATGTCCGTCAGGCGACGAAAAACAACCTCTGTAAATTTCCATGGGATATCTGAATGATATCCTAGGATCATTTATCCTGGAAGCTCAGGAGTCAATTTAAATGTGGAGTAATTTCAATTAGGTAGCTATTACTCACGTGAACGAAGTCAAGGGCTACACAGGAAAAAAGGAAAGCTATACAGTTCTCAGGAGCTTCGCAGTTGATCAAAAATTCCTCCGACCAAGACGAATTTCTGTTCTGTCTGCTGCTAAACCCTGAGAAAGCTATATATACTGTAATGAACAAAAAGATACCTTTCAGTTTTTCGGATTTAACTTTTTTTACCGCACTAAAATTTGCGCACAAGATTAGTGGGACGACCTTGCCAGATTTTTGATACAGTAGCAAGGAATGTTTGTCATCATATTAAGCGACAATTTTTCTCCCACAGCAAATTTACTGAAGAACAGCTTTCTGCGACGGGTGAAGGTGTCTGCGATTATATGTCTTTTATTACAAAACAGGCTACAATTTGCATGCCATCTCACAGTAACCTAATGTACTTCACATGCAGGCCTTTTCCGGCGACCGCTGCTTAAATCCGCCAAAGCATGGAGCCCAGGAGGCTGTCAGTGAACGTCTAGACAATGTTTCTCCCTTTTAGCATCAGCTTCGCGAGTTTCTGCTCAGCGCTGCTGGCTTTCTTGTCCTTTGGACGATGTGCGATGCTTATCTTAATATATTCAATTAAAACGATCTCGGTAGGCCAGCTTCGCCACTCTATAACGAGCCCTTATAAACAGCGTTCGTGACGACTTATACAACAAATCCCATCATTCTCGCACGACAGGAACTCCGATTTGTCTAACTATACCGCTCTTTTCCATTCGTGACCTATTCTTACCACGTATTCCTTTAACGACGTCATATGGAAACCTCATTCTTATCGCAGATGTGTGGGGTTCAAGCTGTACTACTGTCGTTTAGATTAGCACATTGCACATCACGACTCACAATTCATGGAGTTACTGTAAAGCGTGATAAAAGGGCTAAATCTTTGGAAATGTCGGTTTTTGGGCTCGCATGAACAATGTATTTCTCGACAACTTCGCTCGTCGTCCTGGCGTATCTCGAGATCCAGAAACTAAACCATCTCTGAGCCTATATTTCTTCAAAATTTGAGAAGGCGTGAACTGCGACATTCCGAAATCTAGCGAAAGCTGATTGTGCATTATCCTATAGTTGTCGCCGCGGATAATTATCCTTTGAGCAGTCTTGATAACGTTACCTTAACATCACACTCCGTCCAGTGCTAATTAACACATGCAGTAATACATGTAACAGCAGAATATGTCGCCTGGAAATGACAGAAAGATAACAACAATTTACAACACATAGAAACACATAGAAGCGCCTTCAAAAGGACAAAAATTAAAAACAAACTGAGGGAAAACAGTTTCGCATCTAACAACTCCTGAAGCAATAAAAGGGCACGATTGCATCATAATACATTCAAAGATAGCAAATATGTCTTTAATATCTGCGATAATTTGAATTTATATGAAAAAATTGAAAATATAACCTTTTATTCACTACTGTACGTAGCTTTCATTCGCAGCAGTGGCTGCATTCATGAGGATGCTAATGAGTAATTATTTAATGACTAAAGTTCAGGAGTTACACGGTGGTTACCTTTGTACATTTGGGTACTCCACTGTGTATATAAGGCAACCGATATTCAGCAAAGACGCACAGAATTTTACTAACACAACCGGACAACAGTTTCCCATAGCACTCACTATAGCTGCAAGAAGGCTTCGCTCACAGTTAACAGTTAACAATCCCGACAAATTTGGAACAAGACCTAACGACTTCAGAATTACATATTTGGTGAATTCAGACAAATTCCAACAACGGAGACGTTGATAGCCCGTCATAACTGCGGACTTATACTCCGCGGTGTCGACCTGGTTCCGGAAAAAGTCGCCCCGGAAAAAATGATGCCAGAAAAAAAAAAAAAATGTCCCCAAAGGTTTCAGGCCCACTTGATGGGAGTTCGAAGACTGCAGTAAGTTTGTAAATAAAACGACAAAAAATATGATTTCGCTGGGACTCATGGAGTTGCAGCCATAGATATATTGCATACATAAATGTTTTTGTATGGAAGCGTGAAAACAGATGCCGTCAAATATCACGGGTCCACATGACACCAAGCGTATCATCAAATGAAATATATTGGCGAGTGCAACTCAATGCACTTTAATGCACTGTTTATAGTCCGGTTGTAAGTTTAGAAATTACTATGCGATATCGGTCGGTTCTGGGACAAATGTGTTTCTGAGTTCTGGTGCTCCCATAGTGAACACGTCAGCAAGCACTTTTGTCTGGTACCTTGCGGCTTGTCGCCGCCCTTTACATAAAATTATGAATAGTTCGAAGTGGAAAAATGGCACGGAAAAATGACTCCCTGAGGAGCCCGCTTGCAAATGTAAGGCAATGAATCTGCTAATTCGCCACAACGTATTAGGGAAAATTGAAAATGCTGGAAATTTTCGCCAATGAGTTGGGGAAAATGTGCGAATTAATTGCCTCTCATTTCCAAATGGGCTCCTCAAGGAGTATTTTTTCCGCGCCATTTTTCCACCTGGGCGCCATTTTTTTCTATACAGGCCGTTTCCTCCTGTGATATTTTTTTTTTCCGGGGGCATTTCTTATGGGGTCCTCTTTTCCGGGAACTCTTTTTCCTACACCTTTACAGGGCCACAGGCCGTAAGCTGCAGGCCAGGAGTCCAAATAATAAGCTGTGAACAGGGACGATTAATCACGCATTAGTCGTTGCACAAGCAGGCAATATCAATGTAATCAATAAGAAGCCGCCGCGGTGGCTCAGTGTTCATGGTGCTCGGCTATTGACCTGCAAGACGCGGGTTCGATCCCAGCTGCGGAGGTCGCATTTCGATGAATGCGAAATTCTGGAGACCCGTGTACCGCGTGATGTCAGTGGATGTTAAACCATCCCAGATGGTGAAAATTATCCGTAGCCCTCCACTACGGCGTCTCTCTTAGCCTAAATCCCTTTAGGACGCTAAACCCCATAAATCAAACCAAACCTAAGCAATAACGAATGAACAAGAAGAAAAAAAATTCGACAGAGACACTTACGACTGCTTACGTGTGGGAGTGCGAAAGCATTGATGGTTCACTGTCTACTGCAAAAGCACACACACAAGCGGCCGGAATGAAATCCAGGGATAAGGCAGTGCGCTCCGCTGTCTAAGCCGTTTCGGTGGCGCAATGTATGACACCACCCACGCACACACAACAGCGTATGACTCCACCCGGAACGCTGTACGACGAATGGTTGCATCACGATTTTGATACGAAATTCTGGGAAGGCACACAATCGAAGGTGCATATACCGTCGGTTCGAATCCCTGTCTCAAGCTAGCCTCCAACTTGACTAGCGCATGTACGCTATATGCAACGAGAAATCGTATGACACCACCGGGAACGCTGTGCGACAAACGGTTGCGGATCACAATTTTGGTACGAACGTCACCATACCAACACGTCGGTAAGTGGGCAGTATATATACAAATTAGCATGTATAGGACTGCCTGAAGGGGGTGTACTCGGCTTGCTGTGTGCACCATATGGCCGCTTGATGACGTCACCCTATTTTTCTTGCCATCACTGGGATTTTTATTATTTTTTTCATACTGTAGATCATGTTAAAGATCCAAGTAGAACAAATACATATCAGATAACACAGATACACGGGCAACAAGTAAAATAAAATGAAAAACTAAAAATAAAAACGGCATGCAGGATGACTATGCGCTTACATTTTATCGTGTCAGAGAATTCCACTCGCTGATGGTACCCGGGAAAAAAGAAAATTTAAATGTGTCAGTTCTAGCAAAGTACGGGGTAAGTTTCTGTATCAGTTTCTGTATTTTCTGTACCATCTGCGAGTATACATACACACACGCTGCTAGCTTTAGTCGTAATGAGACTAGTAGTGTTTTGTGCATTAAAAAACAGCAAAAAACCACTCGTAATTGGGCACAAGCAAGCCTTCAGGATAACATAATGCTCGTAATGGTTGGCAAGCATCACACATATATAACGTGCACGGCTCTAACAGCGGCGGTTATTTATAAGTATACTGCATGGCTGAAGAGGAATATCTGTGCGTTTACAAGTACAGAATAGCATGCCATTAATTACGTGGGAAAACGCGTCCTCCATGGTTATGCGAGCAAAGAAATCTTCAGGCTGGTTTTCAGAAAAGTATATCTACGTCTTTCCTTGGTACTAGTGCATAATCAGTGCCTCGCTGTTGAGCACAGGACGGCTTCTGTAACTAAGCGAAACTAAGGATACACGGAGCATCTATACGAACAATTTGAGTCACTGCAATTAACGTTAAGTTCTTGCGTCACTGCGAATATCCTAAACGATTTCGCAAGCGGAAGCGGAAACTCCAAGTGACGAACGGCAGAAACCTCGGACTTTTCGTCCTCCCCCAAGGCTAAGAAGTGATATCCACCCTATTTACATCCTGTCATTGAGCAGTCACCCTTAGGGCCACTCTACATATTACCACAGTCATTCTGACAGCGCGTCCGTTATTGGGCCCATATATGTCGCTGCTGCTCAAGTCGACACGGAAACCCTTGCTAACTAAATAACTCGTTAGTTTCTCTTAAGAAATACGACGCAACGCAGACGGCGGAGTTTACCCCGGAGAGAGTCTCCTTTCTAAAGCAATCGCCGTAATAAAATTGAGAGTTGCAGGGAGTATACCCGTCACTAGTATCTCCAGGAGAAGTTGCTAGCGGTGACTCAGCTCAAGACAGGAAGGAGTGAACTCATTAGACACAGCGACGCCACAGAGACAAGTGAGATAAGCTGAACGAGGAAGAATGGGGAGCTGAGCTATAGTCAAGTCAAAACAAAAGCGGCTTTTCCACGTCAAAGGAACGGCCCCTTCCAGACAATGGCGTCAGCAGGTGCTCATGAACCTGAGCGTGACAATGCAGGGAGGCGACTGACCCCTTTCCCTGCATTGTCACACTAGCAAGTCCTTGAGAATCGGTCGCCGCCATTGGCGTGAAGGGGGTCCTTCGACGCGGAAAAGCCGCTTTTGTTTTTTGTTTTTTTGTATCCCAGTGTAGTCGGTATGGAGCAATACTGAAGAAAAACCTGCGCACAAGAGGCGAGGGATGTCCAAATGATGAGCGCTGTGCGTGTCACTCCATTTTTTCGTCCCGTCTTGTGCACTGGTTTTTCGTCAATGTGAAGCTGAAAGAGGATGAGCTTTTGCTTAAAACATAGAGACTGGCTAGTTGGTTCTGCATACTGGAAAATTGCAGCGTAGCAGTAACAAGGACGAGACGAGAAGGACGCAAACACAAGCGCTGACTAACCACTGTGTTTTATTGCTCTGAGCCAGCCTATATAAGAACTAGGTACAAAACAACAAAACAGAAACCAACACATCACCTCACGCATTCATGGCACGATTATCGGAATTGTCTCCCGATCCTCCAATCTTTTGTCCTATCATTGGCGTTCAGAAATGACATTTCTTTTTCACTAAGGCGCACAGAGGGGTTGCTGACACACTTATCTGCGTATTTTGATATTGCCAGAGCTTCTGCTATCAACCTTGTGGTGGTGTCCCGACACTTGCGAATAATAACCGTTCTTTCAAGGGCAGGGGTGCAGCCCTCGCACTGGCTACAGTGTAAGGCGAGTTCCCCTGAGTTTGGGTCCCTTAGGTTCCTTTTGTGCTCTTGTAGTCTTGTGTTCAGGCATCTCCCTGTTTGCCCTATATAAATGTTGCCGCACGACAGGGGAATTGAATATATCACATCTTTTTCGCAATCGACAATACGCGGACGGTGCCTCGTCACGCAGTCGGGCTCACGTTCGGTGACAGAATTTACTCCTTTGCACAACTGATGCAGCTTCTTCGGGGCCGAGAAGAAAATATCAACCTCCGCTCTGTTTCCTATCCTTTTCAGTTTGTGTGATACCGCATGCAGGTATGGTATCACAGCTGCCTTTGTTCGACGTTCATTTGTAGTGGGCCCATTTCGCGATTGTTTCAGCATGCCCTCTGCAACAGCAATTAGGAGATGCGCTGGATATCCGGCTTGCTCAAGACGACGCACTTGGCTTCGAAAGGCTTCTTCTTTACGGTGCCCACATGACTTCTCAAGAGCGCTCACAAAGCACGACTTCACAATGGCCCTCTTCACAAGCTTTGAGTGCGCTGAGGCATACGGGAGGACTGGTTTGTTACCCGTCGGCTCACAGGCCCAGCAAACGTGTTCAGAGCCAAAGTCGATTGCGAAAAAGATGTGATATATTCAATTCCCCTGTCGTGCGGCAACATTTATATAGGGCAAACAGGGAGATGCCTGAGCACAAGACTACAAGAGCACAAAAGGAACTTAAAGGGCCACGGACCACCCCAGCTCAGCAGACACTCTCTACCTCTCTTTCAGCGAGCCTCCTCTCCTTCCATTCCCTCCTCGAAATTCTTCTCTCCCGCTCCTCGTCGAGTAGGCTCGGCAAGGCAAAATCACCCCTTCCTTCTCCGACGTAAGCCGGAGGCGTGGTGTCTGTGGAGTGCGTCACGGGGTTACGTCATGGCCCCGCCTTCAATAGAATTCTTTTCTTGGTTTTTGCTGCTGGGGCTGAAACAGCGTCGTCGCATTTTCTCCGCACACTGAACGATCGAGAGGCGCGATCGGCTCGACCACCTAGACTTGTTAGCGAGCGCACCCTTTCATACATCTGTTTGTCATTCCCAGTTAGCGAGCCACCTTTTCATTTTTTTTTTTTTAGGCCTCCCCACCGTTTCACGAGCGGATGGGCGGAAGTCGTTTCTGTTCGAAACACACGGCGAAGTGCGGACCCGGCAACCGCCCGTTTGCTTTTCTTCATGTGTGTTTGTGTTCTGTGTGTTTGTGTCTTTTCTCCGCTCCGAAGCCCAAGTCGTTCATTGGAGTCAGGGCGTACGCAAGATGCATGGAGGATAAGCGGTGTCTATGCGGAGCGCTCAAGTGGACGAGCGAGGGAAAGGCTCTGCTGCACTACTAATTAAAACCTTGTTTTGGGGGGCTCGCATAGAAGAAAAGAAACTGAGAAGGGAGCGCGCACGCAGAGCTTCTCGTGACGTGATCACGGCGGGGGGGGAGGGGGGGGGGGCGAACCAACTCCCTCAGTTTTACTATTTTTTACTTTTTATGGCAAGGGTTCAAGGCTGTCGCCGCACGCTCCCTCCGCAGTTTTTTTTTTTTTTCCTTCATGCGGGTTTGGAGGCATGAGCCAGAACAGAAGGCGCTGCGGAAAGCCTTGTGCAGACGACGCGACGCCAAGGCTACGCCCAACCTTCTCCCGTCAGTCAGAACGATGCACCAATGGAGTGCCTTTAGCCAAAGTAGCCACCCTTGACGTCAGCGGTGTGCAGAGTAGTGGGCGGGGCCCGTTTTTGAAGGAAGGAAAGAACGAACGGGCTTTGATTTGAATTTTCGCAGCTTTTCGGGGCGCGCATGGCTCTAGTATTTTGCAGAGGTTATCTTCGATGCCTCATCTATGCAGTGGGCTTGTTTTTCAAAAATGTCCGGACCCTGGTCAGTGGCCCTTTAAGGGACCCAAACTCAGGGAAACTCGCCTTACACTGTAGCCAGTGCGAGGGCTGCACCCCTGCCCTTGAAAGAACGGTTATTATTCGCAAGTGTCGGGACACCACCACAAGGTTGATAGCAGAAGCTCTGGCAATATCAAAATACGCAGATAGGTGTGTCAGCAACCCCTCTGTGCGCCTTAGTGAAAAAGAAATGTCATTTCTGAACGCCAATGATAGGACAAAAGATTGGAGGAACGGGAGACAATTCCGATAATCGTGCCATGAATGCGTGAGGTGATGTGTTGGTTTCTGTTTTGTTGTTTTGTACCTAGTTCTTATATAGGCTGGCTCAGAGCAATAAAACACAGTTGTTAGTCAGCGCTTGTGTTTGCGTCCTTCTCGTCTCGTCCTTGTTACTGCTGCGCTGCAATTTTCCAGGATCAGCTTTTGTTATTATATACGCTTCCAAGGAACTAAGGCAGCGTTTGAAACGTTTTTCTGCCTTAAAAAAGTATACTTGGAGCACAGATAATGTATTGTTGCATACAACTAAAACACTGAGGGGCAAATGCCCCTCAAAGGCGACGCTGAAGTCAATGGCATCGCCTATTGTAATGACGCCATGGTTAATCCCCTTGCACCTGTTATCGTGGCATTTCAGAGGGTTGGCAGGTGCAAAAGGGATTAACCGTGATCATCGTCATGATCATCGGTCGACGTCAATGGCTGGAGGGCATCTTTTGAGGAGCACTTGCGGCTTCTATCTTGAGTTTTATTTGACTTTAGTTTTATTTTCAGTCTATAAAAGAGGCTCTGGAGTACGTGACAAACGTCTGCACACTCCTCAGGCTTGCTTGCTGCGATGGGCCGCTAGCTATGGTGTTTTGCTGTTGACACAGGGTTACATATGGGTTCTGTCGTGAGTCCACGGTGGTTCTGTTTTGATGGAAGCGAAATGTCTGGAATGTACAAGCGCTCAAGTTACGAAATTTCAATCAGTGATAAAGGGTTCCTTGGGGTCGAAATTAATCACTGCCCCTGCCACTACAACTTCTGACCCGTGAAAATCGCTCAATTGTTATCAAATTTCACGACATTTATTTCAAAAAGTTCGCACTTCTGGCGATTTGTGGAGTTTTCAGCAGAATATATTCTGCAAAGCGCTCTACGAATTGATGATATAAGCCTTCTAAACCTGGAAGTCCTCATATTGTTCTGCCTGGAGTTCTGTGTGCCCCTGGCGCTTTCACAAAATGCCTATACAACGTTCGCGAAGGGCGCTCATTGCCGATACATATATTTGCAGCAGTTAGCTGAGCAGCGCCGTGCTGCGCCATCTAGCTCACACCACTGCAGTCACATTCCGTACAATACGAGAAAAAGTAACCTCAAGCGAAGAACGTTACTAGTTTTTGGTTCGCATATCCTTCTCGTTACAGTAGTGCCCCATGCATATGCATCCAGACAAACAGTTTAGCTCAGAATTTCTGACAATGGTGAAGGCGTCTATGAAGTACCGTATTTACTCGCGTAATCGACGCGCTCGCATAATGAATGCACTCCCTGCTTTGGCTGTCAAAAAATGCAATATGTGTTTTGTTTTTTTTTTTTTTTGCATGAGCGCATGAGCGACGCATGCGTGCATGAGCGACGAGCCAGCTCATCCACCTCTCGGAGACTGCGCACCAAACCATCAGCGCTATGTATAGATAAAACACTGCTCACTTTGACTATTACTGTTCCCACCTCAAGTTTTGATCAAGTCGCTCTCGCCCTACCATATGCTAGCCGTCCCAGTCAGCTCATTTGGTAGAGCGACTGCTCCGGTGAAGCGGTGGTCGCGGTTCCGAACCGAGGACCAGAACGAATTTCTCTTTAACTACGAAGTTGCTGAGAAAAACTGTTTAGCTTTCCTTTGTAGCCGTATACGGCTGCGCTTGGGCGGATGCCAATGAGTAATCTACTACTTATAGCAACTAAAATTGCAGTGTTAGGCTACTCATGCCTTATCGAGTCAGCGGTCGTTGCACTCAATATATGCAAGGGTGGTCGAACGCGCTAGCTGGTAGTTCATTTTTTGAAAGAAACAGCGCACCTTTAAGACACGGACTGAGTCGTATCTTGCTCTGTTCGTGTTTAGTGTGCGCTGTTTTTTTCTTTTTTTTTCCCCCAAATAAGCAGTCTTCTGAAAGATTTTTGAAACACGTGTTTAGAGGCGCAGCGGTTCTTCCAGCTGACACGCAATGCCCCCATGGCTACAGTTATCGCGAAGCGGCCACCGCACTGTGAGCGGCGGCCCAGTACGTATTCTCCTCGCGATGGCACAGCCCACACGCTCGCGAGCTGCCGCGCGCACATGCATGGCGCGCCGTCGCGCTCTCGACGAGATATGCATATCAGCCACTGCGCGAGCGTGCTCGAAATTGCAAGTCTCGCTCCTTATCGTGATGGCCACACGCACGCGTAAGCTTCCGCCGCGTTTATCGGCCGCTATACTTGTGCATATGAACTTGTCCGCGCTTGTGTCTCGGCGGCATGCACGCGCAGATAGCGAGAGGCACGCCGCTTCCTGAGGCCCCGTTGCAGAGGGGCTCAGCCGAGTATGTAGCATATGAGTGTGAATATTTGAGCGCCTTTTTTCGCTAGCCGAACGTGCATCCGTCATTGCCAGGATTCGAAACATGCTCAAGTGTGGAGTTACGCAATGCCACTGACAGGCAACTTTACTGCATACATTTTGAACAGAAAGGAGTAAAAAGGGGAGTAACCTGTCTTTTATCACACTCCCTTTTATAAATGGAGAAGGTTAGAAGACAGGTTACTCCCTGTTTGCTTTCATATAGGCGTATTTGTGTTTAGAGTGTGCTTGAGAATGAACATGTTGTCGCGCTAGTTGGTGCAAATATTCGGACACAGTAAAGTTGCACGAAAGAAACACACACAAGAAAAAAAGACGTCCAGTATCCTGTCCTGATGCGTTCACTTTGCGCAGCTTTACAATGTATGATGTGCTACTGCATACGCGAGCCAGAGACCATATCTCGAAAGCCATGGCACAAACACTGAAATACCACGCGAACGAACGTTGCCTAAGATAACTTTTTAGATACTTATGTGAGATCTCAGGTCGAAGTGTCGTCGCATTCAATAGAAGTGAGTTTCAGTTGAAAGAATTTTAGCACATTGCCACTTTCAGTTCAGCGAACATTTCGGAAAGCACCTAAGTAATACTGTTTCGGCGGGTCAAACTGCATCATCTGGGCAAGCTTGCGCAAACTTTTGTCCTCGAAACTGCTTCTGCTATTACAACGCCGATACTGCGCAGCTTGCGCGAAGTTCCGCAGTGGCATAGTTTTTTTTTTCTTGTAAAACCACGGGGTGCCATATCTGCTTTGGCTATACGGCTACGCACCTGACTTGCAATTCGACCAATAAGCGTGCTTACCGGCGAGTTTCCTTGTCTTAGTCGGACGCAAAGCTTCACGGGAATTTCATCAAAAGTGCCACTAATTTACATGCCATGACTAAATGAAAGCTTTTGCCACTCATTGGGGGTTTGCATCTGAAAAGATACCAGAAGAAGCCGAATAGTTTACTGAACCCTCAAAGTTCCACCGAAAACTATTGCTTGTTATCAAGTTGCCTATAATACACGTGGCATGCTTCAAGTTTTAAGCATTGTGAAATAAATGCGGATAGTTTAGGGGTGCGTTTATTATGTGTCCTCGGAGAGACCGAGCCACTGCGTAGGATCTTGCAGCGTATTCAGGCGCAGCCAGCACCAAGAGAGCGCGGACCAACTTTTTCGTCTTCAGGCGCAGCATAGTGTCGGCGCAGGCCGTTAGCGGAACCCGTCACTGCTGGCACACTACACAATCAACATATCCGCAGGACCCTCGTTAGCAGGCTTGCATTTTTTTTGCCATTAAAATTTTTGCTATCGTGAAAAATGTTCCCCGTTGGTTTTCTATGACAGTCTTCACTGCTCGATGAGAGCGATGCAAAACTTAAAAAGAAAAATTTTGCTATACACATTGCAAGAGTGAGCCATTAAATTCAAAATTTGAATAACAGTAGGCTAAAATATTCCAACGTTCAAAACTTTTGTCCAAGAATGCTGGGCATAAGCCGTCGAATATTAGAAAGCGCGAAACAAGCGGGCGAAGGATAATGACGTCGATGACGATCATGATAGTGAAGATAACAAGCCATTAAGCCTGAGGACATCATCATCGTCATCATAACAAGCAATGCTCTTCCACAATATGTCAGTGTGGCGGGCTGTACCACGTGTTCCCTAGCGAGTGGTTTGAGGCGCCGGGAAAACGGGCTGCTCGATTTGCACCGGCGTTAGCACGATTATCACTCGGCGAGCTGGGAAAGGTTTTTTTTTTTTTTTCTGCTGAAACCGTTAAGGTGCAAAATTCGGTTTTAGAGACAGTTTGTTCTTGGCATTGGCTTCGGAGTGAACTGCGCTGCAATTTCGAGACCATATTTGAAAGAGCTTGCAAAGAATGAATGCCAAACGTATTTCATGTGTTAAAAAGCAGGAACACGAAAGAACGATATATGTGTAACTAACATTGAATCACTATTGCTTCTGAAACGTATGTTAACATTGATACTATGTGGCAGCGTAAGTGTATCAAGCTAAGCTCTAGATTTACGCTGCTTTCGGCAAGCAATCTTCGGCAGGACGTAGTTGGTACGAAACTCACACACTTCATGCTGTTTGTACCGAGTACTTTCAGCCGCGAGTTAATTCGCAACCGGAATATGCATAATGAAAAAGAAAGCTCACATGGAAGCTTATTTCATATCTAGCCAATTAAAGAACAGACAAGCCAACTCCTCACTTCCCTCCTGCGCGACTTTCTGAGCATTCTCATCTAATTATCGGCTATATGGATGACTATTAGGCGACACCCTGCAAAGTGAGCGAAATTTTGTTGCCCTGCGGGACAGATGACCTCACTTATTCTCAGCAGCGAGACTGTAGAGGCAAACGACAGGAAGCAATAACTTACTACGTCAAGAGAAATTTCAATACGAATAATTGTACTGTGCCACAGACTTCCAAAAGCCACAAACTCTATAGTCGTATAAAACTTAATTCTGCAGCGAAGATTCGCCCACATTCCGGACCACCGCACAGAATTCCTTTACGACGAAAAAGTAGTCTATTGTTGAAACTTTTCTTGTGTACCTAAATAAGAAGCTTATCACGAGAAACAAATGATAAGCTCTAAGGTTCTGATACCTGGCTTGTTTAAGAAAGTCAAACATCAAAAAGCTGACTTTCTAGTTTCTTTACTGTTACGATCGTCCAGCGGAGTAATACAGGACGCCGCGGTCCGTGGCCTAGTGTTAGCAACTGCTGTTTTTTTTTTTCTAAGTTGTATCGTACTATATCTATAAAGGCACGAAGCTTATTACATAAGTCGGGAGGCACTGCTGACCAGCTCATTTTCGGTTCTTTTATGCTTTCCTAACATGACAGAGAGACTCGTGGAGGCGGTAACTTGCTGGATATTCGCCTGAATATAGCATGCCAAGGCGCGGACACAAAAGCGTACTTCGGGAGCATTAATTTCGGCGTGACCTCAATAGGGCGCGCGGATCGCCATTTGTCGGCAGGCCATGGGCGCCGACGTGCTCTGCGGTCACTGCGTGTTCCGCGTGGGGGCTGGACACGGCCAGCGCCGGAGGAGGCGGCGCTGCGAGCCATCCACTGCAATGTGAGAAGCCCGAGCCATGCACAGCGCGACAGCTTGACAGGGAGGCAGGATGGACGTGACCAGCACGGCGTATGTACGACAGGCGTTTTAGAGAAATGAGAAACGCCCTGCCTCTTCGGGCATGGCGTTAATGACGAAACGCGGGGTCCCGATCTTTGCCCGCGGTCCCATACACCGCCCATGCATTACTCTAAAAGGTTCAAGCAGTGCCCCTTGTAGTCCTCCCACTCCAGCTGGAGATTTCAACACATAGTACCAAAGAATCTACGATGTTTATATACCCGAACGTCACGTGTTCGCGGCGGCCGCATAGCCAGCATGCGGTATAGGCATCGGCACTGGCCGGCTACGCCCTCCATCCGCCCTTTAGCGCTCATCGAATATCTGCATTCCTGCATGCCGAAAGATGCGCCGACACAATTTACTGCCCGCGTGTCGGAACGACCGCCTTCCCTTCACTCTGAAAGAACACTGCCCTTGCACCTTTGCACGCGCTTAGTAACTTGTTTTAAGCACAGCCGATGTTTACAACGGAATGTGTGAAAAAGGGGCATTGCTGGGCGTAAACCATTCACGAGCGAGGGAAGTTGACCGACGATCTGAGAGCGCCAGGCGATACGACAAGCTATGCGTTCCGTGCGCATGAGAGGTCGCACGCCATTGGCCCTGATGAGTGCGGCCACTGCAGAAGCATGCGCGCCGTTGTAATTCCCGGCAGTGTTCGCGTAATGTGCACGTGTGTGTGCGTGTGTTTGCGTGTGTTCGGAAAAAAGCAGGATGGGTTAGGGAACAAACAAGAATCAGTGAGGTCCTATAGCTGAAATCAAGAGAAAATGGGCGTGGCCAGGGCATGTAACGCGAAGGGAAGGTAAATGATGGTCCGTTACGGTAACGGGGTGCATTCCAAGAGGAGAGAAATGCTTCAGGGGCAGCGGGAAGTCAGGTGGGCGAATGAGATGGGATATGGTGGGCACAGTCAATTGAAGACCAATGGGAGGGGCTTTTGTCCTGCAGAGTGCAGTGGACGTACTTAGGATGTTCATGATGCACGTAAGCGATAAGTTATAACCACAGCTGCGTGCCAAGTCCAAGAATGGCCCACATGTCTGACACGCCATGCGATTATCCTTGAAAGAAAACTTTCTTTCACGACCGTCGGAGGCGGAGCCCATTTTTTCGACGGGGTCAAGGGGCTAGTTTATTGTGCCAGAAGAAGAAAGTTGTCTCTTCCTGTGTCTGTCTCCTACTTTCAACAGCATTGTCAGCCTTTTTTTTTTATTCACATACCCTAAAGGCCCTTTACAGGCATTACATAGGGGGTTAAAGAAAAACAATAAAGCAATCGTATTACATAACACAGTGAAAAATATCACAAAGCATAAACAAACATGTGCTCAGATAAATAGGGAAGGCAACAGGATAAATAAAGTATTTGAAAACACGCACACACGTGGACCACATTGTTCAAGACAATCTAAAAAAGAATACATTTCTGATAATATTCCATTAAGGGCCAGCAAAGAGTAAGCTCTTCAGTTTGTTAAGAAATGCGTCGTAAATGTTTTCGGAAACGATTTCTGCAGGTAGTTCATTCCAGTGATAGATGGCAAGGAACAATGGCGAATGACGCATAATTTCAGTGTGAACTATCTTGGTTGCACTTTGAAGCAGTGGTCTAATCGGGGGAAAATGCGATGTGCTGGTTTGATATGAGAATCTGTGAATGGCGAGTGATTGTGATAGATCTTGTGAAAGTGACATAGCAGGGTGACAAGTCTTCGCTTTCCAAGAGAGCTTAAAATTAGAGATGATTTAATATCTGTGATGCTGGAGTAGCGCGCGTATTTCCTTGTGATAAACCTAGCAGCCTTATTTTGAAGTGATTCCAGTTTATCCGCAAGATAAGCTTGATGTGGGTTCCAGTTGAAAGCGGCATATTCTAGTTGTGATCTGACTAAAGTTGTGTATGCTAAAAGTTTGGTCGCCTGATTTGCAAAGTACAAGCTACACCTAATGAAACCCAGGGTTTTGTATGCTTTAGTGGTTATATATTCAATGTGTTTGTGCCATGTTAAATCAGAAGAAATGTAGACACCTAGGTATTTGATTGCAGGAACTTTTTCAATGGCCATGTTACCGATAGAATAAAAGATGGGTTCAGTGACTCTAGCCGTCGTAAATGTTACAAGTTTCGTTTTCGAAACGTTTATTTCCATATTCCATTGTTCGCACCACTTAGCTATTTCATCAAGATCTGATTGCAAAGCATTAGTGTCATGAGGGTCAGTAATCTTTCTGTAAATAATACAGTCGTCCGCAAATAACCTAATCGTAGAAGTGAGGTTGCTGCTTATGTCGTTGATGTAAATAAGGAAGAGGATCGGCCCGAGCACCGAGCCTTGGGGCACACCAGACTTTACATGGGTTAGTGCGGTGCAAAATTCATTGGCAGACACGAACTGCTGTCTGTTAGTTAAAAAGTTAACAATCCAGTTCAAGACATTGCTGTTTATGTTAAGATTTCTAAGTTTAAATATTAGGCGGTTATGAGCAACTTTGTCGAACGCTTTTGCAAAATCAATGAATACGGCATCAATCCTCATTAAATGATGTACAGCGTCGTGCAGGTCGGCCACGAGCTCAAATAACTGTGACTCGCAGGAACGGCCACGCAAGAATCCATGTTGGTTGACAAAAAAAAGTTCTGCTGACTGAGGTAGTTCATTATTGCTGATGATATGATGTGTTCCAGAATTTTGCATGGAAAGCTTGTTAATGAGATGGGCCTGTAATTTGAAAGGCTAGAAGAATCTCCAGATTTAAATATAGGTATAATGCGTGCGATTTTCCAAGCATCGGGCACAATTCCTGTATCAATGGACTGCTCAAAAATTGGGACGAGTATGGAAGCTATCACTGATTTCGTTAACTTGAGCAGTTTTGGGCATATGTCATCGGGTCCGGGGGCTGAATTACTCGGCAAACGATCAATAGCTTGCTCAATGCCTTCCTGCGTAATTAGGATGTCATTCATGACCGCGTTTATACTCACAGCATTAAAGCCTGTGGGAAGTGGTGTTTCGTTAGTAAACACCGAGCTAAAAAAATAGGTTGAATTCGGTGGCAACCTCAGACGGCTGAATAAAATCACCGTCTTTTACTATTGTTATCAGACTAGATGAAGGAGGCTTAGGATTGACTACTTTCCAAAACCTTTGAGTATTGGTTTTAAGCAAAGTTGATATGTCATGATTAAAAAATTTATCTTTGGCTCTCTTAATTTCTGCTTGGTATATTCTCGACTGCGCACGGTATTTATTCCAATCATCCTCAGATGTCGAACGTTTTGTCTTAGTGTAAAGGCGCTTTTTTTTTCCTGATGCATCGTTTGACGTTGGAAGTGAACCATACGCTCTGTGATGACGTTGTGAGCGTGATTTTTGGAATGTGTCTTTCTTTTAATTTTTTCAGTTTAGCGCTTAGAATATTCCAGTTGTCATTTGGACAGCGGCTTGATATTGATTCCAGGAACTGCTCACTGAACAATGACAGTTCACTAACCAATCCCTCAACATTCGCTCGTGCGTAATTGTAAATAGTTTTCCTAGGAATTTCCGGCTTCTTTTTTTCTAATGTGTATCGCAGTGAAGAGCATTGCGATCACTGACACATTCCAAAACATTCACAGTCATTTGTTCAGGTTGCGTTGTCAATACAAGATCTAGGACCGAGTCGCCACGTGTCGGAGCAGAAACAATCTGTGACAAACTGAACTGGGAAATCAAACAAAGGAATTCTTTACATTCACTTTTCCTAGTTGAAATCGCCGGCAAGGATTGTTTCTGAGGTCGGATATTTGTCGTGCATAAAACTCATTGATTCATTGAGGTCCCTAAGGAACTCAGCAGGTGAATCCGGCGGACGGTAGCAAACACCGATGATGCAAGTAACAAAATCACGCAGTCGCAATGCAATCCACAAGATTTCAATACATGATGGGCTGTCTAGCAAGGTGGCTTGGAAAGTAGTTTTCACGGCAATTAAAATTCCACCACCACGTGAGGTACACCTGTCTTTCCTAAACACAGAGAAGTTACGAGACAAGCAAAGTTCGCTATTGTCGATATCAGGGTGCAACCACGTTTCGGTTCCCAGCACTATATCAGCTTCACAGCATTCAATGAGTGCGTTGAGGGTGTCTTGCTTGCTAAGCAAACTCCGAAAATCACACACGATTAATGAAAGATTTTTATCTGCATCATATTTCTTGCGTCAGTCTGAACTAGCAGCCGCCTCGTGTCCTGGAAGAGGAATAACTTGCTGAGTTGCAGCATCGAAGGCATATATTTTTTTATTGAAAACAAGTTTATCGAATAGCAGTTTGTACTTTTCGTCGTCGGACTGCCGCTCACTGCGTGCAAAATCTCTGAGTTTTTTCCTAATCAGTTGAATTCGAGGTGAGAAGTCTTCCTCAATCCAGACACGAGGCGAGTCCAAGTCCTTTAATTTAAAGGCATTTTTCAAAACGGTGCTCTTATCCTTAAAGTTCAGAAACTTCACAACAATAGGGCGCACATAATCTGTTTTTTTTTTTTTCGGAAGGACAAATATATAGTTACACGGATGCACGACCACGCACGACTACGTCGTCTTATGGGTTGGACACGATACTCAACTTTCCTTCTTTGCCATCTCTCCTTATCTCTTGTAATTCCCTCTCCCCATGTGTGAGGTAGTCAAACGAGTAATGTACCTTGACTTCCCTATCATCTTTCTGTTTAAAGTGTGCTATATCTGTTTCTATGTACCTATCAACTGCATGCATGCCGAATTGCGGTGTGTGGCCGCGCCCATGCAGTGCAGGCAAAATAAAATTATTGACATCAAGTGTTAGCGTTCCAAGATTTGGTGTCGTAGACCAGACAAGAGTTACAGAAAGAAATTTCAAAGACACAGATGCAGTACCATTCTTTGCTTAGAATTTTCAAGCAAATCATTCTGTAGAATGGCGTAGAGTCCAACGTACACGCCGTCATGGCTAATACGCTTAAACGAGAGCCAAATTTAGAGCAATGCAGAGAGCCAAGCAACATAGCTCTTCTTGAAGCATGCGTAAGAAGAATTATGGTATGCTGTAAAAATGAAGTTTCGATTCGGCAGAGAGTAATGCGTTTACCGGCGTTTATAACAAACATCAACGCTTTATTTGCTTGCATCTTCATCTTGCATTTTGGTTTCTCCAGCACATTAGCAGATACGATAACATCTTTTCCGATTTCGTTTCGAACTGATCTTGAAAAGGTTAATGAATCTAACCATCGTCATACCATTTAAAAATATAAATATGACCTTGTGATACTGGCATTGAAAAAGATTCAATTCATATGGTTTCAGAAATAGATGCCCTTTGCCTTGACTAATGAGCTATATGACGATACCGGACTAGTCTGCGGCAGAAGGGTGCGAACATACATTGCCCAGTTCCCGGTGCGAATGTTTTTCATCTAACCGCCTATTACGATTCCTTCAAAATGAAACAATTTGTGGGTTATTCTTAGTCAATGTGCACACTTGAAACGGTGAGAAGATAACCTTCTGGCTTCCCTTGCGCCAGCTGAAGATAAACAGAAATGTTCTTACCTTTGTGTTAACGTTATCTTACCGCTGTACTGCCATTCTGTAGCTTGTCACAAACGGCAACAAGAAATATGAACCCCTGAAATCGTAACTGGACTTTTCTTAATTACCTAATTGATAAATTATTTTTATGCCCCGTATGCAATGCCCATCCTGCCGCAAAATAAACACGTCAGAGCCCAGGACACGAAAGCATCAGCTATTTTTTTACTTCTTTCTCTTTTTTCAGTGCGACAGCACTAAGTCCCCCACTCACCGATTTCGCCTATGTTTCTTGAAGCCTGCCTCCGGCAGGTAGCCCACCTTTCACGGTAGGCAGGTGCCAGTCTGTCCGGGTGTGCATTATACCTGTATACCTATATGGGTGGGTTCAGATAAAGACGGTAATCGAGGTCCCATGACCTTTTTTTTTTGTTTTCAATGAATTTTTTTTTAATATTTGATGGGCAAATGTGTCGACACAAACGAATCGTACTTAGTTTTACAAGAAGCGCTGCACTTTTTTTTTTTCGGAAAAACAATTGCATACCACCCGGGGTGAAAAAACACCGCTTATGCGATTTAGCAAGATCGCTAGTTCGCATCCTCGCAGAATGTGAAATAAACTTTTGTGCTGTCTGATTATTTTTGTAGTAACCGTATGCAAACTTTTGTTTTAGAAGGAATGCAAAAATATTTTTGGCATCTATAATTTCTCAGCAAAAAAAAAAGATAATATCGTTGAAAAAGTAAGGCGTTCCATAAAGGACAATTTTTAGGACAATAATATGAGACAGAAAAGGGCAAGAACCTGGGGGTGAAACTTTTTCTCAGTATTAATAAGTCTTTGTTGCAATCGTCTGATAAAACTTGCACTTCTAAAACAGGCAGATTATTTTTAATTATACGCTGATATCATCTACAATTCGAAAAAATCGGTAAAGGGCAACTTTGAAGGAGATTAAAAAAGAACGCCCCCTACAATTTTTTTTTTCAAAATTTCCATGAAAGACCTTGTCTAGTTTTATACAGTTATAAAGTTTTAATTTATAAAATTAAAGGCCTAACATAGACCATATTTCGTTCAGTTACCATTACTGGATATTGTCTGTTAAAAAGATTAACGTTCCCTATTCTGACTTAGAAATGAAAGTATCTTGTTGCATTTTAGTTAGCATATTGGCATGATCTCAGAAAATACCTTGTAAACATTGATTTGCTTGTCAGGCCAGTTTAAGTTACCTTGAAAGTTAATATAAATCTTCTAAGTATCGTAATCTCTCCCGGCCTCGCTAATGCCAGCAACGGCAAATATTCCTTCCTTCCTAACTTGAATCTTCTAATGGTATTTTATTCTTTAGTTATCGTTAATATCATTCTTTCATCATATTTATTTATTGTCGTCTAATGAATTTTATACGACCGCCGATTGCCCATAGAAATGATTAATTGTGCATTTTGAGACACGCAACATTTACAAACGCAAATATCAGTACCTTCATGTGAAAATAATCTTTTAACTGGGCGATTAATTTAGGCTGAGGTACAAGCCGCAGCGAGTTCAATTACTCCATGGACTTTCTTTATAAAGGAAATTGGCAGAGCGCATTACAGCCCAACAACGCAGTCGTATCTTGCGTAAATAGCGTTTTAGGGTTATGATTGGTCCTAGATGCTAAAGTCGGTTGACAAAACGTATCCTGCACTGAATAGTTTCAATTTCAATGTCTCAGACGAAGCGCGAACTTCTCCAAATAAAAAACTTTTTCAGGCAGATGACTCCTTTTCTCTAAACTGCATTACCAAATAAAGAGGAACCGTTCATGTCACACTGCCCACAAGAAGTTGTCCCGCACGAGACGGCGAATTAGTACTGAACTGATTCCACTAGGAAGCAGTGGTGCAAGTTACTGGCCTAAATTGAATTCAACATCTTTAGTTTCGATACATGTGGTTATCGTGTATTTGCTGAGCTCTCTTCTATCCTGTCCTAAATGTCAGTAAGCGCACTGTGCCTAAGGTCCCTGAATGCTAATATCATTTAGCTTTCCTCTGAGCGCCCCTACGAATCCACTGCCTCTATCTGAGCTTTTATTTACAATCGAGATCAAGGGGTGATAGCCCACCATCGCCGTTACACACACTTTTGCTGTGCCCTATGGCCGTAAACATCAGCTTTGTTATTTAATATTCCTTGCATGTGAGTTCATGAAACTAATATCTTCTCTAACAGAAACTGGGACGCCTCTTATTAGCAAAAATTCTCTTACTATACAGACAAACACGCTGTGTTGGTGCCATGCTCGTGCCGGTTCGTCGACAGTTCATCAGAAATAATTGCAAATCTCCGCGGGCAGTTTCTTCAGGTGGAAACGCATGTGAAGAACGGCAACTTTTTTTTTTTTTTTGCCAGTGGCACACTTTGAAACCATCAGGAAACTCAACTCTTTAGTACTAGATAAAGCGAAAATGCAAAACTATATTTTCTACTTTTACCTCTGCCTTCCTTCATGCGTAAATTCTATTGGAATAGATCTTGTGCACTTGTGGTGAGTAATTCAGGGGCTTTCCTTAAAAGTTATTTTATTATCAGTAAAGAAGTCTAAGCAATTTAGCCATCTCATTCGACACCGAAGTTGCCGTTAGGTTTTCGTGCTCACTACAAAATTCAATTTTTTTATGTGTGTGTGTGTGTGTGTGTGTGTGTGTGTGTGTGTGTGTGTGTGTGTGTGTGTGTGTGTGTGTGTGTGTGTGTGTGTGTGTGTGTGTGTGTGTGTGTGTGTGTGTGTGTGTGTGTGTGTGTGTGTGTGTGTGTGTGTGTGTGTGTGTGTGTGTGTGTGTGTGTGTGTGTGTGTGTGTGTGTGTGTGTGTGTGTGTGTGTGTGTGTGTGTGTGTGTGTGTGTGTGTGTGTGTGTGTGTGTGTGTGTGTGTGTGTGTGTGTGTGTGTGTGTGTGTGTGTGTGTGTGTGTGTGTGTGTGTGTGTGTGTGTGTGTGTGTGTGTGTGTGTGTGTGTGTGTGTGTGTGTGTGTGTGTGTGTGTGTGTGTGTGTGTGTGTGTGTGTGTGTGTGTGTGTGTGTGTGTGTGTGTGTGTGTGTGTGTGTGTGTGTGTGTGTGTGTGTGTGTGTGTGTGTGTGTGTGTGTGTGTGTGTGTGTGTGTGTGTGTGTGTGTGTGTGTGTGTGTGTGTGTGTGTGTGTGTGTGTGTGTGTGTGTGTGTGTGTGTGTGTGTGTGTGTGTGTGTGTGTGTGTGTGTGTGTGTGTGTGTGTGTGTGTGTGTGTGTGTGTGTGTGTGTGTGTGTGTGTGTGTGTGTGTGTGTGTGTGTGTGTGTGTGTGTGTGTGTGTGTGTGTGTGTGTGTGTGTGTGTGTGTGTGTGTGTGTGTGTGTGTGTGTGTGTGTGTGTGTGTGTGTGTGTGTGTGTGTGTGTGTGTGTGTGTGTGTGTGTGTGTGTGTGTGTGTGTGTGTGTGTGTGTGTGTGTGTGTGTGTGTGTGTGTGTGTGTGTGTGTGTGTGTGTGTGTGTGTGTGTGTGTGTGTGTGTGTGTGTGTGTGTGTGTGTGTGTGTGTGTGTGTGTGTGTGTGTGTGTGTGTGTGTGTGTGTGTGTGTGTGTGTGTGTGTGTGTGTGTGTGTGTGTGTGTGTGTGTGTGTGTGTGTGTGTGTGTGTGTGTGTGTGTGTGTGTGTGTGTGTGTGGCGAAAGTTACCTCATTTCGGCAACCCTTCTCCGCACCGAAGGCGCACGCGGCACAAGCTTGCCAACATATGCACAGAATCTTATTGTTTCTAGGATAAAGGAGCTCTCCTAACTCAATTTGGAGCACCAAAAGCACAAAGCACAACTGTACCATTTCGCGCACCTTTAGTTTAAGCTTAATTAAAGACCAATTTTTGACCTAAACGTTGTGAAAGTTTGAGCTAGGTGTTTTACAAATCTGATTCCAAGCCAAATTGCCATGAAATACTTTTGCGGAAGGACGAAATTCTGAATCCTATTAGCCATTTTGGGCGGAAAAACAGCGCGAAGGGACGGAAGACAAAGAAGGAAACCACACGGACGAGCGCTGACTCACAACTATTTTTTATTCAGGAAACACAGACTTTATAGTTTAAAAAAGGTCACATGAACTGACGTCGCACGCGCACATGCCCAGAGAATTAGCCCATTAGTCAGATGTATAGGAGCCACATGAAGAAGCATACGTTTTCTTGCTTTGATTTATTAAAAAAAGGTTACAAGTAAAAACATGCTTCCAAGGTATTTTCTGAGACTTTCTCACTGTACTAACTAAAACGCAGCCACATTCGCTCAGTCCGAAGCCGAATTCATGACTGCTGCTCCTTTTAACACGCAATATCCAGTAACGGTAACTGAACAAAATATGGTGTGTGTTAGGCCTTTAGTTTTATAGTTTAAAAACAATATAACACAATACATTTTACTGTTCTAGAATTACCAGGTACTGGAGGTCTTCCAGGAAAATTTTAAAGAAAATCGGAAAGGGCGTTTTATTTTTAAATCCTCGTCAAAGTTAGCCTTTTTTTCGAATTCTCCATGATTTCAACGCCTTATCAGAAATAATCTCGGTCGTAGAAGAACAGATTTTGTCCGAAGATTGTAAAAAGAACGAATTAATACTGAGAAAAATTTCAGCTTCACGTTCTTATTCCTTCATGTTCCATGACTATCCTAAAAGCTACTCTTATTGAATTTACTTACTTTCTTTAACAATGTTTGCGATTTTTGTCGCAAAATTATAGAAGCCAAAAATATTTTTGCATTGCTTCCAACAGAAAAGTTTGCATGCCGTTAATGAAAAATAATCAGGTTACGCAAAAGTTTATTTACTTTCTGCAAGGGTCCAAATTAGCGATTTTGCGAAATCCCAAAATCCACGTTATCCACATCGTGTAGTACACGATTTTTTCTTTGTTAAAAAAAAAAAGAACTACAAGTTTCTTGGCAAACGAAGTACGATTCCCTTGTGCTACACATTTGCTCATCAAACAAAAAAAAATTTGCTGAAAAAAAAAACGTTCACGGGCCTACGATTACCGTTTTCACCTGAACACACCCATATAATATTGATACATGCATTCGAAGAAGAGACAGAAGTAGCGCATGCGCTAGAAGAGGAAGAAGTTAGTTGGCTCTCTCGCGCGCGCTCGAACCACTAGGGGACCGCCGCAGGTTTTTCGTCTCTGCGCGGGTGTTCTTTTTGGCGTTGCACGCTACAGTTTGGTGGAGCAGTGCTGGGTACGCTTCCCGACCTGCAAACTCCGTACAGCGTCACTACGGACCTCACACCGGTTCACCAGCGACCCAGCCGCCGTCTCCGCGGAGAGTCGCCTGAATTTGGGCCCCTTCCCCCGCCAACAAGGACGACGCAGCCTCGACCGCCGAGTCCAACTGACATGGCCACTGACACCAGGACCCAGCCGCCGATCCAGCCTCTACCGTCGAGTCCAACTGCCATGGCCGCTGACACCAGGCCCCTGGCGCCGATCCTTTGCCACCCACCGCGAACACCGCCATCTTTTCACGGTGACGTGTTCGAAGACGCTGAGGACTGGCTGGAGACGTTCGAGCGGGTCGCACGCTACAACGGCTGGTGCGACGAGCGCAAGCTGAATAACGTCTACTTTGCCATATATACCTGCAGATTGCGATTACGTCGCATGCGACAACGCCGATGACGCCAGATTTCACGCAGAACGGTGGCCGTGACTAATGCAGGCATAAAACGACTGTAATAAACATTGTGTCATGTATCTACTGTGCTTCATTCATGCGATGCAAGCACACACAACACACAGAATACACTTTATATGCAACTTTAATCACATAGCAATATCATGAACAACAAAGCATAACCAGAATAAACAATGCGAAACCAAGATAAACAATGAAAAACAATGGCCATACAGTGCTAGCGCACCTGGAGTTTTGGTGTTTTGGCCCCACTGTTTTTGGCCCCACTGGTGTTTTGGTCCCACTATGCAAATCGACCATCATTTTTTTTTATGGAAATAATACACAAGAGCATGACACTAAGTTCATGCAGGTTCAAATCGCGTAAGGTGTGATTCTGCGGCTTAGAATATAGCCACTTGTTACCTCGCCGAAAGAGTTATTTTGCAATGCAGTTGCATTCCTAGCATCTGAGATATTTGTGATGTTGCTTTTTAATGCCCAATAATTTCTTAATTCCTAACGAATCTTATTTCATAACTTCAACCTTCTTTTCTGAACTGTGTTGTTTTCTATGTGTTAAGTATCGCGTTGCGTACTTTTTCGCTATTTTTTTATGCTCACACGAACCCCCTCCTGCTTAGGCCAAAGCACTGACTTGCAGTATATCGAAATAAAGATGTGCAAAACAATAACGTGGAGTACCCTTCAGTATTGCTATAAGGAAAAACTGGCGCTTGAGTACGCGCTCGCTGAGCCATTATTCAGCCATGATGTCAGCACGAACTATGTGACTTGGTGTACTAACCACAAAATTGGTGACCGATTTGCACACGATTTGAACACCTGTATATAGCTCCGCCTCACAAAGCCCATACAAGCGTAGACGGCGCCGTCAGCAACCTTACAAAAGATGCGTAATTCGAGCAAAAAATTTGCTCGCTGTTTCTGGCCTGATTTCCCGGGCGTATGCAAACTTTTGCGTACTTTGAAAGGCGGAGGCTGCTTTTGCAACATGACTCGTGGGTCTAAGAGCAGAAGCGAGAAAATCTTCGGGACCCGTGCTAAATTGGTGAGAGTTAAATGAAAGGCAGCCAACTGAACCATGCTGACAACTTTGGGAGACTTAGGTTACTCCGTAGGAGTACATTTCCTCGCGCTCATATTGTCGAAACAACACGTGACGTTGGAGCCTTGTGGCGAATCATAGAGGCTTCATATTGGCTGATCAATATGCGACATCCAAACTGATTGAAACAAATCCTTCCATCGATGCATTCCACAAACAGCGCGCACAGAGAAGTTCGCCACCCGTCATTTTCACTTACGCCTACCACACTCTGTGGCATGGGTCAGGGCACTTCATTTACCCTTCATCTTCAGCCTCATCATGCATTTGTCCTCTATGATCGTACTTCGTTGCATCACGAGTGTATACAGCACGCTTGAGTACATTAGAGCCAATATTTTGCACCCATTCCTTCAAAAAAACTTCTTCCGGAGATTGCATCCGCCGTTGTCGCACTTGAAGACCGCAACAGCTGTGGAACTTCATGATGAAAGAGGCATGAACACCGACCAAGAAGATATACTGGGAAGGTTTCGGCATCCCTGCGATAACTTTGTTCACTCTCTCCTTTATTCCCTGAAAACATGCTTACTGATGAACGCTGAAGGAATGAATACCACCGCGGATATTTCTGAAGGGCCGCAAGTTTCGCACTAGTTCTGATTTGCAAATATTGACTAAAGTGCCCATCAGGTCTGCAGGCGGCCTTCGTGGTCTAGCAAACACTGCTGGCTGGACCGGACTATGTGAAAGTCTGTAGAACTACTAGTTGTTCGTGCTGGCTGGATTAACAACACTGGTCCGGCTCTGTGCACTTGGAAACATGGGGGTGGATGGAAGGAGATGTCTTATAGTCACGATCTCACTTAGATTAGAAAAGGTGGAAGTATAGCAAGCTGGTTCACTTGCCACAGGATTGTCCTCTCAACGTGTCTCAAACGTAGTAAGACTAAATAAATACAACAAAAAATACCAAAACATTTGTAGCGCTTCCGAAATAAGCATCGATATTTGATGTTTTGATAAACGAAATACGTTTTGATAAAAGGAATAAGAATAATACGCTCAGTCGAGATGTTTTTTGTGCATATTCAAGCTGATCACTGAGCGCCAAAAGTAGGTAACAGAGCCATAAAATTAAGAACGCGAATTGTACCTGAAACATGAAACGTGAATGAGTATCTGGTGTTCTAACTACAGTCTAAACCAAATCCTGAGTCAATATGGCGCGGAGAGTTATTATTTCGAATAGAGCTGCGATGTTTACAACTCATTTAAACGAGTTCCCTCCAAGGTTGAAAGGTTTGGGTCACGAGTGACAGTTATGTGGGAACTCACCTCTCACGAGAATTTTAACACACATGCTACAGATTGTGTACAGAGTATACCTATGGACCATGTAAAGAAAAATTTGTTGAGGATAGGCTCAGCCCAACTGGAAATAGTACAGGGACACGACAGCTGGGAACATCTAAAGAGCGCTGTGAATACTCTCAGTATTGTTATTCAGGCACCTTTTTGTTCAGCGCCAAGCCAAAATATAGATTTAATCACCCAGTAAAATCAACCCCGCTAGTGAACATCTAGTGCGTTGAGTCTTCGTAACCTTGCCATTTGCAAATACACACACCATTACGTCACCGTATCATGACTACATGACGGCAAAACATATTGGTGCGGTAGTCCTACAAAACAAGTTTAGCAGTGGGAAGAAAATATCTCGGCGAAACTTGTGATTTAGCACACATACAAAGCCAGTGCAGAAATTTTCTTTCAGAAAAGAAAAGCTTCGTCACATGTGGATAGTTTGCACGTTACTGAGACATGTGCAGGCGGGCATTCAGCAAAAGGACGTATCAAGGATATGGAGCTTCTGGCGCCATATATGCGCACCTGAATATGACGCATACGGCCGTATTCAACGCTAATCCAGCGTGTCATATCAGCACCACAACTTGCCAACTGCCTAATAGCTTAGCATCGACAGTAGATACACCAGCACGGCTCTAATACCTCCAGTCAATACTTGTCGAATGCCCATCACAATACTCAATATAAAAGAACAGGAAGTTCAACGTGCGCCCTTATGAAAAGTAAAGACTCAGTTCTTCACCAGTAAATAACCGACCCTATCTGGAAACTTTCCTTATACCTCATAAACAATTTCCTGTATTGCATACGGTTGTAGGACAGAATAAAACGAAACAAAAAGATGTGTGACCTGACCCCCCGCCCTTTCTTTTTATTTTCCCCCTCAGTACGTCACAGCAGATCAAATACATGGACTAAAAAAGAAGCTTGATTCGGCAATGTGTCGAAGTCACTGTCGGGGCCAACAGACGCTCTGGTTTTTTGCCTCAAGAAGTGGCTCAATAATCATTCAAATTAAAGCATGCTGTGTTTTTTTTAAAGCTGGAAGTATTACTAAAGTGACCGTCACTTCTTTCTGTAAAGCTTTACCCTGAGGGTCCGAATAAATAAATCAGTGTCCTGCAATATCGACAGTTGAAGCTACAAGCTGTTCGCCAGCAGGACGAGCTATAGAACTTCGCATATCAACCACCGCATAGAGTAAACGAACTATGGATTTGGCTTTTGTGCCCTTTGTTTATGTCATTATATGTGCTCATACCCCATGCACATTTATAATATTTTTTTGTTTCTCGCTTGCATAATATCGCTACAGACTACAAAGACGAGAACGAAAAACAGTACTTCACTACAACATAGTTTAACAGAAGCGGCCGAAGAGCCCATGTGGGAATTCAGCGCATTTTACACTGTGCAGAGCGTAATATCAAGCACACCGACGACCACACATAAGTTACCTGGAAGCGCACTTGAGAACACGTGCTACAAGTGATAAACGAGGAGTGCTGCTTTTTACAGTTCAAACACACTCTTTTATTATTACACTCTCTTCTTTTCTGATTCACCAGTGAAGCTAAGTAAATATTACTTAATTCAGACCATCCATCAGTTGTCAAATATCGGTGAATTTATTTCAAGACCCCTGAGGTCAAGTTTAGCAGAGTAAGATGGCGTTCCCGTGAAATCACTGTAAGGTCAATATGACTGACCATGGCAGCGAATAAGGCTGTTTGTGTAGTAGCGGGAGCAACTCCAACTGTATTATTACTGAATCTGCGGAACGCGGATGGCAGAGGCGGTGTGAACACGTATTTATCACGTGACCTGAGCCACGTTGCAGAGCTGAAGGCTAAAAGAGAAATTACCCAGAGTAGTGCCGGCATTCAAAAGCAACAAGCGCTGTTCATTAATACGTGTGGTGAACCGACAACTATATGCAAGCGCTACTAATGGTTAAGTATGCTCTCATTAATACACCTGCGCAGTGAACGCAGTGAGGTAAGCCAGCAAAGCTGGACAAAATTCTTACAGCGATTTATATTTGAAAAAAGAAAAAAATTACCTTGGTAGATCATGCGCTGTCGACCAAAGGCAATATCGTGAGTGGCGGCAAAGTCGTGCCAGGACTGGAGACTAGACAATTTAGCTCAGAATGCTTTCTTGCACAAACGCAAAAGCACACAGTGACGGCCAGGAAATCGTCTCTGGTAGAAAAAAAGCCAGAATATACAAAAATCCAGCCCTTCCTCCTATTTCTCTGCTTAGTTGAACGGGGTGCCGCGAACGCTGCCGCCATCTGCCGACAGCTAGCATAAAACGCACAATTCTGCACTAGATTTTGATACTTATTTCTCTACGCTATATAACCAAAGTACGTTACCGTAACTATTAAACACTGTAGTTGACAAATTTCCCCGTCACAGTCATCGCGATAAAGGACAAATCTTTCTCATGAAAGTCATGCGAAATCAACGCCTAGTATCTCTCCGCGAGCTACCACTTCGACATACGCTTTGCTCCAAATAAACATAATTTCTTCAGTGACACGCAAATATATAAAAAAGAGAAGCAAGCCTACAAGCCTGAGAAACAAAAAAGGAAAAAAGAAACGAAGAACAGCACATGAACTCACTGCGTGGAACGCCGCCGAGGAAGTAGTTTCGATCGCCGCAGAGAGATGGCAGCAGCGCGCCAGCCCATCTTCGCGCGAGGCAGGTTCTGGGAGATTCAAAATTTCGAATAGCTTCAGGCGTTGCGTTTCGTTACCCACACGTGCAACTGACGTAATGAGGTCGTCGCACGGACAAAGAAAGTTTTCAACCATGACTGTGACCATGTTTACGGGTCAGGCTTTCTTTTATATAATCACGGTTCTTGCTGACTCCTAAGTTTGTGGAGGTTCAGCTTAAGTTTAGGACAACGCAGCGAGCTATGGAAAGAAAAATGATAGGTGTAACGTTAAGAGATCGGAAGAGGGCGGAGTGCGAGTGGGTGAGAGAAGAAACGCGCGTTAATGATATCCTAGTTGAAATCAAGAGGAAGAAGTGGGCTTGGGCAGGGCATATAATGCGAAGGCAAGATAACCGCTGGTCCTTAAGGATAACGGAGTGGATTCCAAGAGAAGGCGAACGTAGCAGAGAAAATTAGGTGGGCGGATGAGATTAAGAAATTTGCGGGAATATGGTGGCCGCGCCTGGCGAAGGACAGGGTTAATTGGAGAGACATGGGAGAGGCCTTTGCCCTGCAGTGGGCGTAGTCAGGCTGATGATGATGATGATGAAGTTTGTAGAGTGTGAATTGGGGCAAATGCAAAAAAAAAAAAGGAAGTTACGTGCAATGAAAAATTAGTTGTGCCGGTCATTATCCAATGATAATAGTTGAGCAACAGCAGAGACCCTTGTATTTAAAGTACCGAACACACGCTAGCAGAAGCAGATAAATTTGTCACTCCGTTAATCCCACTTCTAATTTAATTTAGGCCATTTTGCTTTAATTATGTACAGTTTACGGAGTAACCTTTCGGCTGAATTTTGAACTGAGCGTTTACCAACGACGGTCACTCTTGTCGTACTTGCTTCGTTAATGTTCTAATCGCAAGTCCTAAAAAGAACGGCCGCCGCGGTGGCTCAGTGGTTGACTTCCATGTTGACTGAGTCTACCCCAGGTGGAAATCTCCAGCTGGGAATTCAAATGGGAGCAACTGTAATCAACTCGTTTCAGCTGGAATCCACTGGGTGTCGTTCCGCTGGCCACTTTGACCAGTTTGACCAGTTAGAACCAGTTAGGGTTTTTTTAAACTGGGGTTGCGCGGGGGAAAAAAATTAATTAGGCTTTCTCTCACCTTATGTTAAGGTCCCATTCGTCCCATTCTTCCCGTATCTCTTTTGATGCGTCAGACATTCTTTCAGGATATACAAGGAGAGAATTGTGTAAAAAGCGAACAGTCGTGTCGCTGTTCTTAGAGTTCTTTTAACTGCGCGTGTTTCAGCACAGCCACACGAACGCAGTTTCGGTACCGCACGGTACACTGACGCTGTTCCTGACGCACGGACCTGCTACATTTAACTAACACTATTCAAGTGGAAGGATACAAAGAGGGATTAGTGGGATGTAGAGGTTAAAAAACAGCGACAAGGCTTTGCATTATTAGGGTTATTATGGAGAAGACTGAATTGAGTTCCAGGACAAACAAAGCGCTATTAAAAGAAAAAGAAACCTCATAACTGCCTCTCCGCTCGAGTTTCCAGTGACAGGTGCGCATCGTGATACTGGCATTATTCCCAGCGCTCCGGTTTCACAACACCATGGCTGCAATTTCGCCATTTCGTTCTATTGTGCAGCCTCCGCGGCGGCTCAGTGGTTATGGCGCTCGGCTGCTGATCCGAAAGACGCGGGTTCGATCCCGGCCGCGGCGGTCGAATTTCGGTGGAGACGAAATTCTAAAGGCCCGTGTACTGTGCGATGTCAGTGCAGCTTAAAGAACCCCAGGTAGTCGAGATTTCCGGAGCCCTCCACTACGGCGTCCTTCACAGCCTGAGTCGCTTTGGGACGTTACACCCCCATAAACCAAACCAAACTAAACCATTCTTTTGTGCGACAACGAATACGCGTTAACATGTACTGGATTTTTCTCTCCCCTTCTAACGTCTACGTGTGCGCCTTGTTTCATCAAAGAATGGCGTAATTGCGACAGCGACCTTGTTTCACTCATAGCATACACTGAAAACTGCGATAACTATGACATTTCGCTATAATGGACCAAGCCAGTTCAAGAAAGCTGGAACACTTAAAAGATAGGATGCCTTGAAACACACTTGCGAACAGGCAAGCACCGCTCCGTTTGATAAGAAAAATTCATTCTACCCTTGAAAACAACTATTGGCTTCACCTCAGCACTTGTCTGCGTAACCAGTAGCTTGCCATGAGGGAATTATGAAAACAAGATATCGAGGGCACAATGGACGGAAGAATAGCTCTCGAGCCCTACTGCTAGCTGGTTTTGTCAACGAATTAAACTTCCTCGAATTAGGGCTACCAGTTCATTTATTTTATTTATAAATAACACAAAATTGTTTGTTTCACCTCAGTACTCGCATGCGTAGGGAGATAGCTTGCTACAAGAAAATTGCGAGAAAAAAAAAGAAAGATGTCGCAGGCATAACGAACAAAAGAGGAGTCAGACAGCTTCTCCCGACTGCTATTGCTAGCTAGTTTTATCAAATAACTGAACCTTGAACTCGAGTTAGCAGTTCATTTTTTTTTTCTATAAATAAAAAGCTGTTGGCTTCACCTCAGTACTAGTATGCCTAGGGGGTAGCTTGTTACGAGAATATTGTGAACAAAAAGATCTAGTAGGCATAACAAACAGAAGAGGAATCAGGCAGCGTCTCTCACCTCCCATCGTTAGCTAATTTCAGCAACCAACTAAATCTCGACTCGGAGCTACCATTTGCGTCGATACTGGCTACAGCCAGTGTGGATGCACACGAACCCTCGACGTGCAAATGGAGAGAGACTTGATCTAGCAGCGCTTGCAAAAACCTGGCACTGAAATGTTCGCACACACAAGTGTAAAATATTTGCTAACTTTCACCTAGTCACGGGCCAGTGTACTTTTACCAGAGACCAGCCTGCCGTTCACTTCTCACGGTACTCGTACATCACGAGGAGAGAAACTTATGCTTCCATTTCTCCGACGGCCTCAGACATTTACAAAAATAAAGTTCAAGTGTGCATATTGTCGCTTGTACATTGCATGGCAAGTCGCTTGCACATTCTTAAGCAAGTTCATTCGTACACTGTTAAGTCGTGACCAGATGGCACGTGAGCTTGCGGAGGCCTTTTGCATAAGGAACAAAAAAGATAATTGTGTCACTGATACCTTGATAAAAATGGATCACAAAAAAAAAAGCAGGTCCCAGGCATGCCCTTAGTCAGTGGTTTCGTAGGTATGGATATAAATATGTGAGTCCATCTGAACAAAATCAATCGCGAATCCGCACCAGGCCTCGCGCTCATCCCGCCCACGTTTGTGTTGCGCAGTCCCTTGCTTAACAAGAATATAGAGCAGGCTAGTTATCAGTGGCGAATAAAAAGGGGCACCTATTGGCATTAAGGTATCACGATTAAGAGTGGTTAAATAGTTAGTCATTTCCTGGGTAAATGGACACCGTGATCTCGAAGAGTCATTTCGATTTCTAATGCTGACCAGAAATGTCGCACGCCTCCCATGACTACTCGTGCTCGTGTGCTACTAAACATTCTTATGATATGTGCTTGACAGCCAGGACCGCGAAAATAAAGAGAAATTTTATCCAATTCAAATTCCAGATTCAGTTAGTCAGTCAAATCAAAGAGAAACGGGAAAGGTAAATTGCTTTGACTGGAATATTCACGGCTCTCAAGACCAGCTGAATGAATATATATAACGGAGGCTTAATGCATATTCGCAATATCCTGAGCACAAAACAAGCAAGTG
Organism: Amblyomma mixtum; assembly: GCF_055824585.1. Lineage (NCBI taxonomy): Eukaryota > Metazoa > Arthropoda > Arachnida > Ixodida > Ixodidae > Amblyomma > Amblyomma mixtum. The sequence continues at coordinate 155,540,948 of NC_143017.1, read as the reverse complement.
AACTTTGCTCTACGCAAAAAGATGGCGGTGCTACTATTACTCGCAGGTGTTCAAGAGACCTAGGCGACAATACGTAGCTCTTTATATTCGCTTGTGTGTGTGTGTGTGTGTGTGTGTGTGTGTGTGTGTGTGTGTGTGTGTGTGTGCGCGCGTGTGTGTGTGTGGTGTGTGTGTGTGTGTGTGTGTGTGTGTGTGTGTGTGTGTGTGTGTGTGTGTGTGTGTGTGTGTGTGTGTGTGTGTGTGTGTGTGTGTGTGTGTGTGTGTGTGTGTGTGTGTGTGTGTGTGTGTGTGTGTGTGTGCGCGCGCGCTTGTGCGTGTGTGTGTGTGCGTCGAGGGCGTTGCTGCAAGGGTGTGAAGTGCCTCGACCGACAATCGCGCAGGGCATAAAACACACCTCCACAAGTTTCAAATGGGCGATTGTCATTTCTTGCCCTATACCACATAGCTGGTTATCTTAAACGCTACTGTTGCTTTCCTTTCTCTTCACTTTTTCTTCCATAGCGTAGGGGACTCTCTCAGGTGTGAACGGCGTTGCCTTCGTATCTAAGCCGAAAATTTGCACTTGCGCTCTCGCCAACGAAAATGCGTCCAAGTGAGCATGGGCCATAAAGGAGATACGAGCAGGTGAGTCTGGGCTGTATAAAGGCAATGTCGGCAAGTGGTAGTAAAAGCCAGGTGAGCACGTGCGACTGGGGGTCATATGAGCAGATGGACCTGGGCCGTAAAGGTCATGCCAGTCGGTCGGCCTGGACCTTAAAGGTCATGCGAGTAATTGACCTAGGCCTCTAAGGTCATTCGAGTAGGTGGGTCTCGCATGTCGAAGTCACGGGAGCAGGTGGGTCTCAGCCGTAAAAGCCACGTGAGCTGGTAGACTTCGGCCGAAAAAGGTCATGTGATCAGATAAGCCTGGGTCATATGCGTCTTGGAATGGGCGCTTTCATCGATTGGGGAAAGGAGTGAGGTCTGGAGCAGAGTACTCGCACTGGAGAAAAGCAAAAAGTAATTTTGGTCCCCACAGTAGAAGCCCTCAGTGCTGCATGTTTCCGCTTTCAATGTATGATGTAGTTACATTTTGAGTGTCCCTTCACCTGCCTGCCGCCGATCATCTTTGTCTGCCCGTCCTTTCAGGTGCACCTGCAGAGCAACAGGGCTCAGGATAGTTTTTCTATGTAAGGAGGACAGTCAGTGCTTACCACTGTCACAAAGTCACCGAAACATGTCAGGAGTGGAGCTGTGTTACTCACCTCTTATCAGCAAGTGTTACTATATCGCTACGCACACGCAGGTGCATGTACGGGGGTGCGCCCTCTGTCAAGCCAGTCATAGGATTTTTGGGTATTTGTAATCAAGTGCACGCTCTTAGGGTTAGGCCAAACAGTAGGTGTTTCTTTTAGTTTCGACGAGTTTTTCTTTGACGAAGACGAACAGTACATGCCGAGTGCTCTTTTTAGCACCTACAAATTTTTATTTTAAAAACCGTAAGAGATACGTCGGTGCAGTTTGTGCAGATAGACAGTGCAGCAAGGCGGACGTTAGGCTCGTGACAAAGTTCAGTATAAAATTAACTGATATTAACCAATGAACTTTTCACTGCTGTTGGGTGTTAAGTCGTAAGATTATAAAATTGAGCCCATTCAGCATTCAAAACGAGGCCAGTTTTTTAAATTTTCTGAATCGGCACTGTGGTTCGAAATGTCGAGCATAAAATTTACGCCTTTGAAAGCTTGTTCAATTGGATTTCTCGCATTGCACGCTGATGAAATGGTGCCGCTGGAGTAACTAATGCAGCAGATAAAGACGCATGCTGTGTATTTCACGATGTAGAAGAAGCTAACGTGATTTCGGCAAATATTCCACACGCAACGACGCGATTTCATAGCTAGGCAACGCAGGAAAGCTAACTCAACGAGAACGGCGGCAGCGAAAAGTCTCCAGAGAAGCAACATCCTAGGTGGGCCATCCATAGGTCACGTGACCTTGTGGCGTCATCGCAACCTGTCCACCTGATCGTGAACGAACAGACCACCGTGGCAGACGGCAGTTAAATTAATGACTGGCGCGAGAGGTTGCTCGGGAAGAGAAACCTAGCTGAGTTGCAAAAGTCCCACAGGTGGCAGCACTTAGCTGCCATCGCAGGGCAGTGGCGCATCGCTTAACCGCTGCACCACTGCGCCAGGAGTGTTATGAGGACTTCCGTGGGATCTATGAACGTAAAGTAGAGAATGACCAATTCCGCATATATGGTAATTAACCGATTAAAGCTATCGCGGCATACACTTAGGGCGGAGATTAAGTGTACCTTCGAGTTTTTAAAGACGTGGCTCGCCTTCGATGTTGACGGCCACCAATTTAACAATATAATCTTATGCCTAAAACAAAAAATTAAAAACCGAATTACTTAATTTCAGTTAACTAATCATATTTTAATTCATATCTATCAGGTACATAATGTCCGTGATGCTCTACCACAAACCTGCACAGACCGCACTGACGTGTCTCTCACGGTATAAAAAGAAATCTGTTAAATAAAGATCACCTCGCATACGTTATCACGTGCCGCAGTAATCTGATATCCGGATTCGCAAAAACGATCCGCAGATTTCAGCAAACCCATGAGATCTCTAGGTATCAGCTGATTAATTTTCTTTTAGCAATCTCCACAAAGATTAAAAATTTTAGCGTTTTCCTGATGTTGATACAATGACACTGAGCTATGCTTAGACTGCCTGACCAGCGACTGAACGGTCAGGAGACGTTCGAACAGCCTCTGAACCACTCAAAACCCTCTCCTTGGCTCATCACAATCCTTACACTCCTCCCCTCCCTCTCCGCCTCTTCTCTAACGACGGCTAAGTAGTGAGCGCAGTTGCCTTTAGGCTTCACTGCGTGGCTTTCCTCGAAAGTGCGTCGTCATTCCTCTGCCGACAATACTGCGTATATAACCGGGTGTTTCACCAAAGATATTGTGAAATTTTGAAAAGCCGGCTTTTTGGGTTAGAAGAAAGCTTTCTTTTTTAGGCATAGCATTGTCAGCTGTGTAGCACACGAAGTTACCCTTGGCGCTGTGGCTCAACAATGTTTGGATATTTTGACGAGTTACGGGCACTGACAGGGTTGCTTCGCCTGCAAGCTTTCGAAAGCACAAGTATTTTGGCGCGATATAGGCGGAATGTGTTGGACCACATCACCGATGGTAACTGCTTTTTCGCAATGCTAAAAATGATATGGATATTACTTGCATACAAGTCTTTCCATAAATAAGGAGACTAACAGTAATAGTTAAAAGTTAGCTACCCAGTATCAATTAACCAGCCTGCTATTTAGCACGTCTTAGCTGTATTCTGATGTACAGCACCGCTGACAATGCTATGCCGAAAAAAGCGCTGTCCTAACTTAAAAAGCCCGTTTTTTAAGAATAGCCGTACATTTTAAATGAAACAACCGGCATATTAGGCGCCGCACCACGGGGGAAGACGAAACGTATACGTATCGACCATAATTTGCGGACGTGGGCATTCTTCGGCTTGAAGCCTTCAGGGAAGGCGTCACAGCTGCAAGACGATCGACCGCGGCCGACGCTAGGCCAAATCTATGCGCTCAGTGGCGTTATTTTTCTGACTGAGCCATCGACCGACGCAGTTAAAGATATCAACGTTTCAGCACTTTATCCATGCCTCAACTTGGCCTCAATAAACAGAATTCCACTCCTGCCTCGTCCTGTACATCGCGCATCATTTTCCTTTCAGAACGAGTCATCTAGCCGAAACGCACACTTTATTTCTTTCGAGTCCTTACCTTTGAATTTGATGCCATAGTTCAGCGAAAGCAGGAGAAAACAGACCCGTGAACTAGTTTTACATATGCAGAGCACACGAACAAGGAAAACTGAGCATACAGAACCTTATTACACCGCTCTCTTCAAACCCCATGTGCATTAGAATGCACGGTTGTTTCCAGCGCCGTTTTTGAAGAGAAAACAACGCGCCGCTTTTGCAGCCTAAATACGGTCGGATATTACTAGTACTTACTTTGCTCCAATTCAAAGGCCCAGTTTCGAGAAATGTGCAATTAAACAAGTGCTCTGAGTGGTCTTCCAAGACGGTTTCTTTGTTCAAATCAGTTCTCAGGCCGCCAAGGAAGTGCCACGTTTCTCACACGCTTTACCCCGATAACAGTCCTGCTTTTTTTTTTTATCTCAATGCATATTTTACTTCGTTTTCATTTAAATACATGGAAGTTTGATTCGTTGGCACTTTTTGAAAGCGTAGAAACTTGCAATATAAACTCGAGGCTTATAACGTGGCATAAAGCATAGAAAAATTATCCATCATCCACGAGCGTCGATGATGTTTTTGTTTTGCCTGCAGTTACAAAAACACGAAGAGGTGTAGAATTTACTTTGAGTTATACGAACTACGCTTTCACTCAGACCTGAAGAAGACGTAGTTCCCTGAGTTTTCTTTTGCTTTCGAGCGCTTCATGCAAAGAAAAGGACCGCAAATGACAAACGGATTCACAGTACAAAATTTCGGACGCGCGCCATTCACTATATTAACATCTAGATCATCGAAATGTATTCATTACGTTTAAAACATTTCCATAAGTCTCAACCAAAACAGCTTAATTTTAACCCGAAACACTGACTGTTACTTACCCGCGAAGTAGCGACACGGCGTTTGGGACGCTGCGTGGCCTTGTTCGAGCCGCCATCAATTATTTCGGTGCACATAACGCGGCTAATAGACCTAGATTCCAGGTAAATGTGAGGTATAAAGGTATAAGGAACTTGCAAGCCCAGACGAACACTATTATTTTTTTTTTTTTGTAGTGCCATTCATTGTGGAGATCACTGACGGTTGTGCATTTTACTGCCGTTGCGTGCCTTTGCTGTGTCGTGCGGTGTGCTACTTTGTCAGTTCTCAAGCGGTTTTCCCTCTCGGCGAAAAGAGTGGCCAGCGGTACTGTACGTCAGTCGTCAGCCTGCCCGTGCATACGAATCTAAATAAAAAGAATAATACACCCAGGTGTTCGAAATTAGAAATTAAAGCCGGAGCTCTCCTCTATACGGCGTCCCTCACAGCCCACGTGTCGGGACGTCAAACTGCACACAGCGTGCCAACAGTACGCACGTGCGCGTACACACAAAGACACTGATTACGATCTCGTCTGAAGGCTCGCATACGCAGCGCTCCCACACAAGGACGAGGTCCAAGCATGTTTAAGCGGCCTCAACAGTTGACGCTTCTTGGGTTCTTCATGCAAGCGAGTGGTCCTGAGCGAGAGGGGGGGTGCCACGGCCAATTAAGTGCGAGAGATGCCCGAGCGGAGGTCGCACAATGGGGCAAGATAGGAACAAACAAGCCGCGCGTCGGGTGTCGCGCCTCACTCCCGCCAGACCGTGGCGAGGTGAAGGTCAAATGAGCCGCGGGAAAATGAGCCGGTTGGCCCGGGTCACTTGCGTTCTCCATAGCGCAGTCGTCACCGCGCTGTGCGCTTCCAAAGGAAATGTAGGTGCGCATATGTGAGTATTTCTGTATGCGGTGTGCCACGAAGCTGCACGCGGCTTATGAAGGGTGTCTTATAGTAGAGGGCTAGGATTAATTTCGGTCACCCGGGCTTCTTCAACGCGTAGCGATATCGCACAGCGCACGAACGTCAATTGCATTCCCAGTTGCAGTGCAGCCGCTGTGGCTACAGGAGTCGATCCCGCGACGTTGGCTGCGGTAGCCGAAGACCTAGCCACTGAGCCACATGTCCGAGGCCTAGCCACATGAGCCAAAGCGATGCATGCTTAAAAAAAAAAAAAAAACTAAAGTGATGCTTGGAGAGGGGGGGGGGGGGGGGCACTTAAAGAATGGGTCGTCTTATTATTTAGAAACCTCCTTGTGTGTTTTATTCACCGAGGTAACCTCTCGGAGCAGCCTCTCATTTTACTAATTCCATGTCCACGCGAAAATCACAAAGCAGCGATCCCGAATTTCCCTCACATATAACCAAATTTAGTAATAATTAGCCTTCTTCTCTTCTCCTGTATGTGTACGCGTGGTGATATGCGTACTACATTGGTCGACCGTTGACTAGCGCTAGTTGCGTGCAGCTTGGAAAGGCTGGGAAGTATAGGTTCGCCTGTGATTAGCCGTGACTCCGCATTATTTGACAGTGTTCAGAGCCAGCTACACTGCCGCAGCACCAGAAATGAACGGGCAACGGCCTCGAAGTTCCTAAGCAGGATCCACCAATAAATAGGGAAGGGAGATGCAATTAAGTGGCCAGAAAGTGAAAGCGGTCACGGGTATATGTGTACATTACAAAGCGTGGAATGTAAATAAGACATATAAAACGAAAATTTACGCGTCTATCAGAGGCATCTTGGTATAATATAAAAACTCAGGGAAAGAAATAGCTGGAAAGTCATAAATTAATCACTCCCAGCATAGAAGCGGCGCAACCAATTCACGGCGAGTGCCGCAGCAGCAAATTGTTCATCGCGCTGTTTGCCATCTTGGTTTATATAGGGCCATATTCGTAACGATCCTGCATTTATTCGTCCCTAATTCGTATTGGTGCGATTGGACCTATACAAACGAAAATAACTACATATAAGACCGAGATCAACAATCGTCCATAACAGTTTAAAATTGTACGTTTTCTATTTTTACACTCTCACGAACGGCCGCAGCAATAGCTGCCTGTTTCCACGAGGTGTGGACGCGGCACGGTAGCGTACTGGTTAGCGCGCTCGGCTGCTGAGCCCGAGAACCCGGGTTCCATCCCGGCAGCGGCGACCGCACTTGGATGGAAATGGAACGCAAAAGGCGCCCATGTGTTGTGCGTTATCTTATCACGTTAAATGACCCCAGGTCGCTTAAACCATCCCAGAGCCCCTCAATACGCCGTCGCTCAACCCTCATAGCCCATTTGTTGCTTCAGGACATTAAACCCCATATGTAATATACACCATAACACGAAGCTTTGAGCTTGTCAAGCTATTCATGTCATGTGTGCCCATATGTAGAGTCAGCAATCGCGTGGGTGATCGTTTCTGAAAAACATTCAGTTTAACAGTACGGCGTAGCCAAAGGTTCTCCGCATTTGCGTTTGTATTGCTGGTATTTTTAAGTGGCGTTTATCGCCTTAAGACATAAAGAGGGGATGGAAAAAGAAGGGGGGCGGGGATAATTATATAAATGGGAAAAGGTTGGCTAATTCAATAAAGCACTGCAGCGGTGACTTAAAGATTTGAGCATCCGCCTCGCTTGCGGGAAATTCGGGGCTCGGTCCCCAGTGCCGCCGGCATACCCACCAGCGATGCAATGCATGGGTACAAGCTTGCGCCTGGCCTAGTGCTCGGCTTATCTGGGGAGAATTGCTTCGGATATGGGTATGCGACCACACCTTGTGTACACAAAAACACCTTGCGCCATGGCGCTCTTTGGCCACAGATGCCCTTGTGTTACAAAAATTCATCATCATCATCGTCATAATAATCTAATAAAGTGTCCAATAGAACAATGATGGTGTCCCTGTGCTCAAGCAGCACCTAGGCCGCTGAACTGTCAGCGAGAGACCCTCCTCTGCGCCGTGTCGGGTTGTAACCTGGTTTTATTCTGTATTACAATGTTCCAGCTGACCCGACTCTCCCCCTTCTTGTCGCCTTCTTTTGGCGCACTCTAATCTGTTCCATAGGGCAAAGATGTATGCAAGACCAGTCGTAGCAACTAAGGCCGCTGAACGAAAAGATGGTCACAGTCACCACAACTGTCACAACTTACCAAGTGCACTTCATGGCCATGTTGGTCACAATCGGGCGAGTGGCCTAAACTAGCTACCAATAATAGTGTGCAAAGCCAGCATGACCAATCCGAACAAAGAGAATAGGTACTGCAACAAATACCGGGAGAAACTCGCTGACCAGGCTATTTACGGTGACGTTGCGGATAGCGCCCACAATACGTCGACAGCGCGAAGTACCTGTACACTAACACCATGGCTGAAAGCGCCTTTCCTGAAAAAGAAGAATAAGTGGCGTTGAATGACGGTGTCCTCCTTGGAACGCACTGATTTAGGTAGACACTTTTAAACCCAGTTTCTCGAACCAAACAGATGAGGAGTGAAATTGTTTACTCCGCCTCACCTTGTTCACAGTGGAGTAGTGAAGTGCAAGCTACTAGCGCGAGCTGATGGTTTGCGGACATGTGAGGTAGAGCTGTGCACGGGCCGCAAATTTCAGCCCGCGCCCGGCCCGAGCCCTACAGTACTGACGGAGGCCCGGCCCGGCCCGACACTGAAGAAACCTAAGCCCGCCCGGGCCCGGCCCGAGTTAAGGCCCGGCCTGGGCCCGGCCCGACCTGCAAAACTGAAATCGAAGTGACGATGAAACAGAAAGAGGTAATTTAAGGAAAATCAGTTTATTTCAATGTTTTCAAATGCTCGGCTTTCATGGTCTAGATGAAAATTAGTGAGTATATGCAAACACGGCGCATGTAGAGTTGTCACTCCAAGCTATAATGTAAAAACAACAAATCGTCCATTGATGACGGCCTGAGGCAAGTGCGGCGCTCCTGCAGATTAGTTTCGAACCTTGAAACAGTAGGGCGGCTGAGCCACGCAGGAGCAATCACGATCGCGAAGCCCGGCCGGCCCGTCCGAGACAAATATACCGTGGCCCGAGCCCGGCCCGGGCCCGGGTGAATAGACTTCCGAAAGGCCCGAGCCCGGCCCGCGGGCCGGGCCGGGTACGGGCTTTCGGGCCGGCCCGAGCCCGTGCACAGCTCTAATGTGAGGTTCACTTTCCAGGGCGTGAGCATGACGCACTTGTGCTCTAATACATTCCCTCTAGCCTATTCCAGCCCGCCCACTCCAGTGCAATGGTATTACAGGTGTTGAACGAAGTACCACTATTAGGCTGGTCTCGTTATTTGGCCTGAGGAACGTCGCTTTTCAAGCTGTATTTGCACAGCCAGCCCTCTCCTCTAACGTGAGTTGATTCCGACGAGACATAACATGCATTATATAACATCAAAACAGAAGGCAACTTTGGTACTAATGCGCCGAGTCTACGCTGTGACGCAGAGCAAGCTAGAACAAGGTGTAGTAAATCAGGCAGTTAATACGCACTAGAAGCTATGCATTATTATATTAACGCTGACACACAAAACAACCGCAGCTTGCAATGACAAACGTTGTGTTTGCAAAATATAGATAGATACAGAGAGGGGGAAAGGCAGGGATGTTAACCGGAAAGGTTTCCGGTTGGCTACCCTGCACTGGGGAAGGGAATGAGGAGATTAAAGTGGGAAGAGAGAAGGAACGGGAAACACAGTCACAATCTGCCAATCAAGGCAGTCTCACGCAAAAAAACAAAACAAAAAAAACAGTGCCTTGTAAGTTTTGATGGCAGTCCACTGTTGTGGCCACGGACCGAGGATCTTGGCCTCAGTGAAAGGGCGAGGATCAAGGCGGTCCAGAGCACAACGCAGCTTACGTCTTTCGTTCACAGAGACAGGACACACACACAAGAGATGACTGATGGTCTCTTCACAGGCACAGTTTACACAAGAAGAGCTGTCGGCCATCGCGATGCGGAAAGCATACCGATTTGTTAAGGCAACTCCGAGCCATAGACGGCACAGTAATGTTGCTTCACGATGCGCTATATCACATGGAAGACGGAGGCGCAGTCCAGAGTCCAATGCCCCGAGGCGACGGTTGCAGAACTCTCCCGTGTTCCACGCTGAAAGTGTGATCTCAAGCCTCAAAGAACGAAGCCCACACGCTGTGTCAGCTCTCGTTACAGGGATATATTAACAGGGATTCCGTCATTGTGGGCCGAACGGTCAGCTTCGTCGGCCTGGTGACTTCCATGAATACCGCAGTAGCCTGGCAGCCACTGGAAAATTATGTCATGTCCTTTAAATGTGGCGTCATGGTACAACTTGTGGATTTCAGCAACGAGTTGTTCGTGTGACCCGCGGCGTAGTGCAGCTTGTAGGCCTTCCAGGGCTGCTTTAGAGTCGGTGAAAACTGCCCAGTCATGTACAGATTTCTGACTGATGAACTGAACTGCAGCCCGTAGGGCAGCTAGTTCTGCACCAGATGAAGAGGTGAGATAGGTAAGGTAAAAGCTTGGGCGAGTTGGTGGTTGTTCATTCTAAAACAGCGCGGAAAAGACATGGACGACACGGACAGCAGGAAGAGACATACAAACAGGCGCTGTTTGTACGCCTCTTCCTGTTGTCCGTGTCTTTTTTGCGCTGTTTTAGAATGAGATAGGTAGTCCTCACCTTCATTAAAAAAGATTTGGCCGGTATCACCACAGACCCAGCAGAACTTGTTGAAATCACTGAGCCATCTGTGTAAGACATGTATGTGGTGTTTATGGTTAAAATGCAGATGATGCAATGTCATTTGCTTGAGAGCAGGCAATGATAAACCAGATTTCTCAGAAATTCCCGCAATAGAGAAGTGTACCCGGGGTTCATGGAGACTTCATATGGGTGAGCATGGTCTTGAAGCATGGGTGAAATGTGAAGGAAGATAGGCACGATGACCTTGAATTACTTTTGCAAATGCAGTAATGTTAATTGAAAAAGACGGCTTATTTGGACTGGTCGGTGCATGTCGATGAAAACGACTGAACAGCGCAAATAGACAGGCTAGAAGAGAAGCGCATGTGTCTGTGTTCTTCTCTTCCGTCCTGTCTGCCAGCGCTGTTCAGTCGTTTCCATAATGTTAACTTCCCTCGCAACATATATACCTGTTACCGTTACTGGGCAGTGAGAATGATAATGTCGATAAAAAAAAAGAACTGGGATCTTAGTTTGTTCATTTACAGCAAAAGCCGTTCTTGCTCTTAAGAAATGCTAAAAAGCTGGAGCTGGAAGACAATAAAAAACAAATAAGAAGGAGCGGAGATGCATTTATCATACTCTCTTCGGCACCAAAAAAGATATAGAAACGACATAAATATAGTGTATGAATTGGGCTCAAACAAAACTCAAAGAGCAAAAGCTAAGACTCAAAACCAAAGCAGCAGACACAATTCGCGTTCTTTTTCTCTGAATTTCTCTCCCGGATTGAGCAAGCGAGGGCGCCACGGGTCATTGCCGCCGTATCAACGGAATCTCTCATTATACATGCAAGGTTTCTGTCTGCGTGTTGCCTTCGTTTCATTTTTCTTTTCTTTATTCAAGGAAACGCTGGCGTGACGTCGGCGAGCTGCTTCCGCAGGACCTAAGCTCCTTCCCTTTCCTATTCGCTTTCCTTCTTTCTTTCCTTTCCGCAGCCTCATATTTATGTCGAACGGGCATAGGTCATGCGTGACGGTCTGCACCAGTTCCTGAGGGCCGGAGCTTCATGCACTGCGTACGGTTTGCACGCGCGCTGAAACAAAAGTAAAAAAAAAAAGAAGAAAACGCGCTCGCTCGTCGAGTGACAGCCAACGAAACCATGCAGCAGCAGCAGCAGCAGCGTTGTGCAGAACCTACAATCCGAGAGAGCAGCAGAACAGTGGTATTCGCGGCAAATCAGCCGGAAAGAGATTCCGCTTGAGAACGCAACGCGGCTCGCATTTCAAAAGGGAAGCGGCGACGGGAGCAGGCGTTGCTGAGGCTTCGGCCGTTCGAATTCAGGTTTCGCTCTCGCGCGCGTTCTTGCGGGGACTCGTTACTTATGCACCCCCCTTTTCTAGAGGCGATCACGTCGGCTCCAAGCCGGGCTCGTTTCTGCCTTCCGTCCACGCCACAGTTCTTCGTTTCATCTTGCGCGCCTCCCACGTCTGAGTGTGAGCGGTGTCCGACTATGTGTATGTTCAATGCTCGCTCTCTCTCCTCCTTATCAGTGCCCGAGAAGAAACATCTGAACTCATCGATGACGAGGGGAAGAGAAAGATTTCGATGCATGAATTTACCGTTTTTTATTTTTTCTTCCCGCGCGGACATACGCCACGGCGCCCTGTACGTAACAAATTTTCGAGCTCGAGGAACGAAGGCCACCTCACAGGCGGTAGGTTTTGTTGCGCTAATTAGAACAAACATTGGCTGTGGCTTAGTTTGGTTAAGCCCGGTAATTGCGAAAGCAATATGCGTAGCTACGCCATGGTTCAGCTGGTAGTGTAGATGGTGGTGGTGCTTGTGGTTAGACTTGTGGTGATGCATCGGTTATACAATCTAATCCAATCCAATCCAATCCAATTTAATCCAATCCAATCCAATATGCTAATATGGTAGCTACCGGCCTCGCTACGCGACGGGCTGAAAGTGCAACTAGTATTGCTTTCGAAATAAAAAAAAACGAAAACATAAATAAGTTGGCATGTCTCAGCACTGCAGACACACGTTATGAACTAGGCAGACATAATGATACAATTCTTTTCATTCCATTTCGTTGCATCATTGTACCCGCTACGGTGGCTAAGTGGCTATGGCGATTGATGATTTCAGAGTCTATTTTCGAGTAGCGGGGGCGGTATTTCGATGCAGACGAAATAAAAACGCTCGTGTGCTCTAATGTTTAAGTGAACGTTAACCCAAGGTAGTTGAAATTAATCCAGAGCCATCGCCTATGGCATCTACATAACTTATGCACAGGGCGCTAGACTGCACATACCAGCATATCAATTTCACCTCCTAATCTTTCTTCGACTGTCTCTTTTTTTTTTTTTTTAACTGTCCATGTGTCGAAGTATTTGTTTCTGTCAAACTTGCCACGACATTTGGCCGATAGCAGACCGGAAATCCGGTCTCCGAACGAATACCGGGGTACAGGATTTCCGGCCTAGTGCGGTGTTTCCATATATATAAGTGTCATCATCGCTTTTATCATGGCCACGGAGTCTGGTGAGGAATTTGTCGTTCCGTTATTCTTAGTCTTCGCTATGCTCTTTGAGCACGTAAACAAACGCTGTTCTCGTCTTTACGAACGACACCGTCGCCACTGATGCATATAACGGCCTCTCGTTTTCTCATCTGTGCTGTGAAAGTATAAAAATTCCATTCCACTCAACAATTATCTCTTTTTTTCTTTCCTCATTGGCAGAAGATCCGCCACACCTTCGCTGCCTTCAGCGCCCGCCAGTCAGTGTGGCGGACGATAAGAACGCAATAGAATATCAGGAGCATAATGGCTATAACGTGTACTCGCGATAATTCATAGCTTGAAGGGGACCAAAAATTTGTTCTCCTTATGCGCGTTCGAATTAAGCGGAGCGTTTTTCTGTACTTGATGCCGACGGGACCAAAGTATCAGTTCGAATAAACCGGTCGGTTCCAATTATGCGAATAAACCGGTTACAATTATGCGAGCTTTAATTAACGACATTCTACTGCATCTGCGCATGGAGGGCCCGCCTTCTCTTCCTTTTGGTGTCCGGAGTCCACTGACATCCTCAGGCCACGAATGACGCTGCGCCTTCAGCTGTGGTTATCGTATACACTCGCGTACGGAACATAACGCCGTACGGTCAAAGATCACTCGCTTGTTGAAGAAAATTCGTTGTCATAACGCATTGTTAGTCACCTATAAGCGCCTCACGCTCCGAATGAGCCGTAAGTTCCTCAAAACATCCGTGTGGAGAAAGACGTGCACCCGCAACCCCTTTTGCCGCGAAAGCTTAAATTGTGCGTCAATGGATTCAGTTAATTTAAACGCGCATATTGGAATGGCAGTTCATGTCTGGCTTTGGAGATAGGACCCAATTAAAAGTACAGCTACTTTCTACAAAGATCGACTGGTGATAGAAAAGTCGCTGCGTCTTTAGTTAACATATGTAGTCAGCAAAGGTGCAGTGTAAACATGCACCATAAAGGGCGACATTGCTTTTGAAAAGTGCAGTATTTGTCAAAGTAACCAGGCTGCACGTTCTCCTTCTCAGTCGTATATTAAAGCTGTTATGCCAGCCCTCAAGCTCGAAATCTCTGTATGGTAAGAAGAACCGCTATTCTCACCTTCAAAGAACTTTTTGATCTTGAGGGAAGCCGTGAGGGCTCTGTTATACGAACGAAAAGCTAACCATGGAGCCTGGTTACTTTTGACAAAGACTGTACTTAAATAACCTCACTGATTGCTTTTCTAAAAATGGTACAAATGTAACACAGTTACATTACCACTTACTGCTGCTCCTAAAATGTAATGAGTTTACATTACAATTACTTCCAAGAATTAACGCAATTTGTTTTTAGCTTTCAAGCACCAAAAGGAGCACACTCACAACTCCGGCAAGCATTTCAGATTTCTAAATTTATTGCACCGCAGTGACCTTTCAAGTGTGCGTCTAAAATTCTTGCCCCTTTTGAAGAAAGGCTACCCTTTGCTGTGCTTAACAGTCATTGCTCTGATGAATATGAGGGCATTCCAGGATTGCGAACGCAAAAAACTTTTTCGCAGCCTTGGATACGACCCGAGAATCGCAGAACTGCTGACTTAACTCTTCGCTCGGCAGTGAAGCTCAAAGTTCTGCTCGTCGTACAGTCCTGTATCGTTGTTTTGACAAATTCGCCCTCGGCGTTTGCCTTGGGTTCTGAAGCGACTTCAATTGTTCGCATTCACCATTTCGGAAATGCACCTAGTCACATTATTTGCATGCCACGGTGGCATTGCCGATTATTCTGTCCTCGAATGCAAAGTAGGACTTCAGATCTCGCCACGTGTCCGCTTGTGCAACATTGCTGGCTCGCTGGTGCACACTTTCCTGCATGTCCTTCCTGCTTTGGTGACGCCTGACAATCGAGAGACGAAGGCTTTGTCGACACAACGAGAAACGCTGCACTTTAATGAAAGTTATTTAGAAAGTTATAATTCTGCTTCGAAATTACTGCTCTAAAGTAATTGTATTATTAGCTTTCTATACCAGAAAATTCAGTCATTAGATTAAAATCACCAGAAAAAGGAATTAAATTAATGTAATTTCATTACAGTAGCTTAGTTACTGCCATGTCTGCTATGCGCTCACGAAAGAAACTTAAATATTAACCAGAGCATCGTGCAAGCCTCCGCGGTGGATCGGAGATTATGGTGCTCGGCTGCTGACCCGAAAGATGCGGGTTCGATCTCGGCCGCGGCAGCCCCATTGCGATGGGGGAGAAACGCTGGAGGTCCGTGCACTCTGCGATGTCAGTGCGAATTAAAGAACCCCAGGAGGTCGAAATTATCCGCAGCCCTCCCCTACGGTGTCCCTTATAACCTGTGTAGCTTTCGGACAATAAACCTCATCAACCAAATAAGCCAAGGAGACCCTCGTGCACTGAGACTCGAGAATTCCTCGAGTGATGATCTCTGTGACCACACCGATATTGTCATCGACATGACAAAGCCACAAAGACGCTCAAAAACAGCGCGACCCAGGTGGCTATGTTTGCGACACAGCGATGTCTCCTTTGGATATTTTGCTTTGGTTTATGTATTTTACTTTTCGACAGTGGGTGATGACGCTTCATAGAAGGTTTGACGGTACTTGAAGATATGTCCCCCTTCCCCAGCCCTTATGTAAATATACCCGATCGGGCATTTAGCATATAACATTGCTGGCGTGTATTTTTCTGTGAATGTATAAAATATGCCCCATGCATAAAGGTATGAATGCTAAAAGTGCTGTATCAAGTGATATCTGTTCTTCTGATATCTGCAGTTATTGCAATATCTGTGCCTTATTTCTTGCTGTATGCCTAGTAAAAGGGCGGTCCGGGGGTCTCTCAAGTGATTTCCGATCACTTTTTACTCGGACTTACCCACATCTATGATGTGAACAAACAACTTGACTTGAAAGTGAATGAATGAATGAATGAATGAATGAATGAATGAATGAATGAACTGGCATTACCGTGATTACGTGGTGCTGTTTACGCTACTTGCGTCTTGCGCAGGCAAGGAAAGGTATTCTTCACCTTGAACTCTTCGCCCGAATTGGTGCATACTGCAGAAAGAACAGCTTTTGACAGGACCCCGCCTTGGGGACGTCGGATAACGCCTATTCATTGCAATTTGTTCGTGTGCGTTTCGGCGATAAGACTCCCTATTCTGCCAGAAACGCCTCGGTTCCTTCGTCTTTTTGAGACCGCCCGCCCGGAATCGCGAGGCCGGTGAAAAGCGAGCATGCGCTGTAAGCTCTGTCCAATACGTGTACTTCCAATACGGCTGCATCCTTCACAACAAATTTTGAAAAAAAGAAAACACGTCACACGTAGCGCGATAGAAATCTTGGTCGCCTCAATAGGAAACCTCGGCGTGGACGTCTGCCTACGAGAAGCGTGCCTTTCGGCATTCTGTAGCGTTTTGTCGGACAGCCGCCCGAGTTACGAAATACTGGACGCGCGAAAGCCCGTGTAAAAAAAAAAAAAAATGTAATAATAAAGGGAACGGAGTTTCAGGAAGAGAGATGAACTTTTGGTCAGGCTTCACTGAGCGCAGGTCCGCAGCTTCCTTTACTTCCTTCCTTCATTTCATCATTCCCTTGTTCATTCCACGCGCTGGCTTTGCTCGCCGAAAAAGAGAGCCACACCAGCGAAGTGGCGGCGTCAAGCGCGACTCCAAAGCCTCTCAAAAAGAGAGAAGTCCGATCTTGTTGGCAATACCACGTTGCCCCCTCCGCGACCTTCTTTTCTACGCGCACACATAGACTGCACTTGCCCGCGTTGGTAGCGAAAGCCGCCTTTACAACTTCATTGCAGCACCAGCGATGGGAGCCCTGAGTGGGGGTTTCAAAAACGCGGCGCGCGTTATACTGCGCGGATATTTCTATTTTTTCAACGAATGAAAAGAGAGTGAGGTTAACGGTGGGAGGGGGGGGGGGGGGGGGGAGACTGGAAACGCGGGTCTTTTTTACAGCACTGAGTCACGCATCCACTTCCTAGGGTGTCCGACTCACGCACACTCGTTCGTTCACAAACCTCGAAAATTGCGTAAAAATAAAAGAACAAAGAGAAAAGTATACTAATATAGAGAAGAACTTGAGGGGTAAATTAGAAAAATAATAATAACGGCGCACCGTTGCGCTTTTAAAAAAGGCAGACAGACAGCGCGCGTACAAACGCGCACCGAAGCACACGTACAGATTCAACGAATCAAGCTAGCACCGGACGCGAGCCGAAAAATACAAAAAGCAGAGAAAATTTCTGTTTTTCTCTTCTATTAAGTGTTATTCATTTCACGTGCTTTTCTTTTTTTTTGCACTTCACGAGAAGAGAAGGGAAGTTGGAGATATAGAGAGGAGGGGGAAATTCGCACCCTGCCTGACCCTCTCACCTTCGACTGGCGAGTTTAGAGTTATTTTCTTTTTTAAAGAGAAGGAGAGGCCTTAAACCCCGGTTTAAAGTTTTTGCCGCGATATTTTTACTTCGCGCTGCTTCCCCCGTCTTATTCCTCTGCCACCACCCCGGTCGGGACATCAGCGCGTGCCTAGCACGGACGCCGAGAGAGAGAGAGAGAGAGAGAGAGAGGGGGGGGGGGGGGGAAGAGGGGGAGTGGACAAAGCTGCGAGCCGCGAAGCCATGAAGTACATACAGCAGCAAGTTCCGTCTCTCCCTTGCGGCGCCTTCCCTACTTCCCGACACCCGCCGGCCGACTTGCAACGTTAAGAACTATTTTCTTCCTTTTTCTCTTTCCTGCCTCTCATTTCACGCGGTTTCATTTCAACAGCCTTCTTTTTTATTTGGAATTTTTTTATCCTGCGTATTTTACGACGACAACAAATAACGGGACACGTAGCGGATGTAAAAAGGAAAAGAACTCGGGGACGATGATCCAGACGAAAGAAAGGGGGGGGGGGGGGGGGGTCAAGAAAACGGAGTTGAAAAAAACTTTAAAATCTTCCACGCTAAAAAAAAAAACGAAATTCGGTTTTCCCTGGCTGCGCGCGCTTCGACAACGAGGGAAACCCATCGCGCCTCATCACAAGCAGCAGCAACGCTGCCTTCCCCACTTCCCTCCCTGCTTCGCCTTTCCGTCCACTCCTTCCCCAGCTCCTTTCTTCCCTATTTGGTGTCTCTCCCGCTTTCCCCCCTCAAACGCCGCCGGGGCCGGTGTCTGGCGCAAGCTACGAGGTACGGGGAGAAAGTTCCTTTGTATGAGGGACACGACTGTACAACGCCGAGATCCGTCCATTGAGACATAAATAAATACATAAGCGGAGGAGGACAGGAGAAGACGGTAGCAGTGCCAAGGCGAGGAATGACTCCTAATAAAGGGACCGACTGCCAGGCCGACAACGGTGGCCGGCACTCTCTTCGCTTTCGAATCCAGCTTCCGCGCAGAGGCGCGCCGCCGGACCCTCAGGCATCTAAAGGCCCGCAAGCAAGCAGCTACAGCTTCTCTTGGCTGCAATATCGGGCTTGTAAACAAATACACAGAAAAACACACATCTACACAAAATGAAGATACCAGCACGGTCACAGAACTCAAACTCGCGAACTCCGGCGCAGTGTATACGATGAAGTAAGTACACCGACAGAGAAAAGCCAAGATGCGATGGACCCCCCCCCCCCCCCCCCCCCCCCCCGAAGAGGGAGAGACAGAAAAGACTTCAAAATAATTCCCGTCCATTTTACAACGCCGGTTGGTGAGAAGAAGGAGGAAAGAAAAGATAAAAAGGAAGGGTCCTCGTCCGCTTCAACGCGCTGTATACTATATACTGGACGACTCTCTCCCTCTTGCCGCCGTGACGATTTTCTTTAACGGCCCTGTTCCGCGCACACCGACTCAGCGCAGAGTCGTCGCGGAAACAAACTTGCTTACTCTTCTCTGTTTCTTACTTCGTCATCGTCTCCGTCCTAGAAGAAGAGAGATTGGGGAAGAAAAAAGGCGTTGAGGTTTTGTCTTTAGGGAGCATCTTCCCTCACTACTGATTCTTTTCACACAAAAGAAAAATACGCCGCGAACGGGTAAACCTAACAAAAATGCGCAAGCGAAAAAAAGAAGAGGCCGGTAAGAAAGTCCAAAAGCAAAGGGGGAGTGTAGAAGAAACCCTGAACAAACTACAACAAATCCTGTCAAGAGTGATTCTTCTGGCGGCGCTGAGTCGCGGGGAAACACCGTAATCGCGCTGGCCCTCCGCCTGCCTACCTCGGCGCGTTGACAGCGGTCGGGTCGGCTCCGGCGAGCGCGGTCGTGGTTTTACGCTCGGCGGCTTCCTGGTCGGCACGTCCGAAAGTGGCCATTAGCGTGGGTACCAACATGGCCCTCCACCTCTCCGACCTGCCTTGTTCGGTTTTTGCTCGCTCTTTACTCTCCAGAGCCTCTGTTCGTACGGGCAGTCTGCTTCCCCTCTTCCTCCCCGAATACGCCACCCAGTGGAGACAAAGAGCACACGCACGGGCGATATTTCAGCACAGGTGGTGAACTCCGAGGTAACAGCGAACTGCCTCGGGTGTTCACATCATTCGTCTACATGCGAAGCTGTTCTTGATACGGAACCTTTGGACTTTTACAGAAGCTTTTAACCACGGTACACACAATTCATTGTTCGCGTTTACAGGAAAACAAACATCTGATTTGTCGAGAACACTGTATGAATATATCAAGCGCCGTATAGTATACGGGTTTGGGGCTAAGAATAAAGGCTGCGGTGGTTGAGTTTCAGATGGAAGAGACCACACTCCCGTGGTGATGTTTCGCTCTGCGTTAAGTAAACCTCGCCGGGGCTAAGTTAATCCGAATCGTCCGGAATGACGTTCCTTTCAAACACCAGACAGCGATTTATTTCTCGTCTCCCTTTTATTCCTTGACAAAAGGCCGCTGCCGTCGACAAAAAAAAAAGCGCATGTTTACCGCGATATTTTAAAGCAGGCGCGATTCTACCCAGGGTGACCCCGGAAGCAGTCCTCCGTAACACCGCCACATAGGATAAGTTGAGGCGCCCTCTTTATGTCTGTTAACCACTGCGACTGAGGTTTTCGTTTTGCCCCATATAAGATGCGAAGTGATCCTTATGCGAAAGAAAGGTTTAATTAGTTCAGTCCTGAATGAGTAAGTAGGTGGGGTGACTGAGTGAGTGAGTAGGTGGAGTGACTGAGCGGTGAGTGTGTAGGTGGAGTGAATGAGTGAGTGTGTAGGTGGAGTGAATGAGTGAGTGATTAGGTGGAGTGAGTGAGTGAGTAGGTGGAGTGAGTGAGTGAGTGAGTGAGTGAAGTGACTGAGTAGTATGTAGGCGGAGTGAGTGGAGTGAGTGAGTGAGTGAGTGATTAGGTGGAGTGAGTGAGTGAGTAGGTGGAGTGAATGAGTGAGTGACTGAGTGAGTGAGTGAGTAGGTGAAGTGACTGAGTAGTATGTAGGCGGAGTGAGTGGAGTGAGTGAGTGATTAGGTGGAGTGAGTGAGTGAGTAGGTGGAGTGAATGAGTGAGTGAGTGAGTGAGTAGGTGAAGTGACTGAGTAGTATGTAGGCGGAGTGAGTGGAGTGAGTGAGTGAGTAGGTGGAGTGAGTGAGTGAGTGAGTGAGTGAGTGAGTGAAGTGACTGAGTAGTATGTAGGCAGAGTGAGTGGAGTGAGTGAGTGAGTGATTAGGTGGAGTGAGTGAGTGAGTAGGTGGAGTGAATGAGTGAGTGACTGAGTGACTGAGTGAGTGAGTGAGTAGGTGAAGTGACTGAGTAGTATGTAGGCGGAGTGAGTGGAGTGAGTGAGTGAGTGATTAGGTGGAGTGAGTGAGTGAGTAGGTGGAGTGAATGAGTGAGTGAGTGAGTAGGTGAAGTGACTGAGTAGTATGTAGGCGGAGTGAGTGGAGTGAGTGAGTGATTAGGTGGAGTGAGTGAGTGAGTAGGTGGAGTGAATGAGTGAGTGAGTGAGTGAGTGAGTGAGTAGGTGAAGTGACTGAGTAGTATGTAGGCGGAGTGAGTGGAGTGAGTGAGTGAGTAGGTGGAGTGAGTGAGTGAGTGAGTGAGTGAAGTGACTGAGTAGTATGTAGGCAGAGTGAGTGGAGTGAGTGAGTGAGTGATTAGGTGGAGTGAGTGAGTGAGTAGGTGGAGTGAATGAGTGAGTGACTGAGTGACTGAGTGAGTGAGTGAGTAGGTGAAGTGACTGAGTAGTATGTAGGCGGAGTGAGTGGAGTGAGTGAGTGAGTGATTAGGTGGAGTGAGTGAGTGAGTAGGTGGAGTGAATGAGTGAGTGAGTGAGTAGGTGAAGTGACTGAGTAGTATGTAGGCGGAGTGAGTGGAGTGAGCGAGTGATTAGGTGGAGTGAGTGAGTGAGTAGGTGGAGTGAATGAGTGAGTGAGTGAGTAGGTGAAGTGACTGAGTAGTATGTAGGCGGAGTGAGTGGAGTGAGTGAGTGATTAGGTGGAGTGAGTGAGTGAGTAGGTGGAGTGAATGAGTGAGTGAGTGAGTGAGTGAGTAGGTGAAGTGACTGAGTAGTATGGAGGCGGAGTGAGTGGAGTGAGTGAGTGAGTAGGTGGAGTGAGTGAGTAGGTGAGTGAAGTGACTGAGTGGTATGTAGGCAGAGTGAGTGGAGTGAGTGAGTGAGTGATTAGGTGGAGTGAGTGAGTGAGTAGGTGGAGTGAATGAGTGAGTGACTGAGTGACTGAGTGAGTGAGTGAGTAGGTGAAGTGACTGAGTAGTATGTAGGCGGAGTGAGTGGAGTGAGTGAGTGAGTGAGTGATTAGGTGGAGTGAGTGAGTGAGTAGGTGGAGTGAATGAGTGAGTGAGTAGGTGAAGTGACTGAGTAGTATGTAGGCGGAGTGAGTGGAGTGAGTGAGTGAGTAGGTGGAGTGAGTGAGTGAGTGAGTGAGTGAATGAGTGAGTGAGTGAGTAGGTGAAGTGACTGAGTAGTATGTAGGCGGAGTGAGTGGAGTGAGTGAGTGAGTAGGTGGAGTGAGTGAGTGAGTGAGTGAGTGAGTTGGTGTAGTGAGTGAACAGGTGGAGTGACTCAGCGAGTGAGTAGGTGGAGTGAATGAGTGAGTGAGCTAGCGGCTTCGTGCTACCCTTCATCTTCTGGGCAGTTTTGTAAGCGGGAAAATATTCACACGACGAACAGACAATAGCACACGACGAACAGACGGCCAGGCCTTGCTTCCCGTGTGCCCGTGGTAGCAGATCAGCACCCCACCTGGCCCCCCACCGGAACCGCTACAGAACGGCATGGCCGGAAGCGACGCGGTCGGTCACTACTCGTCCGACTGGAAGACAACAGCGTGCGCTCTCATGCAGGGCCGTGGGCTTTGTATCCATTTCTCCATGCGCGTATTCACGCGTACGGACAGAGCCCGGCGTCACTTCCTCCCTCGGCAGCCCCTCGCTTGCGCAGGTCTAACTGATGGGGCCACTTGTTCGTGCACTTCGTACCTCACCTTTAATGGCAGGTCGCTCAGTGCTCCACTCGACGTGTATGACATTCAAATGTCGGGCAGTTTTGGGCCGCACATCCTTCCTTGTTAGCCAAACTAGCCTGATAGTTAAGACATTGAAGATGTGAAAATGAGCGCAATTTTGTTTTGTTTTTTAGTGAGAGTGGGGGGGGGGGAGCGGTGGGCTCATTTCTGAGATTTGGCTATGTCGCGCACGGCCTAACGAGTAACAGGGCAAGATTCATTCTCTCCATGAACCGGTAAACGAACCCTTTCGCGAGAAGCAGTACTGCGCTGCCGCCGTTTCCATCGTGCAACACCACAACATGTTCGTAACAGGTCTCTCGCACCATTTTTCTATAAAATTCGCCGTGTAACAAACATTACGTACAGCTTTCCGAAGAGAGAACAAACGACTCTTTAAACAACCACGCCACTGTCCGCACTAATCGAGGTGGGGGATAAAGAGCTAGCGAGCGATGAGAAAAGGTACCCGCATACAGAAGAGGTTGCTCTGCCCAGGCCTCGTATGTTGTGGGACAGCGAGCGTAGCGGCAGCGAGCTCTGCTTCTTGGTCATTTTGTTTGGTTTATGGGGCTTAACGTCCCAAAGCGACTGTAACTCCATGCAGTCTAAATTAACGCAGAGACCTCTTCTAAGGTGTGCCTCACAGCCACGATGTATATACAGATTTGGCCCCGTGAAAATGAAGCCAGTTAGGAACTTTTATAGCAGCTTCCTTGGCCCGAGAGGACCGACACCGACACAGCACCGACTACATGGACATCCGAACAGCCGAAACAGAAAGGAGTTTAAAGAGAGTAAGCCACCCTGTAGCACACTGTTCTATAAAATGGAGTAAAAAAGGGAGTGAGCTCTTCTGCCTTTTATAGAAAGGAGTGCGCTAGAGCACACCTTGCTCACATTTTACTCCCACATATTCGCATTTATGTTTAGAGTGGACGAATAAGCCCAGGCTGGACATTTGTTTCGGGAGCATCACCAAAAAAAATAAAAAAACGACGACGGAGAGAGGGAGAGCGAGGCGCAGCACCCTCTTCGGTTCGTTGCGCTGGTCGGCGTTCCCCGCCCGCCAACTAATCAAGGCGCTTAACAGCTCAGGCCCACTTAGTGCTCGGGGGGATTGTTTCGCTCGCGTAGCTCCCGGGAATTCGGTCGTCTCCCTTTTTTCCTCTTCTCGTAATCCCACGCGCCGGCGGCACGGCGGCGGCCATGCGTTGCAGGCTGTGCAGATGCCCGCGTACGCCGTTCCTGCTCGTAATTGCCTAATAGTGGAAGCTTAAATAAGAGCGCAGTGCGACGCTTGTTGTAGCGTGCTCTCAATTTTCGGACCTCAAAGGGCCCGCGAACGAAAGCTTTCGGATAAAACGGTGAGCTCACATCTTAATCTGCCCAGTCCGAAACATATGAGCTATATAAAATTCTTCCCATGCAGTATCTTAAGTGTAAGACATTCCAACCATTTTAGCAAGGAATGCTGACTTGGAGTGCGTTAAAAATAAAGGTTCCCGTTCGCGTTTTCTTTTTGCAAAAGAATCGATGCAAAAGCCCGAATGTTGAGAGTGTATTCTTCTGAGTACTGACCCATTTGTTGCTCATTAACAAATAGAATAGTCCATCATCCTACCGAAAAAGTTGACAGAAAATTTTCTGTTATTAGAAACGATATACGTGTAGTATCTTTTTTCCTGACATTTTCGTAAAACAACGCAAATACTTGTAATAACATGCATATTGGCCCACGCGTCTTCTGTATACTGCTCAGTCGCCTGTTGTCGCAAGTACCAGTTCTATTGCGGCAACAGCCGACTGCGCAATACTACAGAACGTTTTGTTGTTAGAACATGCTGACAGAAATTTTTGTCGTACTTTTCCATCGGGCGTGCACAATGCACTATAGTGTGGTCGGATGACTCGCGGTATAGGAACACATTTCTTAAAGAGCCTGCACTGCACACGCTGCCACATTGCGCAGAGTACTGCCAAAATGCGAATCTCAGCCTCACAATGGTTTTTTTTTTTTTTTAATGGTGTGCAAAGGCGCTTCAGTGCGGCAACACAGACGAGCCGGCGCCCTCAGAGCCGTTCTGAATCTGAGATGGAGAAGAAAAGGTGTAACTGAAAGGCTGCCAGGTGTTGGAGTGCGGTGCAATAATGTCACGTGACGATGGCGACAAGCAGAGAGACAAACGAAGCCTTAATTCGACTCTTCAGCGGGCTATCTTGTGCCGCATAAACAGAACACAACTCGATGGTGTCGGCGGCAGCAACAACAGTCAGTAAATTCGGCGTTCGTCGAGATCAGACTGAGCATCGCTCTTGGCCGCGCTCTAAATACAGGTTACTGTGAACTTTTTCAGATAGCACGTCTACGACGCCGTAAATGGACCCGATCGAACATAAATGGGACCCGATCGATTATCGCCAAAGTTGTCGCGCATGGTCGCGATCTTTCCTAAGTGACATATCGCAGCGTCTGTTTTCAGTTAATAACGCGCCTCAAGTAGCAATGTGATAACGATTCTATGCAAGCGCGAATAAATATCATACAGTCGGCAGCAAAAATTTACGGGATGTGTGGAACAAATTGATTGCAGCCCCGCTTCACGACCCTTTCGCCTGGTATTGGTACCAGCACATGGTGCGTGTGCATCCGGTAATGGGGATGTAATGCGAGTTTAGCGATGGGAAGAGAATTGGCAGATAATCCGAAGATATTGAGCAACCTAGGAATTAGTGGCTATGACACTTTCCATCACCCCGATATAAAGAGGAGGCTAATAAATATATCTGTCTATATATGCCGGCATATGAGGCGGTTGGCTTGCGTGATGGAGCCGGAATAATTTTCTTTCCGCGCACGTCCGCATCCCAAAAACTTTTGCTATAGACTCCACATTGAAAAGACAAACATAGCCTCGCGGTAGTATAAACTATTACATAAGTCGACAGTGATATTGTAGTAACAAAGTGAGAAAAAACGTCCACTACAGTATACATAATACATAAAAAAAAATACAGCTCCGTACTGCAGAAAGCGCGGACGGCTTTTGCACAAAAACGACGCAAAACTGCTACCAAGCTTCGCGCACACACACTTGGTACTAGGCAAGAAAATTAGATGACCCTGTGATTTCCTAGGAAGTTCATATCGCTCCATTTACTGTGATGGCTGAAAGAGATAGGTTCAAATAAAAAGAGCAAAGAAAAATTTCATAGTGTACGCCGAAGGTAAGATATAAACAAGAAAAGAGCCGTGTCATAACGGACATCCTTACACACGTCACAGGTAGAAGCAATATGATGAAAGGCTACACTGCATTAGGAAACAGCCAACGATTGCTCTCCATATGCCAATCAAGAGCGCACTTTTTGCTTTTTTTTTTCAGCACTTTTCTTTATATTCACGATTCCTTTACTATTATTCCAAGTTCCGTTCAGGAATAAAAAAAAACAACTCTGGTAGTTGAGTGGGAATTGAGTTTTTTTTTCTTTCGCACTCGTCGCACCTGTGCATAGACCGATAAAAAAAAAGAAAGAGAAAAAAAAGAAGTTTACGCTTGATCCTTCAGAGCAAGAGAAACTGGTCTATAGCAGCGCACCAAGAAGCGTGCGCGACCGAGAAATGCCTCGAGGTTGTTATAAAACGGAAAACGCGGTACCCGCCCATCGGGCCGTTCGTCGGCGACTCACGTACGCAGCGCGCCGGTGCTGTGCAGTGAAGGCGCGAGACGGGGAGAGGGACACCCGCGTCACCTCCGCCGCCGCATACTCCACGGCTCATTACTCCCGCAGGTCCTCTTAGGCCCCGAGCAGCGGTGGCTGGTCACCGTGAAACAAAAGCCTCGCCACACGACGCACACAGTACACACTCATGGATAGAAGCTGCTCCCGGAGGATACTTTCTAAGGTGTCTATTCACGCCCCCCCCCCCCCCACCTCAACAATGCTGAAGAAGGGCGGGGGGGGGAGAGAGAGAGAGAGAGAGAGAGAGAGAGCACGGCCGCGATCTTTTGACGGCCTAAACGCCGCACGACCTGAAGACGATGAGTGACCGAAAAGAAAGAGGCGTCGACAGCACACTCGTGTAACTGCTCCCCGACCCCTGCCCCGTCCCCCTCCCCTTTTTTTTTCTTTCTAAATTTGAAGCAGAGTGGCTCCATTCTAGCTACGCCCTCCTTTCCCATGGGGAGCCACTGTTCTCCGCTTCCCTTTGTGCGGGCCACTGAGCGAGGTGTCTCATTAGTGGCACGACGGCCACCGGCTAGCCCGCTCGCGTGTGTTACCCGCGAACGGAAACCCTGCTATTAGGGCTCACCAGAGGGAGGCGACGCGGCTCATAAAGCGACCGGAACTTCGCGCGCGGGGGATACGCTAGGTAAAGGGCACCGGGGTAACTTGCCATACCATTTTCGGGGAAGGAAACTGTGTGTGCACGCGGGCACCTCGTGCATGCCTAACAATGAAACAATTAGGTTGGGTCTCAATTTTACTCTTTTTTTTTATAGTGCAGCGTAGCCCTGCACAATAAGCAGTAGTTAAGAGATATAAAAGTGACTATGACAGCCCCAGTTGTGTCTTTACTGGCGCCCAGTTCAGCGTTCGGAGCAGCAAGGAACGAGCGTATCTCACAAATTTAGCAAGGGCTCTTAAACCCGCAAGGAAGGATGTTTAGGACAACTTACACTGGAAGATTAAGATTAGGTCCCTATCTAGTGCGATAATTTTGCCCGAATTGTGCATAGCGATAATTCTGCTCCGAAAGAGCCGTATACTGTTGAGCTCACTTATAACGAACAAAGCTATAACGAACGCTGGCTTATCACGAACGGTGGTGGTGCTGCGGTTAAAATAGACATCTTTAACATAGCGCGTACAGCCGGCCAAATCTCTAGCTGGCGTGTGTGACGGCCGCGTTTTCTGTGCTCCTGTAGCTTATGACGGAGCAAACTTGCGAAAATATCAAATCTAAGCACGGGATCACTTAGCCCGTTTTCAATATTGCGCTTTCCGCAAGTTTGCTTCGTCGTTAATCACAGGAGCGCAGAAGAAGCGGCCGTCACGCACGTCAGCTAAAGATTTGGCCGGCTGTACGTACAGTCGGGGACGAAAGTCTCCAGACCACGTGTTCCTCAAACGGAGCTTATAGCTCCACTATCAGACAGCGGCTGGAGACCGCACTTGGGGATATGAAAGAACAAAAATTTGACTTTCACCTCCACAAGTGTGGTCTCCAGCCGTCGACTAATAGCAGAGCTATCGGCTTCGTTAGAGGAACGCGTGGTCCGGAGACTTTTGTCCCCGACTGTACCTCTATCGCTACAGCGTCACGCGCTGATTGGCCCCGACGTGAAAGACGCGCACGCAGTTGACGGGAACGTGGCGCTCCCTGGCGCCCTCAGGGCGATCCGCGCATGCGCAGTGGCGTCTCGCGGTATGCGGTAAGCGGCAGCTGTAGGCGCTATGCTAAATGTATCCAATATTTATCAGGGAAATGACACTGCGTCTCAGATAAAACAAAGAACTGTGCCCGCCTGGGTCGATTAGAGCTAGCTAGGAGGCGCTGCAAACTCGCCCCTGCAGTCGAAAAACCCGCGCTTCCAGTCAGCGCGAAGACCGGAAAGCCTCTCCCAGCTAAGCGATCTCCACTGCGTGCGTGTGTTCCGGCTGCACAAAGAGTATGAATTGGACGCGGAAGCACTGCGGGCGCACGACAAGGGCAACGCTGAAAGCGAAACTACAGGGAAACTATTGCACATGGTCGGGGATCGGCCAACGACAGAGATTAGAGAGAAGTTTGAATGCCAGTCTCGTGAGATACTGGCTCAGTCGGTCACGTGACGGGCTCCGCCTACCCAATCGACTCTCTGCAGCGCAGAAGGTGGCAGACGGTACGCACTGTGCGCCCTTGCGCGGTGCTAGCTTTGTCGCTGCGTCGATAAAACCTTCTCGAGAATCGGAGACGAGGCAGCCGACCTAGCACAGGTTCCTTTAAAAAACTGTATTTCGGATTACTAATGCTGTGTACCGGAAGTAGACTGTCGGCGTCACGGGTGTCTTAGAGGATTGGTCAAATGTTTAGGGGAATCGGAAGCACATGAGGAGCACATGACACAGCTGGAGAGCTCGGGAGCGCCGTGATAACGTCTGCTTATGTGCATAACGATTTTTTTAAAGATATAAACGCGACGTTTGCTTGACTTTGTATATTTGGCTGTAATATAGAAGTCCATTTAATACGAACTTCGGATGCAACGAACGCATTCGTCGTGAGTGTCTGGTTCGTTACAAGGGGGCTCCACTAACTGTGGCCTGCAGATTGGCTGTTCTAAACAGTACAACGTGCACACCGTGAATCCGACACCCTCACAAGCAAACCACGCGTACACGCACTTGAAAAGTCGCAGCCATATAGCCTCCCTGACCGGACCGTGGCAATTCGCCAGTAAAGAATCCGGCAGACGGCGCTATCGACATTAAGCCTAGTCTCGCGTTTAGGAAAAGTTTCCCAGTAACTTAGGCTGCACCGCAATTCCAACAGCAGGCACAGGAGGAGCCATGCAAGGGGAAACGAACGAAGGAACGCAAAAATCCCGTAATTCTCGGAATCGTCCTCAAGGAAACGGACGCCGCGAACCGCGACTAAGATGGACCACACACGGCGCTGGTGCAGTGCAATAATGCTTAACGATGCTGCGCTTCGCTGCACGAAAGCCACGCACGGTGAGGGGAGACAAGCATTCGCGCAGTGTCGGGTTTACTGCATTTCGACGACACGCGAGGGTCCACTCGCGGGGTTCCCTTTGCTCGCTGCAACGACTCAACCCCTTTACGATGAGCGCAGTTAAACTGAGATTTAAGGCTCGCAACTCCCGTTTCCAGTGGTGCGCACGCAGGCTGCTGATTACGTCTGATATGAGCTGCGGCTGGCTCGCGATTGTCTGAAACACTAGCGTCTGTCGCACTGTTTGTGGCACTGAAGTGCAAGTTCAAGTTACAGTTGCAGCCAGCCAATCAGGGTCATTATCATGCCTATGCAATGTATATCTATGCGGAGTGTCCACCAACTAGAGAGCACTTACGACAGCTATTTAAATCGGTTTGGTTTGGTTTATGGGGTTTAACGTCCCAAAGCAACTAAGGCTATGAGAGACGCCGTAGTGGAGGGCTCCGGAAATTTCGACCACCTGGGGTTCTTGAACGTGCACTGACAACGCACAGTACACGGGCCTCTAGAATTTCTCCTCCAAAGAAATTCTAGCCGCCGCGGCCGGGATCGAACCCGCGTCTTTCGGGTTAGCAGCCGAGCACCATAACCGCTTAGCCACCGCGGCGGCCTATTTAAATCGATCAGTTTGGCTATTTTACTTGATGGGCCCCTGTCTGATGTTAGGCAGGGGGAGGACACCATCAAGAGACGCAATGTTAAGTGGCAAAGCCCGAAAGCTGTGCCAGGTTCAGCCGGTTTTACGATCTCCGTCTCCGGTGCTGTCGGAAAAGCCCACTGTGGAGTGCCCCAGACAAAGTGGTCCCAAATCGGGTATTGCTCTTTCTGACAGCTTCTCACGACCCTCGCCAACACCCAGCTGCCGGTCGGCATCCTCGCCGACACAAATCCAAGGGCGTATGGGGAAACCCACTTAAATTCCCTGGCTGAATCATTTCGTATAAATGACTAGGCAGCAACAGAGCTCCTTGAGGGGGGGGGGGGGGGGGGCAGCCTCAGGACTGTTAGTTAACACCACGGGTGTATAATTACCCCCCCCCCCCCCCCCCCCCCGAATGCCGAGCCCCATGGCGATTATACTACATAGCAGTGGGGCTTTATCTTACGCCTTGCACCAAGTCACAGCCGTTCCCGTGAACGTCATCAGTAAAACATGCACTGGTCATTGCTGAATGGCATGACATTCTATTCAACCGGACTACGCGGAAGTGGTAGGCGTAGGACAAAGAGAATAGCCCTGCACGCAATACAAGGCGGCACTTCCAACTATGTTTGTAAAGGAGTGTACGAAGCCGGTGTTCGCGCAGCGCAGCGACAATCTCAGGACGGGGTATTCGCACAGCAAACATATCTGAAATTCGGCGCATGATAAAAAACAACAACATCACTATCACAAGTAATGGAAACTATTTACATAGCTCGCCCTGAGATTGGCGGGTACGCCATACCGTACGAATACCATCTCCGCCTCCCCCCCCCACCCCCCCCCCCTCCCCGACAAGAAAATAGTTGGAAGTATACTGCTTTGAGTTACGTATGCTCTTGTCTCTTCTCTGCGTCTGACGTCTTTTTGCGATTGACACACGTCACGCAGGGCTCACTCTTGATGTCAACAAGACACAACGCAAAGACGACACGGTGCGAAAGGACAGTGTACAGGTCGTTGACCTGCAACTTTGCTCTCCTTCATTCTTGACGGCCCATTCGCAATGACCCAACTGGACAACATCCTCAACGACCAGCACGCGAAAACTGGTCAGGGGAAATGCTGAGCTTCTTACGGGTGCTGAAGCTCTCACGAAACCCGCGCTCGCACCGTTAGCACCGCAGAAACCGTCTCGTGAAGTTATCGCCGTAAAACTCACGTAACGTGAGTTCATGAACCGCAAGACTCGCACAGTAGCGGCGCTTCTGGCAATGGGAGACTGGCCTAAGCGCGCACCCAGCCGAGTATACGGCGCGCGTCCACGGCAAAGCATGACAGTCGTCACGGCCCAGCGGCGGCGGCATCCCGGTTCCGATCACTTTGTGCACGGCTCGGCCATTTCCCTAATCGGTCGACCACGACCGGCCTTCTACCACGCGCTCACGTTACGCCCTGCGCCACGTGCCCCCAACGCTTCGCTGTCCTTTCGCTTTCGTTCCTCTTGCGTGGGGTTTATTGGCGATTTTCACGATCCAGAGGGGGCGCCTCAATTCATCCAACATGGCGGCGCTACTGAGGACTTCTGCCGGGGTCAGCGTATGTGGAATCGCGCGTGCTTTAAAATTCCACGATAAACTTGCACTTGTTTGTCGATGGAAGCAACCTCTCGTCAATGAGTCTCTTTTCTCGGGGGTAGAAAGGAATAAACGAGAAAAAACGAAGAAATCGCTGTCTGACGTTTGAAAACAGCCAGCGTGATGGTGGAGCAGTACACCCTAGAGAGAAAGGAGTGAAAATGGAGTTATCTGTCTTATAGTAGACTCCCTCTCATAAAAGGAGGTGCGCTGAAGGACAGTTTACTGCCTTTTTACTCCCATATAAGGCGTATTCGTGTTCAGAGTGTAGACGATCGCCGCTAAAGGGAACTTAAAATTAATGAATCCAACGAATGAATTTTGTAAGGCGGGTGAATGACAAAACCAGGAGATCAGGTAAGCAAGACCTACAGTTACCCTCAGTTTGCCAGGCAGCTTCGCACCTAACAACCTATAAAAATTTCGCACTGACTGCTGCTTGGGTTTTCCCTACTAAAAGTGCGCCCTTTCACGGTTTTTATTAAAGAATAAATTCTAATCGTGTGCTACATTAGACGAGCAGACAGGAGAAAAAATAGCCACGTGCGCCGGTGAGATCCGAACCCACGGAATTCGGGGGTCGCAAATACCACCGAAGGTAAAAGATTGGATACCCGCTGCCGTGTATCTCAGATGGTAGAAGTGCGGACGCGAAATTCGGAGGTCGTGGGTTCGGATTCCATCGGCGCATATGGCTGTTTTTTTCTGGTACCGTATAATCAATTAACTTGTAGCGATAAAAATTACACTAAAAATTTTTCATTGACCTACACTACGAATTCAAAATAAAAATAGAAACATTTTCCTATGCTCCTTGGTTTCGTTGACTGTTGGCCAGTCGCTCGGACCTACAGTTGCCATGCCCGACCAAAACATCAAAACGGTGAGACGAAGAAAGAACTGGTAGGGGTTTACCGTATTAAACCGAATGGACGAGCGAAAGCACGTGTTCGTTTTTCAAATGGAGGGGGCACTTAAACTCCGCCTTAGGGGTGTGGCATGATATCTTTAGTGGGTTAATGCCCATTTATGCAGAATTGGACATCATCTACTTAACATTCACAGACGGCGGCGAGTCCTCATACCACTACTAGTGCAGTGGCGCATCGGTTAAGATGCACCACAGAAGTCGCAGGTGGCTGTTCCTGTCACAGCCACCGGTAGGGATCGAGCGACCCCTGTTGCTCTTTCCGAGCAACCTCTCGCGGAGCTGGCGCCATGCTCCCCCGAACCTAACCGAGAAACTCGGGTAAGCTCGGGTGACTCGGGTTGCTATAGGCAGGCACAAGGTCGTAGATATGTAGTACGTACAGAGACAAGATTCTTGGTAGGTGTTGGTGACCATATGAGCGCTTTCGCACAAGAAGTTCTCCCTTGATGACCGAGCAGCATGCACTTCAGAGCAAGCATTTCAGAGCGGTGGTTGTAAGAAGGTGTTTCTTCAGGGTTAGCACCCTTCGGTGTATTATGCCGTATACTTCAAAGCTCCCGCGTTCAGATGATAGGCCGGAAAGGCGGTTTTCGGAGATGATGGCTTGTGTGGGGATGCACATGGTCCAACCAGGTTTGACCTACAAGTTCTTGGGGTGAGAGCTCTCGTATATATAGCCGGGGCGGTGTTACCGTACAAGCATTCCCATAAAACCCGCTCCCCGGAAGATGCCGAACTGTCTGGGAGTACTTCGTCTAAAAACGCCGAAGCAGAAAAGTGAGAAACTTGACCCTCCATTGCGCCTGCCTTTCTGCAGGGCTTGCGTACGTCAAAATCTCGGCAATATAGCCTGCCGGCGATTCGATACTCAGCCTTTATTAGCCATGCTTTCAGAGGCCAGAAATCGTGCGCTGCACAAACATGCCAGCCACTAAACTAAATGTTTTTTTTTCTTTGTACTGAACAGACTTTAGTTATACTTTGTACATGGAAATAAATTTCTTACCTTTATTCCAAAAAATTTTTGGCGATTCATGCGGAATCGCTAAAGCCCATCTACAGCTTGGTACCCAACTTTCTGACTTCTATATGCGACCATGGAAAGCTAACCAACCTAGGATTTCATGGGCATCAGTCGTGTAATAAAGATTGTCGCCGGCTGCTAACAGCAGCAGTGCTTATCTGATAAGCACAGCGCCATTCTAACACCGAAGCAAACAAAATTGCAATGTGACCATCTGCGTAACAAAACATCCCTTCACCGTATCATTCCGGCAATCGCTATCAGATATGCAGACAGCGGCGACTTGTATACGAGCCCGTCAGTCACCGCGACCCAAGAACACCTGTGCTTTAGACGGCCGCTTCGCATCACGGGCCATTTACGAACGACGAGACACTTCCCAGACGGTACATGCCTCTCTACGCAGCCCTCACCAGCCACGTGTGAAACACTGCCGTAATGACAGCAGGCGTCCTCCAGGCGACATTTTAACGAGACAGGGCCACTTGCATCCGTGACTTATTATATGCAGATGACAGCGGATCACGCAAGCCGTCTATACAACGGGTCGTTACGTAACCGTCGATTTCTCGCCGACTAATGTTCCGTCGGTCGACCTCGTCTCCGCTCCAACGCACCTGGTTGTTCGTCCCAGCCCACCCGGTCAAGAAACGAAGGTATATACCGGTCAGAAGCTAACCGTGCAGGCATAAGCCGATGTTACGCAGTCAAGTCGTTAGCGCAGACACCTGCCAAGTTGTTCCCAGCGTGCAAGCCGGCCTTATACTATAGCCCGCAGTTTCCGGTGTACGGACGTCGCTTAACCAAATGAAAATGAGAAGCGAAATTAGCGCATGGACTTGCCAGGGACATCCGCCTTAATCATGTGCTTAGGGAGCATAACGCCAACCGCATGTGGGAACCAAATTAAGCCATTACGCCAGCCTACATATATAATACACACAGTGGGATATCATGTTGTAGGTGTATGAGTTAGATTAACACTTTGATGTCTGATTCCCTCAGATCTGTCTGCTTTCCTTCCGGCTCATGCCAGTCACATAGTTTTCCTAAAAAGCAAAATCAAGAAGTAAATGGAGATCAGCATTTCCTTTTAAAAGCGCCAACCTCGACATTTTTCAACTATACATTAAAAACTGATCACAACAATCTCGGAGGGTGTATGTATAGAAAAATTTTCGCATTAACGGTATTTCGGTACATGCGAGAACATGCTTTCATTTGTAGTATTGGCAAAAGGGTGTCTGTGATGCACTGCGCGACTTCCTCTCGTTAATCTAGTGCAATATTATCATATTAATCGCTCATTTAAACCTCACGTGGCACCGAAAGGCCACGGCCGCACCAAACACCACGCACACAGCCGCACAGCATATCGTCCTAGCGCATGAAACGCACGTAAAGCAAGGTTCTGCTGCAAAAAAAAAAAAAAAAAAAGCCACTACACTCGAATTATTGTCTTTAAGTTCCACTAGATCTCGATCCCACGGCCCGTGCTTTTTGGTGGACTATTCCAAGCCGAATAAAGAAATAACTCTAATAATTGGTCATGAGGAAAGGAAAGGCTCAGTGACCGTCTCACTTGAGGGAAGGCGTGATGAGAGAGTGAAAGAGACCCCGCAGTAGAGGACACCGGATTAGTTTCGGACACCTGAAGTTCTCTAACATGCACTGTCACTGCACAGCACACGGACATCTTAAGCATTTCGCCTTAAGCGTATGCATTGGGGGCTAGAAGGCACGATGGTGTTGCACTGATTCGAGAGGGGGAAGCAAAAAAAAAATGAAATAAAAACCCGCCGATACTTAACTCAATTTTGGATAAAGATATTGAACACAACATTGATGGCAGCACTGGAGTGCAAGGAATAGGCACGAGTCCCACTGAACTTAGCAGTGATAAGCTCCTAGATAAATATCGCGTATGACTTGCAGAGCATTAAACGAACACTGCGGAAAAACTCAAGCTGCCTTATGTAGATTAATGATTTATCGTTATCATCCTGACAATACCCACTGCCAGGCAAATGCCTCTCCCATGTCTTTCCAATTAACCCTGTCCTTTGCCAGCTGCGGCCACCGTATCCCCGCAAACTTCTTAATCCCATCCGCCCACCCATGGGGCAGAAACGTGGAGGCTAACAAAGAGGGTTCAGCTTAAGTTAGGGAAAACGCAGCGAGCTATGGAAAGAAAAACTATAGGTGTAACGTTAAGAGATCAGAAGCAGGCGGAGTAGGTGAGGGAACAAACGCGGGTTAATGACATCTTAGTCGAAATCAAGAGGAAGAAATGGGCTTGGGCAGGGCATGTAATGCGAAGGCAAGACAACCGCTGGTCCTTAAAGGGGCTGCGAAACACTGTTTGGGGGGATACCGGCTGTACTTCAGGTGGGTTCTTTATGTCCCGTAGATATTGACCTAAAAAGAATTACAGGAATCGATGCACAGGAACGGGAATTATTCAGTGAAGAAATTTCAAAATACAAGCAAACAAAACGCTGCCCTCAACTCGATTTTGGCGGGGCTTCCCACTCCTATTTCGCTCTCCCAATGACGGCACCTGGCGCAACCAATCAAAACAGCGAGCCAGAGCACATCGCGGAAGTTTGCACTCCATGGTTGCCTGCTCTCTGTAACTCGTTTTTGCTGAGACTGGCAGCGTCGTTTCCATGCCAGAGCGCCCCTGGTGGTGTATTTTTATTTTACTTGCTTTTCAGGGCTCTTATCTAAGACAAACAAGCTGTTTTTGTTGATCTAATATAAAACGCAGACAGGTGACAAAATGTGTCTCTATTTATTCACACAATTTGCAGTATATTTACTGTTTGTCCGATCATCAAGCTCGCGCCAGGTGATGTCATATCCGCTGCTAAAAACCCGCCACTGTGTGGCGACACCATCAGAGCCATGAAGTTGTTTTTAGGAGGACATTAAAATATTAAAAAACGGAATATACGCGGTATTACCGACGCTAATAGCACCATTATAACTCACTGTATGCAATCAACAGGCAAAACAGTTAACTAAGATTGTGTTTCTGGGCCCCTTTAATGGTAACGGAGTGGATTCCAAGAGAGGGCAAGCGTAGTAGGGGGCGGCAGAAAGTTAGGTGGGCAGATAAGATTAAGAAGTTCGCGGGGATACGGTGGCCGCAACTGGCGAAGGACAGGATTAATTGGAGAGACATGGGAGAGGTCTTCGCCCTGCAGTGAGCGTAGTCAGGCTGATGATGATGATGAGCTTTCTGCCGCCTCCTGCTACGCTTGCCTTCTCTTGGAATCCACTCCATTACCCTTAACAACAATCGGTTTCCTTGCATTCGCAATATATTACCTGCCAAACCCCATTTCTTTTTCTTGATTTCAGTCAGGATGTAATTAAATCGCATTCATTCGGTGACCCACTCCACCCTCTTCCGGTCGCTTAACGTTACACTCATCAATTCCCTTTCCATAGCTCGATGTGCTCTCCTCAATTTTAGTTGAACCTGCTTCTAAGCCTCCACTTTGCTGCCCCATAAGTGAGTACTGATAAGATACCGCTGTTATATATTTTTCTCTTAATTAAGGGATATGGTAAACTGCCATTCGTGACCTGAGGGTACCTGCCAAATTGGCTCCAAAATCATTCTTATTTTTCTGGTTTTGACTCTAGTGATCCGGATCTGCGGTCACAATCTGCCCAA
Source organism: Amblyomma mixtum (assembly GCF_055824585.1). NCBI lineage: Eukaryota > Metazoa > Arthropoda > Arachnida > Ixodida > Ixodidae > Amblyomma > Amblyomma mixtum. The sequence continues at coordinate 155,504,022 of NC_143017.1, read as the reverse complement.
AGTAGACGTATCCTTCACCACTTCCAGCGCTTCGACCTATAGTAAACTGCGATACCCTTCCGAGACTACTGAACATCACTTTAGTTTCCTGCTTAAACAGAATAATAGTTCTGCTCTTTTTAACTAGGTCACTGATCACGCTTTGCAATTCGACCCCTGGGTTACTTAGGAAGGCAATGTCTACAGCGAATCGCAAATTACTAAAGTATTCTCCATTATATCTTATCCCCAACTGTTCCCAATCAAGGCCTCGGAATACCTGCCAGACACCCTTCCTTAGTGAAATTTTATTACTTTTTTATGGAGAACTGTTGTGGCTGTGCAGCCGCTATAGATATCTTACAGTGTTTTTACATAATTTCTTCAACGCCCTGATTTCGCAATGCCTGCATGACGGCTCACATTTCTACCGAGGCAAATGCTCTCTCGTAATCTATAAAGAAGGTTAAGGCAGAAAGTTAGGTGGGCGGATGAGGTTAAGAAGTTTGCGGGGATACAGTGGCGGCAACTGACAAAGGACAGGGTTAATTGGAGAGACATGGGAGAGGACTTTGCCCTGCAGTGGGTGTAGTCAGGCTGATGGTGATGATGATGAATCTACAAATACTATGTGTAGGGGATGTTTATATTCTGCTCATTTCCCTATCACCTGTCTGATACTGTGATTATGGTATATTGTCGAGTTCCCTTTACGAAAGTCCCTTGGCTGATCGAAGTCTACGGTTGTCCTGGTTCTATTTGCAGTTACCTTTCTTTAATGCCTTGTATAGGAAACGGACAGTAAGCTGATCGGTTCGTAACTTTCCAGGTCCTTGACTTCCCCTTTATTCTAGATCAAGAGAATATTAGCGTTCTTGCAAGATTCCGGCACGCCCGAGGCCGCGAGGCAATGCGCATGCAGGGTGGCTAGTTTTTCTAGTACAGTCTCCGCAGCGTCCTTCAACAGATCGGCTGTTACCTGATCCTCACCTGCTGTTTTCCCTCCCTACATTGCTTCTAAGGTTTTCTTTACTTTCTATTTCGTTACCAGTGGGATGTCTAATTTCTCTGCTTTGCTGCCTCCGTCATTATAGTTTTGATTACTCTGGCTACTGTATAGATCTGTAAAGAACTCCTAGGCTACCTTAGCTATCTTATCCCTATGGGTAATGACATTGGCCTGCTCGTCTCTTAACGCACACATGTCATTTTTTCCAATGCCTAGTTTCCTCTGACCGCTTTCAAGCTACTTCTGCTCTTTAAATCATGGTTGATTCCATCCATGTTATATTTCCTTACGTTGATTACCTTACGTTTATCGATTAACTTTGATATCTCCTCCAGCTATCTCAGATAGCTCTAGCTATCTGATAGCTATAAGATAGCTCTAAAGAAACCACGCTCTAAAGAAAAAAAAAGGCTGCTCTTACTCAGAACGAAGCTCTTACGAAAAGGCCAAAAAATGAAATACACGTATCGCCGCCACAGGCCGTTTTCGCAGAAAAACTGCGATTGCGTCAAGTGCATTTCTGTTCACGGATCTCTGAGCCTAGGCCACACGGTCATCCACTTCCAGCCGGTGATAACGGAGTCTATAATTCACTCGACGTCATCACCGAAGTCACGAGTTTGAATCGAGTGCGTGGAGGGAAAAATAAACATTCAATTTTCAAGCGCACATTTCTCGTCGATAAACACGAATCGAATTTCACTGAGAACAAAAACGGCGTGGAGCTGCCCTGGGTGTCCTTTTAAGCAGTGCGGTGACAACGGTACAAACAAGAACGGAAGAAACGAACGCACAGGTGTGGTTGAGAACCACGCGCATCAATTTCGACTGCGCCACGCACCCTCAGCCGTGCAACCTGCTGCCGGCCCCACACAAATGCAGATGTAGTACGCGCGCTGGCGCGTGGCCACCAGCGGCCATCCCGCCCACCCTTGACCCGAAAATGGCCTGGCGCAATATTCACGGCCCCCAAACGCCACGGGACGAGGGTCCGTAACGAAGTAGGCAGACGAAGAAAGGGGGGAACGAAAGAAGAGGAGAGCGAACCAGCTACAGAAACGAGCGAAAAAGAAACCAAAAACGAGGTGGGGGAGCATCGTATATACATGTATATATGGCCGACCCCCCATGCCTCTGTACGGGCGTCTCCTCCTCCAAGCACGACGTTTCTCCATAACACGGCATACAGAGCTCCGTGCACCACGCAGAGCTTGAGGGTCGAGGTGGCTGCTTGCGGCTGGGCGGCGAGAAGCGCTGTATATCCTAACAGCGGCGGAATAAACGAACGAACAGAGATAACAGGAAGAAACGCTCAGGTGCAAAGGGGAACAAGGCTAATGGGATAGAGGAGGAGGAGGGCACGAAACAACGGACGCAAAAGAAAAAAGAAAAAGAGCAGTCAAGAAGAGGAAACACAAAGATGACCGTGCGCGGAAGAGTTGGTGGCGATGGTGGTGGTTCTAGTAGGTGGGCGTTCTCGATCGGCGGTTCAGGAGAAGGGGGGGGGGGGGGGGGGGATGCACAGCGAGCTGCAAGCAAGACTCCTCCGCTTTCTGCTGCTGATTCTGCTCCGCAGCGCGGAGAACCGGTGCGTCGTCCCAGGTCAGATGATGATCCGACACGGCGCGCAGACCGGCGCACGCAGCAGGAGCGCCGACTCGGCGCCGACCGGGGTTGTTATACGCGGCGGCGGCCCAGACGGGAAGCGGAAGAAGGTCCGCGCCGCAACAACCCTTTCCACCCGCCGCCGCCGAGCGACCGCCCCGGGACACGTCTGGCTGCTGCTGCTGCTGCTTCTCCGGAGCCGGCCAGGCGGCCACCACGGCGCCGCCGCCGATGCGGGCCAGCCGAGCACCGAGTCGCCTGATTCCTCTCCCTGCGAAGACGCCAAGTCGGCAGGCTTCATCGTCGCGACTTCCGCGCCCGGCGCCGATGCTACCCCCGTCGCCACGAAGCAGCCAGATAGATAGTGTCCTCCAATCCCCCCTCCCCCCCTCCGCGTCGAATATATATAACAGCGCCCGATAATATTCTGTAGCACAACAGAAGGAAGGGCCGAGAGCCCTGCAATAGTAGCGTGACCTGGATATACATATGCCAGATGCGAAAGGGGTGCGCTCTGGGTCGGAGAACGAGTGCACTACAGGATAAAGTACCCGCTGCTGTGCTCCCCGGTCGCTTTGCTTCTAGTCTTTCTGGCGACTGTCTGGTGATTTTTAACCCCGTTGTTTCAGACTGTCTGGCAAGGGACGGCGATGTTGTATGGTATCAAGGCAGATGGAATGCGAGGGAAACTTTCGCAGGATATCTTGAGGAACTTGAATTGTGGTACATACGAGTATGATGCCCCCTCTCTCGATGGGACGTTCAAGGTTGGCACGTGCTATGTTCACGTTGAACATTGTGATGTTCAAGACGTACGTGCCCTCATCAGCATTTATCGTTTCGATATAGTCAAATCTCGTTATAACGAAACGGTTTATAACGAAAGAATGACGATTCCGCTTGGGAGCTCGGTCAACATGGGCTATGACGAAGTTACGCCTATAAGGAAGTAACTGCCGAGCCCTTCGCATTCTTTATAACGAGGTTCCACTGTATGTAGGTTACGAAAAAAGAGGTCAAGTTCCGTTAGCTGTCGAATCTTTCGGCGTGAAACTGAGAGCAGGTGTGAGTGCGTGGACATACAGTCGCAAGCTTATCCCACAGGACAAGCTCCGCACACTAATAGAGCACCCAACAACAACTTTCTTGAGTATGCAAGCGCATACATATTATAATAGGCATAGTTTCTCTCACAGCCACAATATACCACTGAAAAATTATAAATCCTCGTGCGTTCCAGAACCGTTATTACAGAGAGCTGCATATTAACGTGGTACGCGCTTTTGTTTGGCTCTTGTGCCACAGTAAAATGTGAATATTCAGACGTTGCAACTTTGGGTATACCTATCGGGATACGGCCGCCGCTGAAGAGAATCGAACCCACTACCTCATCACCAAGTGCTGAAGCACTGCAACATATACAGATGCAATTTTTTTCATGAGCTTAAAAGGTCATGAAACACTAACGGAGGCCCTAACCAGCTGCATCAGCCGCATAAAGCCTGCCGACCCCTAGCCGCTCAAAGGTTGGATCTACACGCGCTGAGATAACCGTGGCAACGACATACAGTCAGCAGCCAATGTAGACGCCAGTGTGTCAGTCGCGCACACTGAAAAGACCAGACGGGCAGCTCAGCCCAGACAGGAAGATGAAACATTTATTTTTTTCCTCCCTGCTATTGGATTTCTTCCGCCCTGGCATAGCCTTCGCTACGCCACAGCCGGTACGGCAGCGCCTTGCGAACAAGGCGGATTCGTCGAACGTCGTGCGTCGAGGGGACACGCCCGCCTAATGGTCCTCGCTCGGCATGATGCGGGCGCCCCAGAAAGCCGCCGTGTCAACAATGGCGGCGCTGGATCTGCAGACCATTAGCTGGCGCGCGTCGCGTATACAGGCCACGGGCAAGGGCCCGCGAAATACCGTCACAGAGACGAACAAATATGACGCCCCGGAATTCACAAAGTCGCAGCTTTTCACGCTTGTTCCCCGTGCGTACGACGCGCCACCATTGATGTCTCATGCTGGATGGCCTTTACTCTGAATTTTTTCCACCACTCAGCAAATGCGTCAAAGTTCGGACGCCAGACTACAGCATACTGGGATTAAATAATTTATGCGTACGGCGTGGAGGGGGGGGGGGGGGGGGGGGTTGACTCCCCGAAATATCACCTAGGCTATGAGGCAACCCGAAGTGAAGGGTTCCAAATTTCTCCAACCCCTGCGATCTACCGACCACTGTCGCCCTTCTCTGCTCTTTATCGGCAACGCAGCATTCATTTCTATTGATGGCAATCCATCACGGCTCCTTCGTGGATGTCCGAGCTCCGGACGGATCCCTATCCCTTGGAAGATTACAAAGCGGTATCTCTGCAGCATGAAGGGTAACTCCTTGTTGAATCACCTAATCCAAAAATTAAGAACTCTTCGAGGACGATGTTTAGTACGTAGTAGCCCGATAAGAACACATTTTGACCACAGGCGCTCGGTACGCTGGTCGGGCGTTTGGTGCGTTAGCTGATATTGAGAGCAGTGGCGAATGGTCGCTCTTATTACGAGCGCGGCTTGCACCGATGTCGTAGCGACCGCCATGTTGGTCATCCCCCGACCATGGTGAAAGTCAGCGCGCCTATCACCACATATCTCTATGTGCATTGTGAAAGCAACGCACGGTCCAATCATAGTGTCTGTGACGTCACATACAACTAATCCGCGCCAGCGTTCTCCGTGCATACCGCAAGCACGGTCCGTGACCCTCACGTGCCTGTCATTTTTGAGAACGCAAGCGACCGCCCACCTCCCAGGGCAACGGCAAAAAGAATGGGTCTTTTTAAAGCCGATCACATTCTCGAGTTTTCCCACCTATGCTTCACCTCCGTTGCGTCATTTATTTGGTCTTACTCTTCAGCAGAAGTTTCCACGGGTGAAAAGTCAAGGAGTGTCACAAGACTGAACGTCCGGAATTAACGCAGCTCGGTGGTATTCCTTCGGGACATCCGGCCCCAGCCGGCCCACCAACCGACGCAATATGCCGCATCTTCTCGCAGCTGGAAGCGTACCTTTACTAAAAAACGTACAGGGTGGCCCAATGCCCTCTAAAAACACGTCGCGCGCAGCGTCCCAAAAGAGAAGGGCCGCAGCGACTTCCTCGCCCGGGCCACTATCTCACCGAACGCGGGTCTAACCACAGGCACAATGAGCGCGACTAACGCATTCTCCACATCATAAACACCGTCTTGAATGCATGATCGAGCGGCCGCGTTGGCGGCGCTGGTGGCGGCTTCCTTCGGGCAAAGAGAAGAGGCGACGCCCGCAGATCCTGCTCAGATCCTGAGCAGCGCGATCGTACCCTGCGGGTCACCGACAGGGTCTCCTTCGTCGCTCACCGATGCCTACACGGGGTATTTATCGCCCAAGAATGGCGGCGGGCCCTGGCTTCCCGTGCTTTCTTTCTCTCTTCTCTGGTTTATTTCAACGACGCCGACCTGTCTTCGCCCGTGATTCTCATGCATGCATGCGCGCTCCCTGATCGCGCGTCACGCGGGCCCTTCTTTTTCTTTCTTTCCTTCTTCGTTCGTGCATTCCGCGCTGCCTGTCGGCGAGACGACGCACCGTCAGACAACAATGCCATCGCGTCGATCCATCACGCAGGCGGCTATACGGGTCGTAACGAACCGCGACGTCTGTCACGATCCGGCCGGCAGAAGGGAGAAGGCTGGGGAAGAGGATTGGGGGGGGGGGGGGGGGGGGGGCAGTGTTAAGGGAGGACGCTAGGGGAGAGGAGAAAGATGGGTGTGGAAGAGAGGCCGCTGATGCAGCCAGGTTGCTGTGCCTCACCGCAGACGTTTTCTTGACGTCTAGCTCGGGCTTCAAGGGAAAATACGGAACAAGGAATGTGAAGTAGGGTGGCATGCTTGTTATTATTCTCCACCATACACGGCTAAACGCGTGAGGTAGAGGAAGCTGGGCGCCGTTACGCGCATGACGTGTACACACTACAGAGGTTGCATAACGATCAGTCTTGCTCGATCGGCGTGTGTGGCCTAGTTTCGCCTCTGACGTGGTGCGGAGAGGATATATTTGTTGAACAAGAGCATCGAGGCGCGCTGACGACAGATGCCGTAGGTCTTGAAAGGACGTTGCGTCACAATGAATGTCACCGACACGCCTAAGCCGTATTCTCAACGACGTACTACCGCAGAGCCTTTGGGCTTTGAAGAGAACCTGACTTCTTCCATACATGACTTCAATGTCACCAATATTCCGGTAGTTTCTCAATGGAACCTCGGTACGAATGATACATGAAGTTCAAAAGTCCTGCTGCGGGCACGCTGGTATGCTGCATGCCTTTAATTACGTCGTGTGCTGCCGCATGTTGATAGCACAGGTTGTCAGAAAAACGCTCGGTGGGAGATTCGCTCGTCTCTTTCAGTTTACATAAACCGACAGAGCAGAGATTCTAACGCGTCCAAGTCGTATCCGTCGAGACAGGGCCCAAGAGAACCACACTCGTAACCTTTCGCAAAGCGTCGGGTGTAGTACACCTCTTGGTACTTTTAAATTGCCCCAGTGATGGATATTAGTACAGATAACTGTACTTGGGGAGCACGAGAACCCTAAATTTCCGGTATGAACACGTAATCATCTAATACAGTTTGCGGGAGAACAGTCCAGCTTAGTCATATATGTGCATGCAAACCGCAATCACATGAATAAAGCTCATGAGCTTCACTGTTTCGGTGTGACGAGTTTTTCTGGACACCAGAGAAATGTACGTTGCACCTTCCTTTTATGTGGCATGTTCACAAAACCAACAGAGGACGCACAGAAGTCGAGCGGCAGCAGACTTCGAAATAAAATGGCCAAAACAAACCCTCTACAGCTTTCTCCAAAGCATCAAAGCGGAAGCGAAGGTGCCGGTTTTCGCTGCCCGATCCGTTCTGCTAACCTCAGGCTCGAGGGAGGAAGAACGAAAGGAAGCAAGTATCTTTTCACGAAATAAATAAAAAAAGAAAAATAATATGTGAGACAAAATGACGCCACGGAAATCGCAAGAAAGAAGCTCGACACAGCGGCTGCTGACCAATCAACTCCCGAAGCCATCAGCCGCGCCGCGACGCCATTGGACAACCGCGCAACATCGTTAACGCAGCTGTCATCGGAACTGCGTTTCGGCTTCTTCTACACCGTTCTTTTCGTTTCCCCATCGCGTTTCCTCCGGGGGTTCCGGGAGGTCTTCGCCCCAATTCCCTTTTGTCCTCCGTCTTCATCCTCCAGCTACCACACATAAAAAACGAAGAAGACAAAATAACAGCGTGAACGAACGAAGAGAAAGCTGAAGCAAGTAACAAAAGGGAGAAAGACAAAAAAAGCAAAAACACCGCTCGTCGCAAGTGACAGCGAGAGAGCTGCCGCACCGCCAGCGAAAAGCCAGAGGGGAAAAGTTTTCTCCTAACTACCGTTCCCTTCTTTTTACTTCTCCTCCCTCGGCTCGGACCGCAGCCTCTAAAATGGAGTTGGCCTTCGAGCGCACTCTCATTTCCGATCGGCCGGGCTGCCGCGGCGAGTGTAGAGGAGAAGAAGAACCGGAGAGCATCCGTCGTACGCCGACGACGGGGACAAGCAGCGAAAGGGAGCGCGACGAAAAACACAGGCGCGAACCCACCAATGACCGCCCTAATGCTCTCAAGAGTTGTCAAAACGCAGACAGCGCAAAGAGGCGAGCATCGTCGTCGCCTTCGAACAACTCCCCTCTACGACCCCCACAAACTCTTCGCTTGCTTTCTACTATTTTTCTCTTCTCTTTTCCTCCTTCGCGATTCGGTTAGATCCGTCGTTCCGTCGTTGGCCTTCAATACAGACTCCGCAATGTTCGATGTTTTTGTATTCGTCTCATTTTTTTTTTTTTTCTCGAAAGCTTGTCGTCTTGGCAAGCAAGAGGGACACGCTTGCTTCAACCAGGAGGTGTTGGTCTCGGTAGTCGGTTGGACTGGCTGCAGTATCTTTGCGCGCAGTATAACAGCGGTGCTCTAACTTTGGCCATAGAAGCAACGACGAGCCAGAACCAAACCCTGCACGGTACGGGAGATGCGGATGGTTTGGTTTGGTTTGTGGGGTTTAACGTCCCAAAGCGACTATGTACAATATATTGATATCATCTCCAATGGACCTCATGCGAAATTCCGCGTGCAGGCTTTCCCACGTGTCGCATTTGACAAATCAAAACGGAGGCGCTCTCGCTAGAAAGCTTTAGCAAGGCTAAAGAATGAACGCCACATTTTTGACCAGGAAGAATGCAACACATATTGGTATGATCAAAAAAAAAAAAAGAACAAGAAACATGCGCAGTCCCGTTGGGATCTCCCGAAGCACATAGTCGACATTACGTTTCGGACAGTGACGACTTGCGGAGAAGGCTGTGTGCGAAGTTTCGCGTAAGGTTCACCAACCTTGTCCTTCATAACGCTCGTACAGACATTTCTTAGTCTAATCTGCTCACCTGACCCCTTGTCGCCCACTGCAACGTTTACCTGACCATGGAATTTACTTCGCTGCCCAAACAACGTCATTTATCTCTTCCTCGGATTTCAATTCCTCTCTCTACTTCTATTTAGATTGTCACGCGCCTAACGCTCCGCGCGGCCTCTGCGCTCAGTCGAAAACGACGACGAAGCGGCGGTGGGCTCTCGAGGCGCGCTGGCTCTGTTCTGTGTCCTGGAACCTGGCTCTATAATTGAAAGAAGGCTCCCATTCTTGGGTTCTTCCCGACGCCTATACCTTCACGGCTCCTCTGGTCGTGACAATATTACCGCATTTACTCCCATCAAGCGCGTTATTTTTTGCCAGAAAAAACTAGTCTACAGTGACATGCGCGTCAGAATTGATTGTTAAAATCAAACTTCGCCAGCAACACCCTATTATCATCGACACCACAGAATGGCGGCTTGGTACTTCTTGAGCGTCGATACAGAAAAAGCTAGTTGATTCGACCCCTGGTAACTCACAAAAAAATTAATTCACGTGGAACAGCCGAAGTGGTCCAGGCCGGCGTCCATGTAAATCTATGGCGTTGGACGCTCGCTAATTCGAACGCTATGCGTCTCGCACCGGTTGATTCGAACAGCTTCACGAAGGGAGCTAGCGTCCACGTACAACTGGCACGGCCAGTGCTCGTCAAAATAGCCATATTAAACCTGAATTGCATGCTGCAGACTCGCCTGCGCACCCCTGACATGAGCGCAAAGGAAGCCGGCTCCGAGAACAGTCCGAGCGCTTAGTTTCGGATTCGCTTTCCAGAAATTCGCGCAACCCTTCGGCGACGGCTGCTGATTGATTAATTCTTTATTACAAAATGCGCCTGGAAAGAAGGCCTCGCTGCTATCAGTCGCGAATCAGTCAGCCAACCGATTAGAGCTGCGAGCGGTATAGAACGATGCTTGGTGCCTCTGGGCGTTTCTCTCACTTCGATTCACGTGGTTCTTCCAGTGCGCCGAAACTGCGCGCTCGTCACGTGACGTTCGCTTTTTGTGCAGGAAGCGTGAAAATCTCGTGCGCGTTACGGCCGAAGAAATTAAATTAAATTCAATTAAATTAAATTAAAATGATTTTGAGGAAAGAAAATGGCGCAGTATCTGTTTCGCATATCTCGGTGGACACCTGAACCGCGCCTTAAGGGAAGAGAGGGAGGTGGGAGTAAAAGATGAAAGACAGAAAGAGGTCAAAGAAGACACTACAATTTTTGTTTGTCTGACCGTGAAAAACGAGTACGCGTTAGAATCGAGTAAATATCGTAACTAGTGCTTGTTTCTTTACGCACTCTGCTATTTCCCTGTCTCTTAACGTTGCCGCTATCATGCTATAATATTCCTTTCCATAACGCACAGCGCCTTCCTACATTTCATCTCAAGCATTTCCGTTGGCCTCAAAGTTTCAGCCCATACAATGAGCACCGCTTCTCTCTCCAAGCGCTCTTGGACGACGGTGCTGCTGCTCCAGCTGAGCGTATACATCAACACGGAGCCATTTCGCCAGCCTCGCGGTCGTGTGGGCCATCGACATATTCAGGGGTCCGCGCCGACGGCAGGCTATGCGTGTGAGGACGGCTGACAACGCCGTCGGAACAGCTTGCCCCTTCAGAACACCGCTGCTCTGGCTCCATAAAAATTTACCGACCTACCCAGAGCGCCCTTGCGATATCCTGGAGGAGCGCCACACGAGACAGGAAGCCGCTCTCTCCCGTTCCCTCTCTCTCGTCAGAAGCTGAACCCATACTGCGCGCCATGGGAGGAAGTGAGGCGAAGACGAGACCAGTAGACACACCGCTTTCAGGCATCCTCCGCCGGTGGACAGCTGAGGATTTTGCTGCCCCATTTTCCTTAAAAATGAAAGCAAAAAGAAAGAAGCGATATTTAATGTAAAGTTCTCGGAAATAGACCCAGGACATCATCGTCCCGACCTGTCGAGAACTATGCTGGGCAAAGGGAAAACGTGTCCTTGAAATTAAAAGTGCCGCGGTGCTCCACCGCTTCAGTGGAACAGGATGCAGCTTGTTGCTAAGTGACGTATAACTGTTCCTCCTACGGAGATATGCATCACATCTGTGCGCTTAGAGCCGGTGACGCATAAATAAAACAACGATCGAGATGCTGCAGCAAATGTTTCCCTTTTCTGCTGGCCGTTTGTCTGATGTGACACCGTTTAGTGTGACATCACATAATTAACGATATTCGATTAGGTGTTGTTTGAGACCATTTTTGTTAAACTCAACAAAAGTTTTTTTCCGCTGACTAGCTTCATTGGTTATCGGTCCAAATATCTGTGAATACATTTTGTTTGTGTTACTCAATAAAGACTTCCTGATTCTTGATTCTCCTGATTCAGGCTATGCGAGGCGCTTTGCATGCTCACAGTCCAGTGCCAGCAGTGCCGCCAAGCGTTCAGCTACGCTTTTGGCTAGTAAGTCTCTCCCTAAAGTACGCAAAATTAGCAATATAAATGTGCTCCAAACCCACCCTGACGATTACATCTACGTACCAGACCGCATCGCAGACACAAATGGGCATACTGCAGAGCTGCTTTCCTCGGATGCTTCAAGACAGTGACAAAGTACAAGACATCCTATCTGTTCCACACGCCCATACACGAGCACGATAAAGATGCCAATTACGGGCCTTCAGGACTACCATCTCGCTTCGTCGCCGAAGACCCTAATGATAATCAAATTGCAGGAAGAAAATTACGGTGCATTAAATCGCGCTCACCGTCCTTCCTTTCTCTCCTCGCTCAAAATGAAATTGCAGAAGACACGAAGAACGCCATTTTAATTGCCGTACGCGTCGCTGGTTCCTTCCGCGTCTTCAGCATCACTGCGACGCTAAATCACTTCTTTCGACGACAGTCACGCTCCAGGGGACGTTGGACATCTACTTCGGCTGCGGACTTCCCGTTCTCGCCGAGTTACGTTTTGCATCGCAGCGCCGCGAGAGGAGCAGCGGAGCAGAGGAGCAGCGCGGTAGCGACGCAGGATATCTGTACGAAAGACATCGCAACAAAGAAAAAACGAGACGATACAAGAAACCGAGACACGTGACCGGAGTCACCTGCATAAATGGAAAAGCATAACAATAGGAAGGAAAGCTGCACAGCTGAGAGGATCAGGAAGGACAACTCTCTGCAGCACGTGTGTGTGTGTGTGTGCTTGTGTGTGTGTGCGTGTGTGTGTAAATGCCACACGCGGACGAGGCCTCTCGACCAGATGCAGCCATGCATGAGCGTTGCGCAGCCAAAGGAGAGGACCCTGCGGTGGCCCACTAGCACCACCCCGCAGCCCTTGCCTGCAGTTTCGGTCGTACATCAACGCCGCCACACGAGAAAAGCAGCGCACATACAAGCATGCGAACGCACACTCGGGGCAGGTTTTGTCTTACCCCCAATGAGCCTTAATGAGGGCCACAGGGGGTCACGGGTTCGGCGGTAATTAGACCCGAGAGGAAAAGCCGAGAGCGGCAGGCCGCCGGCCACGCGAGGTGCCGTAACTTGTCTTCCATAGTACAGCACACCCTGTATATAAGCGGCAGCAAGTGCATGCATTGCCGTGTCTGCTCAGCTGGCTCGTGCGCTTGCGGTAAATTCGCCGCGCAGATCTGTCTCCGGTGCGGACGCGGGTGCGCGCGCTTAACTCCGTGATTGTTGTTCCGTGAATGCCCGGGTCCCGAAGCAGCTTTTATTGTGTTTGTGCCAAGCAAGAGCGTATGTACGGTACGGCGAGCTAGCAGGCGAGCGGCGCTGAAAATCATAATGGACAAGCTAAGTGCGACGCTGAGAACCGTGTCCTCGCTAATCTCGGAAGCGGAGGGGCGGAGCGTCGCTGTCTGCGTGCCTGCGCTCACGTGAATCTTGTGGAGGTATAGGTCACACATGTTAACTTTCTAATCCACAATATCTGTGTATAATTTCTTTTGCAGAACGTTTCAGTCGAATTTTCTTCATTCGGACATCCTCTTGAAAAAGATCGGTCCTCCGATCGAAACGTCGATTCAAGTAACTTTTCCTTTAATGAAGCGTAAATTTCGCTATATATATATATATATATATATATATATATATATATATATATATATATATATATATATATATATATATATATATATATATATATATATATATATAAGGACTAAGAAATGTTCTAAAATGTTTAATGTCAGATGACTTGGTTATTGCTATGCATTTGGGATTATTTTCGGCAATCTAGATTTCTTCGACGTGCATCGAGCTCTCATTAAAAGGGCGTTTTCATATTAACGATTTTAGTGTAACGAGCGAATAGCTACACGTAACCTTAATCTGAGCGAAGCCAAAAAAAACTATGCGGCATACTAAAAGTCGTCTACTTGAGAATAAATTAGCAGATCAATAAAATTCATCCCAGGTCAAGTTGAATAAAATGCACCCTTGCAAATAGGATCCTGGTCCCCCCAAAAGGGCGAATGTTCTTCAGGTACAAAGACTTGAGAGCAAGCGTATATTTTGTTTATATCTGTATAGGTCGAGTGCATGCTAATTATCGCCGCAGCGTTCGCACATCGGCCCATCAATGCCGCAAATGAAGAGAAAAAATATTCACAGGAACACCTAATTACATTATGTGTAGGCAGTGTGATAGTATTAGAAGCTCTTCATGCCTCTACCGGAAGTAACGTCACTCCCGATCTGATGACGTCACGTCCCACCTGCCAATCGACGAATTTGGCTTCCGACGACACACCCATGATGAGGCTTCTAATGATGAGGCTTCTAAAAAAGAAAAATCCTGCTTGACGTGCTCCTATTCGCTACAGCAACAACGCACAACTATCTAGGCCACAAGTACAAGGGGAACCAGAAGGCGCTCACCCGTCTATGCCGCGGTGACATTGTCTAGACTTAACTCGGCGTTTCGCTGTGATCAGATCTTGCACAGCGCTCAGCGGGCACAGATGAGCGGAAATTGCTCGCTACTGCCCCGCTTTCACATTCTGCCAGCATCCATCAAAGCGCCACCGAACCATCGATGGGAGACCAGCGGACCGAACGCCTTTAAGACAAGCACGCAACAACATTTAAGCACCAGCAGCCGTCGCACATGTAAGCCCCAGCAGCAGCAGCGCGCGCGTCTTCACTCAGCGCCGCTACCGCGAGGCGGGTTCCTTGCTCCCCGCTGCCCGCATCGGGGCGAGGAAGAGGAGAAGCGGGTAGGGGGGAGGAGGGGGTGGCCGTATCATTTATGTGCGCGCCCGAGAAACACGGCGGCGGCGCAGGGCACGTGAAAATAACAGCAAACCGGCGGCGGCGACCGACGACGACGACATGGTGGCTCAGACGGGGAACGACCTCGGTGCTCGCGCTCGAAGGCGGCGGCGGCGGAACAAGTGCGCCCGACGACGAACGAGAAGGGTTGGCCGAGATAGGGCGCACCGGCTTCCTGCTGCTGCTGCTTCTACTCTACTTAAACTCTACCCCGCCGCACCCGCTTTGCCTGCTTTGCAGCGCTTGCGTGCGCGCCGAGGCTGGCGATGCAGAGCGGACCCGACAGGGAGCGGGAGCCATGGCTGATGACCACCACTCCCGAGGAGACTGAACAGGAACCTGAATGTGCAGCTATGAATGGGCGCATAACTTCGTAGCCCCTTCCTCACTCTCCCCAAAACCTCGTCATACCAAATTACATCCGAAATTCATCGTTCACTGCCATAATTTAGTTACGTTGTTGCAATGTATTCTCGCTAATAGCGCCCAGTCACGGCAGGTAGTTTTGTTTTATGGGATACTTGCCGGCATCTAACGTGCAGGTGCCTTCCAGGCAGTCCTTGAGCTAGACTACGCTTTTTACTTTTGTCTTCATGAAGTTCGGATGGACAATTGTAAAGCCACTTGCTTAGAGCACGATAAGTGCAGAGAGTTGGGTGAGCTGTTCTTGATTCGTGAATGGTTGCAGCACAGCGTGAAGGACGAAGGAGCAGGAGGAAAACACATACGCGGTTATAAGCCAGTCTATAGCCTCTTCTTGAAAGTCACTGAGCTCAGTATGACAATTCGCTAGCACGCAGGACCATGGAATCTGGTGTGTCTCTTTCTCGTGCGTTCCGACCGAACCGCGTGCGTCATAATCGAAGCCGATAGCTGTATTATTAGCCGTTGGCTGGAGACCACACTTGCTGAAGTGAAATAACAGGATTTCGACTCTTTCCCCTCCGCAAGTGCGGTCTCCAGCCGGCGGCTAATAAAACAGCTATCGGCTTCATTTACGGCGTACATGGTCCGGAGACTTTTGCCCCCGACTGTACGTAATGCAGAGGCTGTAGCAATTAATGCTGTAGTAAGTGTATATCATATTAAGAAATGCTATAGGGAACACCTCAGAAGAGTTCGTTATTCCCGACTGCTCCAGCAGAGTTCCACCAGAGAAAAGAAGAGGACGACGAGGTGGAAGGGAGGCACAAATAAAATGAACAGCGGAAACAACAAAGACGAAACTGAAAAAAGCGCGATCGTCGGGGTTCCCAGCACTTTATACACCCCTGGCGCGCGCAAACCGCCGCGGCGCGTCATAAAGCACCGGCGCGCTGCTCGGCCCACCGCGCGGCCGCACATAAAAAAGCGCGGAGGGGGGCGCGCGGTCAATCAATTAGGCGCGAGCAGCGCGAGTGGACAGCGGCGAGCGGCCGCGGACCTCCCGCGGGCGCGGACCGCTGGTCAGCGGGCAGCGGGTCCGATCGATGGCCCAAGCCCATTGGAGAGCCGCTCATTACCGGGGGCGGACATCGGCCAGCGTGGCCGCGCCACACGGAGTACCCCCAACACACATACACACACGCACCATTGCTCGCTTGGTTTGTGCGCGCGTTGAACGTACTGAACACGCGTCGCCAAAACCAACGAACGCCTGCATCTGCGGCGTTCCCGCGCGTGCAAGAGCCGCGATACAGATGTGGGGCGGCCATCATTGGCGGCGATATACGTGCGCTGTGAATGTGTGTACAGTCGACGGCAATAGTTTACGGGACGTGCGCTCTTGGGAACTAATTTACTGTAGCGCTTTCTCGCGGCCCAGTCGCGTGGTGATGATGACACCAGCGTTGGCAAAGTCCAGGTCCCGTCATACTTGCTGGCATTTAAGGCTATTCTTGAGTGAAGGCTCTAAAGAAATTTTCTTTCCCGCACACCTCCGAACATAGTCAACGCTGGGTGGGTACTATATGCATGGTGTGTGCGTGTGTGTGTGTGTGTGTGTGTGTGTGTGTGTGTGTGTGTGTGTGTGTGTGTGTGTGTGTGTGTGTGTGTGTGTGTGTGTGTGTGTGTGTGTGTGTGTGTCGTTATATTTATATTACTGGTCTTGTTATATGCTCTTGGTATTATTTTCAGTGAAAATGGAGGCGTGTGTCAAGAATTCCGCTGATTGGTCGAGAGAGGTAACGTGATCTAGTAATGTCATCACAAACTGCCCACCGGGGCAGGTGGCAACCGGCCTGTTGGATTGTGAGCAACCTGCCGACCGCGGCAGGTGGGAATTAAATAGGTGATTGGTGGAGAAAGGTCGCGTGACATGGTGACGTCATCACAACCTGCCCACTGAAGAAAGAAGAAAGAGATGCAGGAAGGAGAAGACAGAGCTACAGAGAGAAGAAAGAGAAGAATGACACAGAAACACCAAAGCAGCAATGAGGATCTCTGATGCAAACGCACTCCGATCTTAAGCTGCAGTTTCCGATCTTACAGTTTTTTTTTGTTTTTTTCCCCGAGTTACACAGAACAACAACAACATGGTGACGATTCAAATTGAGTGTATACAAATTACTGCCCGACTTTTTTTCGTATAAAAGGCTGTGCGTTGCAATCGCGGGGACGCGATCGGAGTTCTCAGGCGTTTTGCACAAGTTACATGGACAGTAGGAAATGATCGCAAGACCATGGACATGCTGACAGCAATTCGGCAGTGTTTCTTCTTTCTTCCATACGTCTGCCCTAGCAGTGTTCCTAGCAGAAAGCGAGCCCCCCTTCTGACTGTAATCCAATAAAGTGCGAACTGCGTACATCGGCCAGCTAAATAACGCCTTGAAAATTTCCCCCGAAAAGCCTGCGGGTGAAGAACGCAGCTCTAGAGTGTGCCTCGACTCGAACGGAGCCAGCCGCAAACCATCGGCGCCACATAAGGGGCTCTGCAAATCCCACTGCACCCAGACGCGCATCCATTCCGGCAGCCGAGCGGAGCCGGCGGTTCGAATGTAGGCCACGAGTCGGAGCTTCGCTCAGCGACTCCTCCTCCCTCTTTCTCCTTTCAGCAGAATTGCCACGTGCGGCCAACCGGGAAGATTGGCTTTAAGCAAACGCGGTAGCAGCAGCCTAAAAAGAACGGTTCGGGTAACTACTATACCGAGCAAGTAAGAGAGCAAAAAGGAAAAGCCGTAAGAGAAGTACGTCGCGACAGGGAAGTCGTCTAGTAAAATACGAAGCAGTAAAGTCACCACGCAAGCTTGTTGTAGTCCCACTCCGGTTATGAAAAAAAAAAAAAAAAATCAGGAACCCAAATGTGAGCCTGTGTGCGTATGCGATCTAGCTTCGCCTTTACCTCATCGCGCAAGTTTCGCGAGCTAGAGGTGTGCCTCTACCCTTCGATGTAATTGTACGTCTACCCCTCGTACTTTTTTTTTAGTACTTCTTTCTAACGCAATTTAATAATTCGAATTCGCTCTGTTCTTGCAAATTTACCTGTATGTTGCATATGCGCCACACAGGTGCATCATTCTTAGATAAAAAATTCGAATATTGGAATACTGAAAGGTCTTGATGTAGTATCGAAAGTAACGGTCCATTCTTTCGATGCGTAGCGAAATTTTTCTTGTGAAGTTTTTCATCGCTCCCACCGAGCAGTAGAGACTGCCATAGTAAACCAATGGGGAAAGTTGGTGACGACATCAATAACGCGTTAACAGCAAAAAAAAAAAAAAATCCAAGCCTGCCGACGGGAGATCTGCAGATATGTTGATTGTTACAGTGAAAACTGACAATACATGCAAAAAGTGCGTTCATAAACTCTTTCCTGTTGAAAAATGATGTTGTCCAGAATTGTTGGGTAAAGCCGACCTCCCGTTTCTTCACATCAGACCGAGCAACAAAAATCATTACATATGCACGGAAACGTCGGACTGAACGGAAGCAGATAAAACACACTTACGCTGATGAAACATTCCGCGCTCCATGTAGTTGAGTAAGCAGGTCGAAGTAACCGCTGGCCATTTAGTGGATGCTTATATACGGAGTATCCAATGAACAAGCAATGCCGCATCAAGAGAGAAGGGAAAACGACAACTGTCTCTATGCGCCTTGCTAGTAGCCTGATCAATACAGCATTTTCTTGACGATCTCCGACCCAGCAGTATATAATCAGAACTTCACCGTGGAACTAACCAACTAACTAACTAAAAACAAAATTATCTGCCCCGTAGATTTTCAGCCCCTGGTGCAAACGTTGCGAGGGAATAGTACACATGATCCATATGATATGGACGTGTCCTAGCTGTGGAGAACCTGACAGGACAAATGAATCCTGGAAGGCACTGATTCTCAAACATGAAGAAAAGGGACAACGTGAAGTCATCCGCCTTGCCCTGGCTGCTGCAGAGACCCAGGAGATCCTGGTCGACGGCTGAGGGGGAGAACATGGCTGGGACCGAGCTGCGCCTGGGATTCTTTCCCTCTCTGCCCCGTAGAACTGTGAAATATCCAGGTATCTGGAAGTACTTGTCTTGTTGAGAGCAAGATAGGAGTCTCGTAGCACAGCGTAAAAGATTTCGTAAAATTTTGTTTATTTTTTCTTCCTTTCGGCTCCCTGTCATTCCCGTGACCTGCGCCACCGGGAAGCGACGACGAATTACATCGGACCAAAAGACAGGAAAACTAAAATAAATGCAACAAAATTCGGCCCCAGGACCCACACAGTGAGCAGTCGGGCTACTTAGAGCGAAACAGAGTAGCTTGATGGGTCAGTTGGTGCATGATCACAGAAAAAGAACAGTAGAAAAGGTTTGGTTTGGTTTGGTTTATTGGGGTTTAACGCCCCAAAGCAACTCAGGCTATGAGGGACGCCGTAATGAAGGGCTCCGGAAATTTCGGCCTACCTGGGGTTCTCTAACGTGCATTGACATGGCACAGCACAAGGGCCTGTATTTCGCCTCCATCGAAATTCGGCCACCGCGGACGGGATCGAACTCCCGTCTTTCGGGTCAGCAGCCGAGCGCCGTAACCACTGAGTCACCGCAGCGGGGCAGCAGAAAAGGACGCGTTCACAAGAAGGAGTAGACAGGACGACGCTGGAAACCAGCGGTCTTCATGCTCCACGATAGTGAATGAAAGGTAACAAGTTAAAAGTTCCAGAAACGAGTTTACAGACAGGCCCGAAATGTTCCGGAAAGAAACTGCGCCTCGGCTTTCGATGAGGTCACGCACAGTATCAAAAACCTTTGTTGGGGTATTGAATAGAAGAAGTCCTTGATATCCTCGGAGATGGCAGAACTGGCACTCAGGCAGGTGCTGGATAAGGAGTCGATGACGCTCATCGAGGTCTGGACTCATCGAGGACTCATTGCTCATCGAGGTCTGTTTCAGGTGCGAAAAGCAGCTGAAAC
Source organism: Amblyomma mixtum (assembly GCF_055824585.1). Classification (NCBI taxonomy): domain Eukaryota; kingdom Metazoa; phylum Arthropoda; class Arachnida; order Ixodida; family Ixodidae; genus Amblyomma; species Amblyomma mixtum. The sequence goes on along the minus strand of NC_143017.1, from coordinate 155,484,272 downwards.
ACCGAAGAACACTGCGCCCGGAGTAACCTGCCTGGGAACGTTTGCCTCCGCTCCGTGTGTTACATCGCACCTATTATAACCACGTCCGTAACCCCGCATCCATGCAACGAGGCGCGCCATCTCGTACCGGACACACGCGCCGCGTTGATGTATAATAGCGCGCGCGAGCCAGCGGCTTCCCGCCCCCGCCGACGCGCGCCAGCGCGTGCGAGGAAAAAGCGCGCTCTCGGCCACCTCCCATTGTCTTTCTCCCTGCGGTGGCGAAAGAGCGCGGCTACTCTTCTTCCTTTTTTTCTCTCTCGCTCATTGTGTGCGGACATCCCTCCTCAGCTGCGCAGGCAAGCGTCAAAAATCTGTCCACCTCTTTCATTTGGACTGTAACAGAGCGTGAAACCCCGCGGGCTTCGTCAGGCGTGCGCTGCGATGGCGCTCCGTGCAGGCACGCACGCAAGGATGAGCTGTCGAGGCGAGAGCGAGTTGTCCCTGCGTTTAAATGAACTGGGGCTCCTCCTCTTCACCAGATGGCTACCCGCTGTACGCCTGCATGTGTGACTGCGTCTGCTTCTCCATACTCAGCCTTCGCCTCAAGCACACACACGCACAACTTCGCGCGTCCTTTAATTCCGCACAATGGCATTGTGGTGTCTTCTCTCGCCTGTCTGCCCGGCACTGAGCCTCGCGATATGAAAAGAAGCACAACTCTTTATTTCATCTTTGTGTCGCCCGTACCACCAACTATAACCCTCATCCCCTTTCTCGCGTTCCCATTGCCATCGCGTCTCCTTTTATCAACACACAAGCATGTCCGGCACTTTTTCACACCTTCACGATGCATGCATCGCATCCTGCTCTCGCTCGTCCCCCGAGCAGTGGCCGCGACGAATGTGCCTACGAAGAGTGATGGGGGTCCGTCGAGACTCGACACGCCAGAACGCGCCTAGGCCAGCTGAGAGCAGCCTAAATCACTCAGTCACTCTCGCACACGCACACGCACACACACACACACTGGCTCGCAGCAGAAACACAAACAAATGAACAACGGGCGACCGGGAGTGAAAGGTAGAGAAAAGAAAGGGAGAGGGGGTACGAAAGGGGGGGGGGGGGGGTGCATAGATTGCGTGCTAGCCATGCATCGCGGGTGTTGCGTGTGGCGCGGCTTATGTGTCAGCTTTCGCCCGCCGCGAACTCGTCTCTGCCGGCTGACCCGTGCAAGGCGGACGCTCCACGCGTCATAAAATCCAGACGCACCGTTCTTTCTTCCTCCTCTGCAGCAACAGCAGCAGCGAGGCGAGAGCGCTTCTTTTCAAAGTTCATTCGAAAACGCAAAAGAAAAAAAAGGGGGTCTATTCGCTCGTGTGCACGTGCAGGTCGACTGACGTCTCGCGAGTGAACTTTGTACAAAGCATTAACCTACGCAGCGAGGAGAAGCATGAAAATATAGCGCGCTTAGAACGTTTAAGATAGTTGAGAGGACGGAACGCAACTGAGCTCCTAACGCGGCGGTAACATCGCGTGCGTAAATTGCGGTGTCGTTATGACCGACACAATGTATCCACCGGCTAATTCTGCCGAGGCACGAACGCATTTTTAAAAGGCAGGAAGGGCGTTAATAGTCATGGTTCTGTAAAACACCCGCTCGTACACCATGGAAGCGTAGTATTATAGCACACATCGCTGCTCTCAAAACTAGAATTGCAGCGTTAAATTATCTTTTTCTGCACAGGGGCAGAAAGATGCAGAAATGAGTCATTCATATGTTGCAATTAAGTATACCTGGCCCCCCATACCACATCTAGCCTGATTTCATTAGGACCTAACTAGCACTGAATTGCAACCAGCAGGTGTCCAGGACGTCAGCCTTTCCAAACTCCGAATTCGCACATTTCAAGAGCAAAGGCTGTTTAGAATGTAGTGGCTTCTTACTATTCTCGAACAGTCTATCAGGGAACTGCCTCGGTGATTCAGTAATTGCGAAGACAGGCGGCAACGTTTCATAAGGGTTTGCACACAAGACAATGAGAGCACTCAGAGACATCATCATGTGGTCAATGATGCCCCCTTTGCCATCGTGCGCATGGAGCTCGAAGGTGATGAAGCTAGACACAGTATTCAATGAAACACAACCGGGGGCACATAGGTCTACCTTATGGGCTATGAATTGTGCACTACTGTCGTTTCCGTTGGTGCGTTTGTGGTTGATTATGTCTTGTGGTATTCTGTGGGTTTGCGTAACTCAGTTCGTGGTGGCCATCAAACCGCAGACCATTCGGAGCTCCTTGGGTTAACGGCTATATATGCAGAATTAGTCCACCGGAAGTGGACACTTCCGGTGGACACTTTCTGTCCTCGCTACGCATGAGGCAAGAAATGCTTACGCATTAAAAACGGAGATGGATGCCTAATCGTTCCGTCCAAAAAACGCACTTTGTCCAACAGGAGTACATAGTTTCGATGTCTATTAGTTAAGGTGAGCCAGGAACATTGAACACATTTTTATACTGGAAATAATTGAAGTGATTGATATCACTGCCGCGATTTGGGGGTGTTGAAGCACCCCCTTGGAGGCTTCTTGCCTTAAAAGATTCGGCTGCATTCAACAGGCAACCGCAAGCGGATTTAGCTACGTGCCGAAGCGCACGAAATAACTACGTTTTGAAACGCGCGCGCGAACAAGGAAAACCGAAAATTGCTTAGCTCTGCTTTAATTAAATATACGTCACCGCCATTTGCTTGCAAGTATAATTCATATATGAATGCTTAGATTGGTCAACATTACCAGAAAATAGGTTGAGAAAAATTTACTTTCGCAAAATGATCAGCAACTTCTTCAGTGATCATCAATCCGTAGAACGTGATCGTGCGAACAACGTTTGACAAAACTCTGAATCACACAGCCTCAACTCACCCATCTGTTCTTCCCATGGAGGCCCTGGATGGCTTATCCCGAAAGCAGCCATGAGCACGCTTCATGGACCTAGCACACTGTCTGTCACACAGCAACACCGCGCAGTATCTTCGCGGCATCCACCGAACTCTCAAGTCGCACCCCAGTGCTGCACAAAACGGTTCTCGTTGCCCGTTCCCTAACGCTTAACAGACGTGCACAGACACTGACTTCGACACCTCTTGCACGGTCTGATCTCTTGCACACACAGCTTCACACACAGAATCACGTAAGGATAGCACGCACGCAAGCGCACGACGATTTTCGAGACGTCCAGCGATGCTCCGTCCACCTGACGACGACTTGCCTCTGTCCAGAGCAGATGATTTCTGCGGGCCCCACTACGGCCACCGTCGGTTTCGTGCGGCTGGCCAGGGCAGGTAGGCTCGACTGACACCCGTGCCTTCCCGTCTCTCTCGCTCTCAGGAATACACTCTCTCGCTCCCTTGACAATCCCTTTCGCGTGACGTCGTTTCATTCTCCCCCGTTTTGTGCTTTTAATTCCATTTCACGATCCCGGCAGCGGCGGTGGCGTTTAGCGGCAACAGCAGCAGCGTCGACGGCGGCCGGCGATTCGCACCAGTGGCAGCTCGGCGCTCGCGCCGTCAGCGCTGGCGCGCGGCGGCAAACAGCGCGGAGCGCGGGCGCACGTGCTTGGCTTGTCCCGAAGAGCAGCAACAGCGGCAGGGTTCAGCGGCTGACCGCCAGGGGAGCGTCGTCCGGCCGCGCGCCCGACTCCGCGGGCTGCGAGTCAGCTGAGTGCCGCCGCCGATGCTCCCGCTCCGCTCGCCGCCTCTCGCAGCGCGCCATCAAAAGGAGTCGGTGCGGAGCACCCCTCGAGATGGAAGGAATAAAAAAAAAAGAGGAGACGATCGCGAAAAAAGAAGAGCGCGGCGCTGGCTCAAAAGAAAAGAAGGAGCGAAGAAGCGGGTCGAGGAGACGGAGGGAAAAAGCAAGAAAGGAAAGATGGAGGCGAAGGGAACCGCTGCGCGTCCCCACCCCGCAGCTCAACGTCGGGCGAGAGTTGCCAACGATGACGGCCGGTGGTGTAGCGTACACGGATGAAGCTCTGGCCTGATGCGCGCTCGGAGGAAAGAGAAAA